>NC_037092.1:27290000-27598194 GCF_002994745.2 Rosa chinensis
CAAAGGTTGGCGAACTCACCGGTGGCGGCGGTGTCACCGGATTATGTTCAGAAGTCAAGTGACATCGGAGAGCACCTCAGAATTAATTTCTCTCTCCTCACCTTCATCTCTACATCTTAGTCTCCTCGAAAACCCAGAAAGGTGGTTGTTGTAAGTGGACTTGTGAGGTATGACTTATGAGAGGGGAAGGAAGAGCAGCTCGAAGATGAAGAGGTGCGAAGCTGCCTGTACAGTTGTACCGTGTGAAGAAAGAGAAAGTATGCTCTTTGTGGAGATGAGACTGCAGCAAAAAAAAACAAAAAAAATGGATTAAAGAAAGAGACGGAATTACCCATGAAAATAAGTTACGTAGTAATAGAGTTAACACCATTATGGACGGAGGGCATGAAAATTATGTTGAGTTTTTTAAAGTTAAAGTATCAACGTGATAGTTTTCAAGTTTGTGGTATGAAATCTTCTAAAAAAAAAAAAAAATTTGTGGTATCAAAATAAAGAATGAACTTTATTTCAGGTACTATTTGAAAATTTTTCTCAAAGGCTAGTTAACAAGCATGAGCTACATGATCAACCCACCTCCATTCTATAGAAACGAAAATTCTATGTTCTCTCCTTCTCAACTTTATATACTCTACTCCTGTCATACGAGGTTTAAGTTGTTTGTGGTACAAAATGGACCAATTCTACTTAAACAAACAAATTGACTATGCACAGTGCTTCCCAATGGTAGGGTTATCAAAGATTTGAAGAAACATCGTACATTCTTACCAGGCACTAGCTATTGTAGCAACTAGTCTATCTGTGGGCTGTAAAAAAAAAAAATCACCACAAAATTGTAAGTAGAAAAAAAAAGACGTTGATGGTGTTTGACATGGTTTGTTTAAAGGGTGAACACACACCATATTGCAGCCTATATAATATTTACGAAGTCTCCTTAAACATTCCTATGTACAAATGACAATTTCATTTTAATTGAACCTCATTCACTGTCAGATGAGTGCATTATTAGTGCAAGAAGCTAGTTCGGTGCATTTTATTTCCCAGTATTTATGATGAAGTAGCTTATTGAATGGAATAAATATAGACGAAGGAAAAAATGTGAAATTCTGTAAGATCACAGTTGGGATTGAGATTAACTTTAACAGAAAAGGATAGGCAAAATTTGAAATTACATAAACCATACAAAATGTATGTCTCCTCCACTGAAAGATACTTCGGACTTGGCTACCAGCCTACCAACAACATTATGAGTTCCGAGTACATCCTTGCACAAAGAATGTAAAGAACAAGAAAACTTAATTTAACTAAAAGATAGACTTCTTCACTTGTAAACTTACCAAGTATAAAGCTTTAGTTCTCAACTCTTTCTAGTTTGGTGCATTTTATTTCCCAGTATTTGTGCTGAAGTAGCTTATTGAATGGAACAAATATAGACGAAGGAGAAAATGTGAAATTCTGTAAGATTACAGTTGGGTTTGAGATTTACTTTAACAGAAAATAACAAGCAAAATTTGAAATTACATAAACCATACAAAAAGTATGTCTTCTCCACTGAAAGATACTTTGGACCTTGCTACCAGTCTATCAACAACATTATGAGTTCCGAGGCCATCCTTGCACAAAGGATGTAAAGAACAAGAAAACTTAATTTAATTATTGCAAACTTACCAAGTAGAAAGCTTTAGTTCTCAACTCTCTCTACCTCGGTTCCTGTTTTAATTTCTTTAGAGAAGATAGTAGTAACTAGGGCTGGGCATTTAAGCTCGAAAACCCGCAAACCCGGACCGGCCTGGCTCAATTTTTTTTTTAAGCAAACGGTTCGGGCCTGGGCTTGGGCCTTGACCTTCAAACAAACGGTTCGGGCCGGGCCTTGTCTTTCGAAGCTGTCAAAATCCGTCAAGACCGTCATAGATTAAGGGGACAGATGTTCATGTATTATTGGTCCTCATATAAGTCTCAAAATCCTTATCATAGGATCATACACATAGGATTGACTCTTCACTTAAATACCTAAACCTAATCTTCAGCCTTCATTTCTAATACCGATCTGAACCTAACAGCACCAAGAGGCGAGAGGCCGCCTCCTTCTCATTCATTCTCCATCTCGTCCGCTGAGACACTGAGATCCCCGAAGCTAAGACGCCGAGATCGAGAGGCCCAAGGATGCTCTCTCTCTCTCTTCACTTGCAGAGCTGCAAGCCCGAGACTGCTCTCTCTTACGACGCAAACTACTGCCATCTCTGACTCAGCAAGAGGCCCAGGAATGCTCTCTTTCTCTCTCTTCACTTCACCTGCAAAGCTGCAAGCCCGAGAGCCCGAGACTACTCTCTTTCTTCCAACGCAAACTACTGCCATCTCCGACTGGGATTCCTTGCCATCTCCGATTGTTCTTGACTTGTATTTGAATTTGGATATTTGTATTTTGAATTCTGGATATTTGAATTTGGAGCTAGAACTTTGGATCTTGATGTTGTGTTTTGATTCAAATCTTCAACATGTTGAATGAAATCTAGACACATAGCAAAGTAGATATGGATGTAGCAAATGTAGATTACAGGTTTTTGGGCCCGAAATGAAAAGGGCCGGTCCATGTTTGTGCCAAAACAGGCTTTGGGCCCGAACCATAAAAAACGGGTCGGGTCCGGGCCCAGTGAAATTTTTGTTGGACCCGGCCCATGCCCAGCCCTAGTAGTAACCATGTGCTAGAAACACCAGAATTAATGAAGCTGCAGGAGCAGCCCATACCCAATAATTATTACTCTTCTTCTGCTTCAGGATGGCTTTCGGAAGTGAGTCTGGATCTCTTGGACCACCCCTATTCCCGATAGTTTTATCCTTACTACACAAAAAATAATTATATATCAATGGCACGACCCTGATTCGTGCACTTTGAACTATGGGCGTTGATTGTGTGGCTATTGCTCCACTGACTCACAAATTGTATAAGACTCACTCATTTCAATTCTCTAACACCAAGGGATTGACCACTTCCAGACTTGTCTCTACATCCCCGATTCTATCCTAATCGTGACTTCCAAATATTCAAATTCCTATCTAGCTAAGCTTTTTATTAGGGCTGGCATTTTAGGCCGATTGGACTAGCTGAATTTCAAACTGGTCGATACCAGAATGGGCCAAAAATCTCGACCTATCGAGTTTCGACTCGGCTGAGCCATACTAAGTATTAGTTTTGGCTATACTACAATATGAGTATTTGTATACTATCGGTATATCGTACTCACTCTATGTACTTATCCATATCAAATAGTAAATAATATGGATAAAATTTGGTAAGAGGCAGGGTTCAAACCCCTCACCTCTTACATAGAAGCTCTGCTCCCAATCACTAAAGCACGAGCTGCTCTCAGTATAATATATATATAGATATATATATATATACACACAACTTTTATAATTATTACTTCTTAAGAGATAGAATTAAAACAAAATAAAAAATTCAGCGCTAAGTTTTATTCTCTTTGCTTCCAGTTTGTTAACCATCTCTCACGCTTTCGTCCTCAAAATCATTGACACCAAGATTTCGGTAGTTTCTTTCGTCCTCCTCTTCTTTCATCTCGTCATCCCCACAAAGCCGAAACGAACTATTATCACTTGACAAATGATTCCTCTCTCATAACTTTAAGATGGTAAATTTGTAAGGCCCCGTACCTTAACATCTTTATGAAGTACGTTTTTATCGGTTTTGACCGAGGAGTTGACTTTCTATTTTGTCTGTTACGTCGGAATATTCCTTGAGTACGTCGTAGGTTACGAAAAATTTAGTTTGAGGACACGCAGTTTGTATCGATCGGAGTTTTTACGGGAAAGTTGTGATTTAATGATTGAAGTTACTGTTCCTTTAATTATTTTTTTTGGTTTCTAAAAGAGGAAAGTGGTATAAGAGGGGGGAGAGAGAGAGTGAAATCGGGAGAACCCGATTCCAGCCCCCCCCCCCCCCCCCTTCTGCTCTTTTCGTCTCTTCGTACCGGGAATCCATTTCCCGTGAACCCACCGCCGCCGGCCTAATCACAGACCATTTGAGGATCCTTTCTTCCTCCTATTGCATCTAAGGTAAGATTTTTAGTTTGGGTAGCTTTGATTTGTTGCAAAACGTTGAGGGATTTTCAGAAATGGAGAAATCGGAGGTTGCTTCGATCTCCAGTTTTTCCGGCGGTTTCGGTCGGATTTCTTTGGGGTTTTGGTGGCTGATACGATGCTAACCTTCATCCCTAATCCCTTGCAGCTTATTTTGGCCGGTGGAGGAAGAATTTAGGTGGAGAAATCTCGGTGAACAGTGGTGTGAACTGTAGCAGTCGAGTTCAATTTAATTTCCAGCCATATCTGCTTGGAGTTGGTTGTTGTTGCAGGTATATGAATTGTTGGGCTTGTTGTGGTGATTGTGTAGATGAACTTTGGTGGCCGGATGTGGGTGTTGGAGGGGCGGCGCGTGAAGCCACGCGCCGTTGCTGTTGGTGGTGGTGAGGAGGCTTTGTCAGCCCCTCCAGAACCCTTAATTACGTTTTTGAATTATGTTTTAGACTTGAGGTTTTTTCTGTTGGAATTTCTTGGGAAGTTGATGTTGGGATGTTTAGAATTTTATGGTTTATAAAGGTTATGAGTTAAATCTCTTGATTAAATGCTACTAGTGTTATTGTGGAATTGTTGTACTTTGGTGAGGAAATTTAGAGATCTTAGAAGAGGAAATTATGTTGTTTTGGTGGAAAATTGTGATTACGGATTTGAAATTTAATTAAGTGAGTTATCGAGACGATCCTTGTGAAGGTGAAGTTTAGAAAGTTAGTGAGGATGCTGAATAGTTGTTGAACTCTGATTTTCAGAGTCTGAATCATATTGAAGAGGGGGGAAGTTTTGAGGAATTATCCACAAGCACTTTTTATTTTTTTTTCTTTTCGAGGAAATGAGTTATATTTCCTTAATGAATTCCTTTGTGAGGTTAATTTTATCATGCCCAATTATTACAGGACGTACTGAGCCCTCGAGCGAGGAGGACACGGGCAGGCAGCACGATTAGCTGCGGGACTCACTTGTGAGTGGACCTTTATTTTTATTTAAATAATGCATGCAGCATGGTATTCAGTTTTGAAATGGATTATTATTTGAGTAAATGTGATTTTGTGGAAAGTAAAGGGGTTTAAAAAGAAAGCAGTTGACAAGGAGGCCAGTTTTAGCGCATGCGTATCTTACCTAGTTGGCAGTCCCTTCTAGGTAATAGTCTGGTTGGCAGTCCCTTCTAGACTACAGCCCGGTTGGCAGTCCCATCTGATGCGTCATCTGGTTGGCAGTCCCTTCCAGATGACATGTGGTAGTTAGTTGGCAGTCCATTCTACCTACCTGTGGCTAGTTGGCAGTCTTATCTAACCACCTCCTCCTATTCCGGTTGGCAGTCCCTTCCGATGCGTCATCTGGGTGGCAGTCCCTCTTAGATGGCATGAGATGCCTAGGAAGCAGTCCTTCCTAGTCATCAAATGAGTTTTCTTGGAAAAGGATTGAGTTGGAATTATTGTGTAGTCTCGCTACATGTTGGTTTTGTTGAAAAGAGAAATGGGGAAGCATTCCATTAATTGTTTCAGATTTTGTTTCGGTTTTGTCCACTCACTCTAATGGATTTTATTTGTTTTCCCCTGGGCCCTTCGTTTTCAAATGCTCAGATTTCAGATTTGCTGAGATCGCGTCCAGGCACTGGAGACTTTGGAATCAGCGCTTCCGTTTTGTCCGTAGGTTATTACTTAACCTACCTTGTATGATATCGGCTTAGTTATTAGTGTTGCTTTGATAACTTTTTTTTTAATTTGGTGGATGTTTTTGTCCGAATTGATGTTTATTACGGAGGTTGTGTTAAGATTTGAACTTTCCGAATGTAATATATATGCTTGGAATGTAATTATGGTATTGTGGATTGAGTAGAAGTTAAAGTTTTATTCATGTCCAGGTTTGTGAACATTTTGGGTAGCCCATATTTAGGGGAGGTTCTGCCAATTTTTCGGTAGGATTTCACTTAATGTGGGCCCCGCAGGCTCGTATCCAGGATTAAGGGGTGTTTCTTGGGTCGGGTCCTGTCAAAATTCTCCTCTATTCCAATATCCATTCTATCTGTAAGCGATAATCTGAGCTTTTATATTTATGGGTTTTCTGTTTTGTGAAACTTTTAAGGTAATGGGTTGTGTAGAATCTTGATTTTGATGGATGGGTATCTTTCAATATGAGCAAACCCCTAAAATATCCCCTCATATGCATCATCAAATCATCCTCATCTCCACATATCTGCATCGTCTTCATCGATTTCCAGATCCGTCTATAACCGAAATTCGAGCCGAATTTTCAACATACCGATATGTCAGTAACCAAAGATGGCGGTTCAGCATCGGTTGCAGATTTGAGAAACCGACCAAAATTGGTCAGTAGTCGGTTGATGAAATTTTTGGTCTGTTTCAACCGAATCCAGCCCTACTTTTTATGGAGTAATGACCAAAAAGAAAATGCTCTCTTTGCAATAAATAAGTAACAAAAAAAATGTATGATTTATAAATGAATGATTCACTTCTAATTATACTAGGTTTTTTTAGTTTTTAGTTTTTTTATTAAAAGAGGATCAAAAGATTTCACTCCTATCCCCATGGTGACTTGAAACCATGACCTCGATCTTAACTGAGGTGTTTTTAGTTAAAACTCAATACCTAACATTTAATTAAGTTAGAACAATACTAGTACACAATGGTGTTCACCTAGTCAGTGACTGACCAAGGAAATTATGATAAATTTGAATGTAATGATTTCTCAACATTTTTTTAATTATTAATTTTAATTTCCATTTGATAAAAAGGTACAAATTTAGTGCTTCAATTCTTTTTTTCCAAAGATTGGGTTTTTTTATTTTTTTTATTAGATAATACTTGGCTAACTTGGCTAACTAGTCAACAACAAGAGGTTGGAACCAACCAAAAGTGCTTGACAAGAATGTAAAGAAGATTTCACCACAAGAAACTATGAGTGTTATACTTGTTAAATGGACATGTGTCCTCTTGTTATTGGCTTAGTCATGGCTAACCATTAGCCAAGTATTATCCTTTTTTATTTTCCTCACTTTACCACCTGCAAATTGTGATTTTGTAAATCCAAGCCCTCCCCTCTCATCTTCCTTCCTTGGATTATTCTTCTGCAACTTGCCTCCAAGTTTAGTGGCTGGCTCATTTGATCTACGTCCCCATGTGCTAGTCAATTTCTTGACTTGTAGTTATATCCGCTATTAATGGTTTTTGATTTTTCGACAGTGTGCCTTTTACTAGTTCTAGTCAATGGATTCAGAAGAGCTAGACAAAATAAGGGAAGCAAAACAACAAAGCAATAAAACAAAGACAAGCTACACAGATGGAACTAGAGAAGTACAAAGTACAACAAACAAAATGACCTACTTACCAAAGAACCAGTAACTAGAAAATTCAAATTGGTCATTTATATTGATAACAAAAAAAAAAAAATCACATAAGATAAAAGGACATCAACTTTAACCATTTCACCTCAACCTCAATTGATACGTATACAGACTTTCGGCAACACTATTGATTTTAATACATATACATATACTTGGCCCCCTAGCGTGGATGTACTTCAGTAATATCTGAAACCATACCTCTTGACACATACACAGAGTTTTCAGATTTATCAGACGCCTCAGTAAGTCTGAATCCCGACCCTGATGTATCTGAATCAATGTTATAATGCCAATAATATGGAGGTCGTGAAGGTACTGAGATTGTGAGAGAATGACTGTTAAGCATGGAAACAACTGAAGCCATGGTTGGTCTGTCATTCACATTTTCTTGGACACATAATAAACCAATGTGGATGCATCTGATTATTTCAGATCTTGAGCCTGTTGTTAACATGGGATCTATGATATTTAGAATTGTATCATCCCTCCAATTTCTCCAGGCCTGTAAAAATTACAAAAATGTTTCAGAAAAAATTATGCAAGTTAGTTGCCTATAGGGAGAAATACATAAGTAATATCACAGGATGATTATATATTCTTACTCACATAGCTTAACAGGTCATCTTCATTTTCACCATTCCGGAAACTACCAGTCTTCTTGCCAGTAATTATTTCAAGAACTAACACACCAAAACTGAAGACATCCGACTTAATAGAAAAGCGCCCTTGACTTGCATATTCAGGTGCCATGTATCCACTGTATGATTATGTCCAAATTAGAAATGCAAGTACTTTGGTTCTTAAAATCGCAGACTGTAAATTAGAGAACCATATTTACTTACTAGGTACCAACAATGGTTTTTGTATCTCCTTGAGTTTGATCCATGACAAACAACCTTGCCATCCCAAAATCTGCAATTTTGGGGTTCATATCTTCATCCAATAAAATGTTGCTGGCTTTGAGATCACGGTGAATAATTCGAAGTCGAGAATCTTCATGGAGGTAAAGAAGACCGCGAACAATTCCTCCTATGATTTTGTAACGTGATTCCCAGTCCAAATGCCCATGTTTGGTTGGATCTAAAAACAATTTTGTTAGAAAATATGTAATGTGTGCTTTTGTCAACTGTTGTGTACCTTACTTGTATCTATATCATAGGAGAATTCTTGGGTATCTTGGTGTGACCATTGGATTAGTAATATATAAAATCTAGAAGAAATTATAACCATGAAATATATATTGTGAAGAGGTAGAGGATATCATACCAAAAATGAAGTGATCAAGACTTGTATTCGGTATATATTCGTAAATGAGGAGCCTTTCATTTGCTTTCAAGCAAAAACCTAAGAGCCTTACTAAGTTTCGGTGTTGAAGTTGAGCAACTAAGGTGACTTCATTTTTAAATTCACGATCACCTTGTCCAGAACTCTTAGAGAGTCTTTTCACAGCTATATATCTTCCGTTATATAGCCTACCCTGAAAGTAAGTTTATTAAATGAAAAAAAAAAAAAGGAGATTAAAGAAAACAATTATTTGGTAAAATGTTTTTTCTTATAATATAGTGTACCACAACAAAAATAGTTTTTACCAATCCAAAGATTAACAAATTAGCAAAACCCCAATTGCTATTGAAAAAGTAAAGCACAGTTCTTTTATACCTTGTAAACAGCTCCAAATCCACCTTGTCCAAGCTTATTTTCATCAGAAAAGTCATCTGTTGCAGATCTTATATCTTCAAAGTCATATTGTAATGATTCCGTGACGCTAATTTCTTCAGAATTATTCTCTGAAAAAAGTTCAAGTTAGATAAAAAAAAAAATTCATTTGAAAATACCAGACTAAGGCATACATTCTCCAAACACTAGAGACAGTTCAACTTACCATCAAGTTTTACCCTTGGCTGCTTGACTCTTAATAAAACGCATATGCCACCGAGAAGCGTAGTGACAAAAGCAATCACAACCACAATGATGATGATGATATTTCTTTTTGTGTAACTCTTCTTTCCTGCAGAAAATCAGAAGAGGGTATGTCACTCCACGGTGTAACGTAAATAAATGCATAATTCCTTGTGTATTGTATGGTTACCGGAGTGAGGAAGGATGTACTTTTTCTAAGATAATATGGCTTGCTTACAGTACAATACGAACATATTATTATATGTGTGTGTGTACCTTGCTTAGGTGGAAGTACTGGAGTTGTTGGAGTAGCTGGAGCTGAAATATTTACTTCTGAATCGGCTGTAGACTTATAGAAAAGACCGTACTCAAACCTTATATTACAACTTGGTTTAAGAACTCTTGTTCCTGACTTTCCACTGCAACATCGTGGAATAGCAGAGATGCAACTGTTCAGGCAATTACGGCAATTGACTTTGTCTATGTCCGGAGTGCACTGCGCATGTGCATATATCGGTTCGCGATCGTCTGCATGTCCTGCTGGAGCTGGAACAACTGCATGTCCTGCTGCATATTTTTTTCGAGAATCACCTGAAGTAGCTCTGTCTCTTAAGGTTTCCAACAAGGGGTTAAGCACCTGCCCGTACGCTTGCGGGTTTAAAGCGGTGTTCGGGCTGGGCAGATATATAAAAGGGTGCTCCTCCTCAATACCAAATATTAAGTCTTGAGAGTACCGTACCATGCAAGGCTCTGCCCATAAGATTGCTTCCGTTTTATATGAACAATTTCGCAGGAGAATCTGAGTGGAGTCGCTGAGACAGCTACGACATTCTCCGAGTGCGAGGTCTCCTCTGCACAATGCAATGGCATTCACTTTGTTGGAGCCTTGTCCGAGAGAAGAGTTGTGAAAGCCATAGGTGGTTTGGTTTTGGGAGGTGTTGGAAAAGGAGGAGAGGAGGCTGATGAGGTTTTGTTGGTAGACGCTGCCATTAGTGTATTTGCGGGAATCAGCACAGCTCCAGCACAATTCAGCCCTCGGAGTGCATGAGACGTCGCCTTTTATTATGGTTTGAGCAACAAGGTGGTGTAAGGTTGCGGGAACGAAGAAGAACAGAAGCAGCCATATTGAGGATCCCATATCTCATTACAACTCGAAACTAGTTCACAAATATTGTTTAAATGTTCTTGAGCTTTGAAGAATAGTTAGCTGGCGTGATCAACGCACTCGCCATTCTATAGATACGAATATTCTATCTTATCTCTATCTCAACCTTACCTTTAGTCCTAAACATCATATGTGGTTTAGGTGGTTTGTGGTACAATATTGACTAATCCTACTAAAACCAAACAAATTGACTATGCACAGTGCTTTCCAATGGTAGTGACGTATAACATCACAATAGCGACATGTCTTTGTGGGGCTATCAAAACGAATGACCGCTAAAATTACTTGTGAGAAGAAACAAATATTTGTGGTGCTATTGACATGGTTTGTGAAAAGGGTGAACTCGCCACATTGCAGTGCCCGTATATCTATTCACCATATTGCATATTGCCTGTATGATATTTACCAAGTCTCAATAAACATTCCTATGTACCAATGATAATTTTTCTTCTTGACTGTTGGTTCCGGTTGTTTAAGAGTGTTTTCTTTGTAATTTTTCTTTCTTTTTCGAAAATTACATGCCCAGTAGAAAGCTTTATTTCTCAACTCTCTCTACCCCGGTTCCTGTTTCAACTTCCTCAGACAAGATATAGTAGCAACCGAGTGCTAGAAACACCAGAACTAACAAAGCTGCAGGAGCTGCCCATACCCAATAATTAATACTCTTCTTCCGCTTTAGGATGGCTTTTGGTTGTCTCACCTTGGACAAACCCCGGCCTAATTCCTGATCGTTTTATCCTAACTACAAAATATATATATATATATATATATATATATATATATATATATATATATATACAGATCCTATCCAGAGCGAGGCATCGCTTTGAAATTTCAGAGCGAGGTTAGGGTTTAGGGTCACTTTTCGGTCGCATATCCACATCTCAACTGTTCAGTTTCTAGGTACTAATGTATAGATCATCTCTACAAAATTTCAGCCAAATTGATGGTCGTTAAGGCATTGATAACTGCCTTAAAACTAGTACGGTTCAGGTTGGACAGATTCAGTTCGTCCATTGGTTTAAGCGAGTTAGATACCTTAAAGACCATCAATTTCGTTGAAATTTTGCAGAGATGATCTATACATTAGTACTTAAAAACTGAACGGTTGAGATGTGGATATGCGACCGAAAAGTGACCCTAAACCCTAACCTCGCTCTGAAATTTCAAAGCGATGCCTCGCTCTGGATAAGATCTGATATATATATATATATATAAAATATAATATAATATAATATAATATAATATAATATAATATAATATAATATAATATAATATAAAAATAAAATAAAGAAGAAGAAGTAGTAGTGGCAGGATCCTGATTCTCGTGCTTTGAACTGTGGGTATGGATTGTGTGACTATTGCTCCACAGACTCACGGATTGTATAAGACTAGGTAGCTGGATAACCAGCGCTTTGCCGCGGGCTTGCTTACATGTTTCCAAAGTCGGTGTTTTGACCGGTTTCATATATTTACATATTTTAAACATCAAAATTGTCAACAAAAGCCGGTACTAAAAAAAAACCCTAGGAGAGCGACTCTCTCTCTCACCCTACTTCGACGGCACCCGCGCCTCCTTTGCCTAGCCTCCTCTCCTTCGCACTCACACTCTCTCCTTCCTTTAGCCCTATGGCCTTTATTGATGTTGTCACAACTAGCTTTGCTGCCTCCCTTGCGCTTGCAGATGGAGGTAGTGCTCCAAACCTTGGAAGAATTGGTGGCGGCCCTGTCCGTCTTTCCTCCTAATCTTTTCTAATTAGGAAGCCTCTGACCCGTCGTCCGGTGGATCCTGTGGCCTTCAAGGCCCATTTTCTTCATACTTGGATGGTGGACAAGGGATTCTGGGTCCAAGAGTGAGCGGGAAATCTATTTCTCGTCTCGTTCGAGTTTGTCCGGGATCGCAGTAAAGTTCTACGTGGTAGGGTTGGGTGTTTTGATCGTGCTTCTGTTTGCCTAGAGGAGAACAATTGTGTCAAACCATTGCATGAAATTCCTCTCAAACATGTCCATTTCTGGATTAGGGTTTATGGGATTTCTCCGCTTTATGAATAACCGAAAATTTTCACCCTTATTGGTAATCTGCTGGGTGGTTTGCTAGATTATGACAAGGAGGAATTCAAGAAAAGTTTGATCCAGATTCTGTTTGCCCATAATATTACCAAACCGGTACTGCTCGAACGCAATGTATTCTTGGATGTTGGTGTTGAACCTATTTTGCAGTTTCACTTCGAGCACCTGAAAGGAAGATGTCCTCAGTATGGTCTGACCACACATGCAGGAGAAAAGTGTGAGGAGCCAAATGTTCCTAGCCCAGCGGTTAGGGTTCTGAACTTCTCTGGTCCCTTGTCTTCAAGAGGGTCTTTCTCTTTCACAGCTTAGAATCGCAAAAATATGTTCACGGCTTCTTCTTCCATTCCAATGAAGAAGAAACCAACCATTAGAAGGTTGGTGAGATCCAATGGTGACAACAGGTACTGATGCTGCAGCGGAGGAAGAAAGGAGGGTTGTTTTTGACCCTATTGATGAACAGGTTGTGGAGCCTGTTTCGGAGACTGACCCCAATCTGCAGATTTAGGCAGATGCAGTGCACCTAGGAAGATGGAGGCTTTGGCCTCCAAGAAAAGAGTACGCACTGATGGTTACAGCCCTTCCCGGAAGAAATTCAAGACTATCTTGGGTGGTAAGCTTCCTACCTTGCAGGCTGAGGCTCTAGGGTTGGTAGAAGATGATTCTGATGTCACTTTGATGACACTGAAGAAGAAGTCTAGCAGGCCACTTGGAAGTAGGAACAAGAATCCTCGACCTAGTAAGAACCCGGTTACTGCTACTCTGCGCATTACTTACCCTGCAGCAACGGGTACTAACCTTAGTCCTAAAGATAAGGGCAAAAGGAAGCTCTAGGCTTCCCTAGTTTCTTTTTGCCTATTACTTGAAGTATGATTTTCTCTACTTGCATCTTAGTTTCTCTAATTGTACACCAATTGAGGTCTTTAGGAGACTAGGTTACTTTTCAGAGGGAGGTAGGTAGTGAGGATTTGTTTTCTTATTTTTAGGCTCAATAAGTGAGCGTATTTGTTAACAGTGAAGGTGTTCCTTGTTTAGCTTTTGAAGGATTATCAAATCCTAAACTTAATCTGTCAAAAAGTTTTCTAGTTTTATGCTTCATGTGTGTTGGTAGTTCATGCATGATTTGTGCCTTGAGGTGATTGACAACCAAGGTGAGAGTTGTGCCTTCTCAAGATTGACAAAGGAGAACAAGTTTGCTGATCGGAAAGTAGCAAAGACGAGGAGACACCGCTGCCCACTAGATTAGTTCTAGTAGATGATTTGTGTAAGATCTTTATGTGCTTTCCTATTCATATAGTGGATTGTTCACCGGCATAGTGCCCACAGTTGTTTACCTCTTTGGAGGGTTTTACTGCGTCAACAGATCTTGTGTTATGTGTGATGATTTTACTTTGGATGGTTTGATAAATTTAATAAATCATAACATCGTCAGAGATCTGCAATTTCGATTAGGATTCAAGTTATACTACAATCCTGCATTAGGGTGCGAACAGCCCTACACTCCTAAGACTGATTCCTAAAGTTGTTGACATATTGACTCAGTTCCATTAGTTTGGAAACATATATACATTCTTTAATTACAATTGGTACCAGAGCAGGTTACTAGATGAACTTAGTGAGATCCTCGAAGGAAACAGAATGGAAGGTATAAGTGATCGTGAAGCTAGGTCAACAAGTCACCCTCCGTTTCTTGTGAGAAAACAAACTATGCAGCATGGAAGGCTATGATGAAAGCTTTTTTTGTGGACAAAGGATGTAGCTGCATGGGCTGTTATCGAAAGTGGTTGGGAGTTTCCAACTAAGACTGAAAAAGTAGACATAAAAGAGATTGGATAGGGCAGTTCTACTGTTGAAGTCAAAGTTAAGAAGCCAGTGAGCAAATGGACTGCAGATGAGAACACCAAGAGTACAAATAATCAAAAAGCATTAAACTCTATCTTCACAACGGTATCCTCTGATAAGTTTCAGCATATTTCTCATTGTTATTGATACGCTTAAAAGCAAGCGCGCAATTTAACCCTGAAAATGTCATCGTTAGTATATGGTAAATAGGGATCGTTCTAACCGGGGATTGAGGGTACACTTGTAATTGTAAAAACAAATAAAGAATTAAAAGAAGTACAAAGTATTATTTACAAAAATAAAACAAAGAAAAGAAATATATACAAGTTAACGTAAATAGGGGGATTAGGATTATTAAATCAAAAATTAAATAAATAAAATAAAGAAAAAGTAAAAACATATATACAAGGGTGGAACGCAAGGAAAAAAGAGCAAAACCACAATCATATGAATGAAATCCAATCATAATTCCTATAGTTGATTTTCTATGTCATGAGAAAGAAGTTGACCATGTGAAACGTTAGAAAGCAAACGATTTCCCATTTTTTACTTTCCTTGAATAATTGATCTAAGTGAAAGCACCTAAATCAATCCTATTGAACATGCAATCATAGTCTAGAAAGCTAGCTAATCAAGAACACATTCAACGCATTAAGAACAAAGAAAGGATGTCAACCAAAGTGCACAACCTAGTTATGAATAAGTTCACCTATTTGCAATCCTCCTTAATTGATTTCGACTTTTGTCCAAAGCCTTTACTACTTAAATCTAGCTCCAATTACATGCATATATCCTAAGTTGGCCACCAAAGAACACATACATATAAAAGTTTTCTGTAAAACAAAATCAATTAAGCAATCTCACATAAGCAACATATAAATCAACATAAAGAAATCACAACTTTATTTCAAAACATATAAATGGGCTTTAAACTTTGCCCTTAACGTCATGTTAACTAGAATTCATAACTCTACGAAATCAAACAAGAGAAAACAAAAGAAAGTATGAAATACACCGTGAATGATGAATGACAAAGCCTTGAGACGAAGCACTTGAAAATCCTTGAAAGCAAGCAATCTTCTAGGGACGACACAAGGGTGGATGGCGGTTAGGATCTTGATGTATTGCATGACTTCTTCTCCTCCTTGGCTGAGACGCAGAGCTTCTGAAGACTAGAGAATGGAGAGAATTTTTCTAATGTTTATTTTCTAATGGAGAGAGGTGTGTTTTGTGGTGTAGCATAGGGGGGGTTTATATAGGGGAAGGCAAGACTTCATGAATTTAATTTCTAAGGAATTTTCTGGTTGCACCACACAGCTCCAACCAATGAATTAATGCCACGTCAGCTCTGCCATGTCACTCAACCAATCAAAAAGCTCCAAAATAAATCCATAATCTTTCCAAATATATTATTGCTGATTTTCCCAAGATTTAATCTGATTTTATTCACCATTTTCGGCCAAATATCTAGGCATGAACCTAGACAATGTATCCGGACGCATTTTGGACCTTTTCTCCCTTAAATCTCTCCATGGATTTATCCTTAACATCCTCCCCTTGATTTTCTCTTGATTTTCACATTAAAATTGCAGATTTTATTCTCTAATTTCAGCCAACATATCTTGAGGGAATTAAGGAACGAATCTGGACTTGTTTTGAGCATTTTCTTGTTGCACAATCCCTTGAAACTCTCCCTTGATATTCTCAACGTAATCTCCTTGATTCTCACCTTAATTTTCACATTATCTTCATCATTTCCCATGGCAAAAATCAGTTTTAATCTCCCAAAATATCTCCAACGTCATCTTCAAGCCATGTGGTCTCCTAATGCCTTCAAGTTTCCTAGCCTCATCAGGATTCCTGCATTGACTGGGATTCCTAATTGGACCAAGAAAACTCCATTTCTTCATTTCAGCTCATTTCCTTGTCATTTATTCCAATGTACCTAGAAAATAGAAACTAAATTAAAAATAATTAAGTAAAGGAAATAACTAAGAAAAATATGAGGAAATAATTATTAAAACGTTGCATAAAAATGCTCCTATCAGTTACTCTGCAAAGCAAGCATGGGATATTCTCCAAGTTACTCATGAAGGCACTACAGCTGTCCGAGAATCTAAGCTTCAGCAACTTATCCAGCAATTTGAAAATACGAAGATGGGTGATGATGACAAGTTTGCTGATTTCTATGCTAAATTCAATGTTGTTGTGAATGGTTGTTTCAACTTAGGATATCCCATACCTCAGCACAGGATAGTCAAGAAAATACTCAGGTCTCTTCCTATGAAATATCATTCCAAGAAGATAGCCATTCAAGAATCGAAGGACTTGAATACCTACAATCTACAAGAACTGATTGGAAACTTAACCACATATGAGATGGAACTGCCTAATGAAATGAAGAGCAAAAGCATAACGATCTTAAAGTGAAGAAAGACATTGAAGATGAGTCAACAGATGAAGAGGATGTTGATGAAGATGAAATTGATCTTGTCACAAGGAAATTTAGAAAATTTCTCAAGGATAGGAAATCCAAAAGAAGTGAATCAAGGTCTGACTCAAGTTCCAAGAATACAAGAGTAAGAGAAAAGCCGGGTATTAAGGTTTGAAAGAGCACCTGAAAAAAAAAACCAATAATCCTCCAAAGTGTTTTGCATGTGAAGGGTTTGGTCACATTGCATTTAAGTGTGCAAATATCTTGAAGAAGTCTAAGAATAAACAGAATATAGCAATGAATGTTACTTGGAGTGACAATAATGATGACTCTGTGCTTGATAATGATTTTAAAGTGGTGGCCTTGGTAGGATTAAAGACTATTGGTTATGAGTCTGAAGTTGAAGAATTTGATCTTGAGGAAGTAATGCAACAATATATCATGTTGTCTTAGGCTTCAAAAGAATTGAATTAAAAGAAATTTAGAGTTGAGTAATGAAGTCGAGAACTTAAAGATTGATATCAGTAGGACTGAAGTTCAATCCCAATTGGAGGCAAGTGATGCAGTAAGAAAGTCTATTGTGGGGGACTTTCAATCGCTTCAACACAAGTACCAAGAGAGATGTGACAAAGTTGAGGAGCTTAAAACTGAAAAGGCTTGTCTGTTATATGAGCTTGAGCAAATGAAAACCAAGGCTAGATGCAATTCTTCAAGTAGTGAAAAGTTGGAAAATATTCTAATGATTGGTAAAAAAGTCGGAGATAAACATGGCCTGGGATATGATGCTGAAAGCTCATCCAAAGGAGAGCATGTCACCAAGTTTGTAAAAGGTTTTGATCATTCCTCGCACAATCTGCTTTCCTTGTGCTTGAAGAACCAAAACCAATGTTGAAGAATTTTTTGCATGTGTCTCATCATTGTGGATAGCGAGGACACATAAGACAAGGTGCAATCAACTAAGAAAGAATTCTTGGAATGACAAGAAGCCACTCATGAACAAAAAGAAAGAATATCTTCAAGAAAAGCAGGAATTTCTTTTGAAAGAAGTAAACAAGATAGCAAGACTTGTTTCAGTACCATTCTCACTTGTGCCCAAGATGAAGCAAGTTTGGATACGAAAAGAACCTCATCTCTCTAAGCTTCCACATACAACCTACGGGTAAGTGAACTCTTCCAATATGTGCTTGTGAAAAATATATTCTTGAATGCAAATAGCTTAGTTTTTCATCATAAGCACATATATAGGGGGAGTAGTGTTTTTCTGTTTACATTAGTTTTTCTTATTGCTAGTGTGTTCTGGTTTGTTAGGACTGAATGTGCTTTTTAATCCTAAGGTCTTAGTAGATTTGTGTTTATTTTTGCATTTTTCTATAAGATGTTCTTTTCTCTTTTTAGGTTTGTTTTTGTAGAGTCTTTATTCAAAAAAAAAAAAAAAAAAAAAAACAGAGAGAGAGAGAGAGAGGAAAAACTGAAGTGTATGCTATGATAATTTCAGTTTACCCCCCTGAGGTTTGGGGGTGTCATCATGTCACCCTCTCTATTCTAAATTTTGAATTTTTACCCCCTAAACTTTCCAAGTTCAATCAGTAGTGTCCAATTTCTCCTATTCCGTTCAAATTGGACGTTAACTCTGACGATCGGACCCACTTTGAGAGCTAAAATGGTCATTTCAAGACAAAAAAAAAAACTATTAAAAAATTCCTTTTTTTTTCTATTTTTTTTTTCTGTTTCTTCATTTTTTTTAAATTTATTTATTTTGTGTTCAACCTATACACCACAAGTTATAATAGGTTTATAAAAACAAAAAGATACTTTCAAGACCAAAAAATAATTTAAAAAATTCCTTTTTTTTAAAAAAAAAAAATTTGTCTTCAACCTATACACCACAAGTTATAATAGGTTTATAAAAACAAAAAGATACTCTAGGTGGTTGAAAGTCGCTCTCTGGTCTACGATCTTTGTGATATATTTCTGATAAAGTGAAGAATTTTAGGATATATCCCCAATAAAGTGAAGAAATATCTGTAAAAAAACGATTTTACACTTTATCTGTAAATATTTGTAAAAAATGATTTCACACACTTTATCTATAAATATCTGTAAAAAATGATTTTACACAGATATTTCTCCACTTTATTGGGGATATATTCTAAAATTCTTCATTTTTTTTACAGATATTTCTTCACTTTATTGTGGTGTATAGTTTGAAGACAAAATAAATAAATAAACAAAAACGAAGAAACAGAAAAAAATAAAAAAAGGAATTTTTTATTATTTTTTGGTCTTGAAAGTATCTTTTTGTTTTTATAAACCTATTATAACTTGTGGTGTATAGGTTGAAGATAAAATAAATAAATAATAAAAAAAAAAACAAGAAACAGAAAAGAAAAAAAAAAAGGAATTTTTTTTTTAGTTTTTTGTCTTGGAATGACCATTTTAGCCCTCAAAGCGGGGTCCGATCGTCAGAGTTAACGTCCAATTTGGACAGAATAGAAGAAATTGGACACGGCTGATTGAAATTGGAAAGTTTGGGGGGTAAAAATTCAAAATTGAGAATAGAGGGGTAAACTGAAATTAATCATTGATTTTATATCATACCATACAATGCCTCACGGTTATTTCTGTTTGAGAGTGTTGAGTTGCAGGATTAATGGATGAATGTTTGGATGCTCAATTTCCAAAGAAAGCTAGGTTGCCGAAGTTTAAAAAAAAAAAAAAAAAGGTTTGGAACTTTGGCATCGATCAACAACTCAATGCCTTAGAAAGTTTCACAATGGTGTTATTGAATGTGTGAATCAGATTAATCCGATCTATCATGTGGTAAGTTGATAGGTAAGGTTAATAATATGAACATATCATATGGTGTTTTAAATGGTGCTAAAAGAAGTTCTGTTGCACTTAAGTTCATGTTAAATGAATGCCAACTTTCTATGCCCTTGTATCAAGTATGTATTGACAATCTCAAGAGATTCATTAGAATTTGTGATCTAACTTGGTTCTTGGTTTTTAACTTGTGCTTGTAGCAGCTGTGTGTTTGCATGTAGTATAGATTTGATTATTGTTGTCCTCATTTAGCTTTGAACTTGACTATCTGCATATTTGTTGCAATTTCTGCATTTAAGATTCCAAGTTTATGTCAATCCTAGTTTAGGATGCGTGTTCTGTTGCAATCCTAATATGTGCATTGTAGTACATTATCACCTCAAGAGCAACTCATGAACTGAGATTTAGCTAGTTACATCACTTGGCCTTCTCTTGCAGTGATATGTTCTTGCCTTTTTTGAATGTTTAAAGGTTCATAATTGAATCCTATTCTTTTCACTCCTATTGTGCTTACAGGATCGGAACTGAGTCTTTGCTTTGTCTCTTGCACTTGCACACCTAGATCTTGAGTAAGGTATGCAAACAGAGTTTTCATTGTTGAAATGGCACCATTTGTTCTTTAATTAAGGAGACATCCAGTCTACCACCAAATGTTGATGGGACACCTACTTTGTAAAGCTAGTGTGTTTCAGGTCGAAACGGTGGTGGTCTAGGCAAGTCAGGCTATCTCCAAATATAGATGGGACGCCTACCTTGTAAAGCTAGTGTGTTTCAGGTCGAAATGGGGATGGTTTGACTTATAATCTTTGTGTTCAATAAAAATAAATAAATAATAAATAAATAAAAAACAAGAGGGTAGCAACAAAACAAAAAAGTATATCAGTTGCTCAAAGCTCCAAGTACCCTCCAAGATCTTGTCTCCATTTATATTTAAACAAAAAAATAAAATTATATATATTATGCCTCTTCGTGATACTCTCTCTAAAGCCTCTGATGATCTGGGTTCACTTTTCAGCATTGCACTTTTAGTCCCCTAACTCAATTTGGTTTTTGAAATAAATAGTGTTTAATTACTGATACCTGGTCTCTTTCAAACATACTGATATTCAAGAGTGTTTGATGGTTCAATTCTTTTGCAGGATCATTTTGATATTTTATTTCTAACCCCCTGATTAATGTTTGTTTCCGTTGCTACCAATACATGCGTATTGAATTTAGGGGGAGTCAAATCTTATGCACAATATGCTTTGGTCCCTTTGTCCTTTCCAGGCAAAAAGGGGGAGAGATTGGAAGTTTGATGTTTCATATGCTTATGCTTACACTACTTCAACCGTACACGTTCTTCACAGGTGTTGTGTTTCTTGTGTGCAGATTATAACTTGGAAGTCCATATTTCTTTGGTCACGGTAGTATAGGATCAATTATTGTGTATGGTTCAATGTATATGTCGTTTTGCCTAGGAAATACCAAAGAGGGAGATTGTTAGTGCAATATTTATTTGATTGGCATTTCCTACACATAACAACCAAGAGTCATGTTTTCATATAATAGCATTTTACTCTTGGATCCTTAGAAGAATGGAATACTTCAAGCTTCATGCACAACTCTCATTAATCAGGTATGTCTTGCATACATGTGCATGCTTGTCAAGTGGTTAGGACTGAACTTGTCTTTAAATCCTATTGTAGGATGTGAACATCTTTTCAAATCTAATGTACTGATCTGCGAATTTTCAAAAGGTTTTATCCAAAGCATTCAAACTTTCTTAAATTGATTTATGGGTTTTTCTAAATGATAATTCTATTTTAATCCATGTTTTTTAATCAATTATAAAAGAGAGATAGGACGCGCCGCTTTTGGTCGAGGGCTTTTGTCGAAAATTTCGCTCATCCAACGGCGCTCCAGAGTGAGCCTCGCTGACGTTGTGATGCTGCCAGACTAGTGATGTTGATGTAGGGTCTCTTTGGCAACTGGAATGGCAGTGCTTGGGGCTTACAGTAGTGGTAGGCGCAATTTTGGTCAAAGCTTCTCTATGGCGGCAGGGGACACTGACTCAAAGATGTTGCAGATGGCGTGGGCTTGGTGTGGATCCAACCGCTATGATAGCAGCTACGATGGTATCTTCATAGGGCTTCGGTTGGCAGCTTAGGCATGGGGGATCTTATGGATTCAGGTCTGGCTATCGTCGATGTTCTCTGTTCGGTAGTGTCGCGGTGGTGGTGGCGTTCTTTGAGGTAGGGTGGCGGTGGTTTTCGTTCACGGCAGCGTGGCAGCAGCGGTCGCTCGTTGTGTGCATGTGGAAATCCTGCACAAGGAAGGGGAGACTAAATTGGGGTGGACCTGTTGGTTGGGCCTTGGGTGCTGTATAGGACAATAGGCTGTTGTTAGGTTTTTTTTATTAGTGTTTTGCAATAATTCCCTATTGTGATGGGAGGTAGTGGACTTCTAGGCATTTTATTGCGTTGTTTTTTCTAGGTGTCAGATTTAGTTGGCTTTATTTAGAATAATGTCTATGCTAGTATAAGTGTCTCTATGAGCCTTTGTAGAAGTATCTACCTCCAACGTACCACAATTGCGTGCTCGGCGTTGGAGTTAGGCAAAACATAGTGCCTACGAAGCGAGATGTTTTTGTTAGCATAGACTACTCTACGCTATCAATGTCTAAACAGTGTTGTCAAATTTATTTGTTCTATTCTTGTTCTATAAACAAGGGTCATACATTTGGTATGAACTCTTTATTTTCAAAATATATATATATATATATATATATATATATATCCATGCTTTTTAAAAGACGTCATGAAGCCCATGTATATCAGAAACCCTATCTCGTACTCTCCCATATATATGTTTTTCTTAGGGTTGTTCAAGGTGGGGAATATATCAGAATATTTGGTTGTTGCCTTCTTCATAGTTTTCTGACTTTATCTTCAGAAAGCATTGAGCTAAAATTTCATGTGAGAATTCTTCATAAGTTGTGTTTAGCTTTTGAAGGATTATCAAATCCCAAACTTTTTTTGTCAAAAAGTTTTATAGTTTTATGCTTCATGTGTGTTGGTAGTTCATGCAAAATTTGTGTCTTAAGGTGATTGACAACCGAAGTGAGAGTTGTGCCATCTCAAGATTGACAAAGGAGAACAAGTTAGCTGATCGAAAAGTAGCAAAGACGAGGAGACACTGCTGCACACTAGATTGGTTCTGGTAGATAAGTTGTGTAAGATCTTTATGTACTTTCCTATTCATATTGTGTATTGTTCACTAGCATAGTTCCCGCAATTATTTACCTCTTTGGAGGGTTTTACTGTGTCAACATATCTTGTGTTATGTGTGATGATTTTAATTTGGATGGTTTGGCAAATTGAATAAATCATAACATCGTCAGAGATCTGCAGTTTCAATTAGAATTCAAGTTATACCGCAATCTTGTATTAGGCTGCGAACAAACCTGCACTCCTAAGACTGATTCCTAAAGTTCTTGATATATTGACTTAGTTCCATTAGTTGGGAAACATATATACATTATGTAATTACAATTAGTCATTATGGAATATGAACCAACAGACATAATAGGAGAGTAAAAAATGGTTTTAGCATATAAAGGTAGTTTTGCAATAGTTTTTTCGTAACAGCTAATGGTTTTAATCTAAGCAAGGCTCATTTCTTTTAGGCTTTGAATTAAGCATGTTAGAGTGAATAGAGTCCAATAAAGAAAGACATAACAGTGAAAAACAGAAACAGAACCTAATGTTTTGTATTGAACAGGATATGATTATTGATTATTGTCTATGCAATCTTGTGATTATCCCATAAGTTGCAGGAGTTGTGGAGGAAAACGGACTAAAGAGCTAAATAAGGAGTGAAGGACGAAATTGTTGTAAATGATAATGACTATTCATGCAATAGGTATTGTTTAATGTATGCGATTGACAGACTCGTAATGTATGCGATTGACATACTTGTAATGTGTGATTGATTAGTATAGCTATTATGTATTGCCTTTTGTATACATGATGTAATCCTATATAAACCTCTTGTTGAGATGAATACAATACAATTATCCAATTCTCTACAACACGTTATCAGCACGATACTATAACTCAAGCCCTAGCCGGAAAAAAAAAAAAACCCTAACACCCGAAATTTCTTTCACCAAAAACTGCCGCAAGCTCCTAGCCCTTGCTAGCCATATCGTGTGCTGCTCCTATAGCCCTTGAGCATCCGTGTGCCTCCTACTTCCCCTGCAGCATCGCCGCACGCCTGCTGCCCCTGCAGCACAGCAGCACCCTCGTTCTTGTGCAGATCAGCCTGTTTGCACGCCCCGAAACATCTTAATTGGGACCTCAAATCAAAATCCTTCCTTCATCAAAGTTGTTCGTCTCTACCTCTTCTATCTGACCTCCAAATTTCAGTCCTATTGGAGTCTTTTTGGGATCTATATACCATTCGAAGTGGGAATTGTTTAGAAGCGAATCTACTCCGAATTTCAACAAGTAAGTTTTAAAGATTAAAGTTCCTACTTTCTTGTCTTTTAAATTCCTTTATTTTCTGCAGGATTTTCAATATACGAACATGGGTTTGATTATTTAATAAAGCAGAATTGTGGGGATTCATGCTTAACGAACTAAGAGTGTTCGTATGAACTAAGAGTGTTCACAATGCTCGGACTAAGAGAGTCCGTAAGCATCAAATTGTGACCATATTAAAACATTATTTTTTGGTCTAATCCAAAAGAGATTCTTGGAAATTTTTTTCTTGGTAGCATAGCTCGGAAATCTTATTATTTTAGTTTTCGTGAAAGTTTAGCTCCGAAACTAATATATTTTCTCTTCTTATTTTCAGGATGTCGAATGAACCTAGACTCGACTTTCCCATGCTTGACTCAACAGGCTCGGATTACCACAGTTGGATAACCGATGTTGAGAACCACCTCACTTCAAAGGGAATATTACCCATAATCCAGGCACCTAACCCGGATCGTATGTTCGTGCGAACACCTACAAAGCATGCTCAAGCAGTTATCCTGATGCGACGCCATATGGACAAGGCACTCAGATTGGAGTATATGTCGATCAAGGATGCAAGAGAGCTATGGGTAGCGCTAGAAGAGCCCTTTGGCAATGTCCAAGATTCCCTAATCCCTAACTTGAAGGTTCAATGGAACAATCTGCGCTTTGCTGATTTCAAGTCTGTTGCTGAATATAATTCAGAACCTCTTCGCCTACAGTCCATGTTGAGGTTTTGTGGACAACCTGTCACAGAGCAAGAGCTAATTGAGAAAACTCTTTCCACCTTCCCCGTTTCAGCCATTGTGGTATCAAAGCAATATCGCACTGAAGTCAATGCTGGACGGATCACGAGGTTTCATCAGCTTATCAATCTCATATCTGTAGCTGAGAAACATGATAACATACTCGTGAGGAATTATAATTCAAGGCCCATTGAAACTAAAAGCGTTCATGAGGCGAATTATAATGCACCCAAAAGAGGGCGCAAGGAGTGGAACCCTAAGAATAAGGGATATGAAGGACGTTTGGGTCCATATAACCGCCCTAACAAGGAAGGAAACAGCAGGTTTTGTGCGGATACAAGTAGTGGCAATGCCACACGTGGGAGAGGTGGTCGTGGTATCCCTGTTCATGGTAGTGGCGCCATGGCTCGTGGTGGTGGCACCAACCCTCCTAGGGAACGCCCACAACGTGCACCTCAGTTAAAGGGAGGCAACCACAATGACATGTGTCATCGATGTGAATCAAGTGAGCATTGGTTCAAGCAATGCAAGGCAAGCGAGCAACTAGCTTCAAGATATAGGGCATACAGGGACCTGAGGGATCAAGAAGTGTACCTTGCAGAAGAAGAAGAAAATGGTGGAGACATCCATCTCACCATAGAGGACTTCAAAGCTGACGATGAAGTGCACAAGGATGCCGCAGACTTTGATTAGATTAGTCCTTTTATTTTCCAAGAATTTTTGTAATGGAAATATGCCTTAGTCAATAAATGACAATTGTATTAAACTCTTTCTTATGTGGTGCACCTAATGAAATATGATGTCAAGGA
Organism: Rosa chinensis; assembly: GCF_002994745.2. Taxonomy (NCBI): domain Eukaryota; kingdom Viridiplantae; phylum Streptophyta; class Magnoliopsida; order Rosales; family Rosaceae; genus Rosa; species Rosa chinensis. Next base: position 27,315,735 of record NC_037092.1, read on the forward strand.
AAGTCATTGAGATTAATGGTACTTAAGAGAGCCTTGCTCCACCAACATCTCTCTCTACTTTCCGGGTCATATTTGATTGGAGTTACCAAACGGATAGAGTGACTACAATGTGTCTTAGTTTGATTTTATTTTGGATTAGACTTTTTGGGAACTTTGATGTAATCATTGGCTATCTTTATTAATAAAGTATCGTATTATTATTCGATGTCATGGAATGTTTTTATTCCGAACTTTTTTATTTTTCAGTATGTTTCCTGAAGAGTTGGAATGCCTTGTTGATAGTGGCACCACACATACTATATTGCGACATAGGCAACTATTTCTATGGATGACGCCTAGTCGATCTTCTGTGACTACGATGGCTGGACCATCACAATTGATTCATGGTCGAGGACCAGCTCAATTTATATTGCCAAATGGCACAAGTATTAATGTCACCGAAGCTCTATATGCTCCTAGGGTTGGAAGGACCCTATTGAGTTTTAAAGATATAAGAGTCAATAGTTATCATGTGGAAACACATTGTGAGAATGGACAAGAGTTCCTTTGCATCACCTCTAATGACTACGGACATAAATGAGTATTAAAGAAACTTATGTGTCGATCTAATGGGTTGCATGCAACCACTATTCGAATTATTGAATCCAACCATGTCATGAGAGATGACTTATGGGATTCTGACACACAGGTTTTGGCATGACCGTTTGGGACACCCAGGTCGTGATATGATGATCCGTATATTAAAGACTTCACACGGACATCCATTTTTCAAAACGAAAAGAAGTCAGAACCAAAATTCAATCCAAGGTAGGGCTGGCACAGCCTACCCCCTGCGGCCCAAAAGTGGTATTGACGCCACCAATACCTCCTTGGTTCCTTTTTCTACTTCTAAAGTCAATTATGACTTCATGGCTCAACCAGATACTTCCCTGGTTGCTTCTAAAGCCCATCTTTTGTTTTGCAAAGCCTGCTCTTTAGCAATATTAGGATTGAGACCATCCTATGCAAAGGACACTAAAGAAAATATTTCATTCTTACAAAGAATCCAAGGTGATATTTGTAGACCTATTCAACCAACTTGTGGACCATTTAGATATTTTATGGTGTTGGTTGATGCATCAACACGATGGTCACATGTCATGCTATTGTCCACAAGAAATGCTGCATTTTCTAAACTCCTAGCACAAATCATTAAATTAAGGGCTCACCACCCTAATCATCCCATTAAGTCAATTCATCTTGACAATGCTGGAGACTTTACATCAAAAACGTTTGATGACTATTGCATGTCCATTGGGATTGAGGTTGAACACCCTGTTCCTCATGTTCACACCCAAAATGGTCTCGCAGAAGCTGCCATTAAAAGACTTCAAATGGTCGCTAGAGCATTGGTTATGCTCACCAATCTCCCTGTTTCTGCTTGGGGCTATGCAATATTGCATGCAGCTGTGCTCATTCATCTGAGGCCTACTGCCACTCAATCCTTTTCTGCGTCCCAGATGGTTACTGGATATAAGTCTGATGTCTCACACTTACGCATATTTGGGTGTACAGTTTATGTGCCAATTGCGCCACCACAGCGCACCAAAATGGGTCCTCAAAGACGATTAGGCATTTATGTTGGATATGACTCTCCAACCATTATCCGCTACCCGCTACTTAGAATCCTTGACAGGCGATCTATTTACCGCTAGATTTGTGGATTGTCACTTTGATAAGACAGTCTTCCCATCGTTAGGGGGAGATAGGAACAATTATGTTCAACAGGAACGACATAGATTGTCGTGGTCTGTCCCCACTTTGTCTCATCTTGATCCCTGAACCGCACAGTCCGAAATTGAAGTGAGGAGAATTCTCGATCTTCAGAACGTAGCAGACTCTATGCCTGATGCATTTTCTGATATCGCTAAAATGACAAGATCACATATACCTGCTGCAAACGTGCCTGCAAGGATTGATGTCCCTAAAATTCATGGACATGGCACCACCCCTAGGGGTATTGGGCATGGCGTCTCCACCACTAATAGTGATGGCAATGTGGCTCAGGCCGGACTCCCAACAAGGAAATGTGGGAGCCCCAAAGGTTCGATGGATTCTCGTCTGAGAAAAAAAGTGAGTTTGGCACAGAAAGATCCATTAATCATCGACATAAATAACCAGTCTCATGAAGATATTCCGGATTATAGTTATGTCCAAGAGACATTATTGGGGGACGCTCTAATGTTAGAACCAATTCCAGGGAATAGGGAGATCTCCATGAATTACACTAGTATACATGGACGTTGAATCGAGATTCTATTATCCTTGATGATGTGTTTGCATATTCTATTTCTCAAGGAATTATAGAACACGATGATATCGAACCTCGCTTCGTTGAGGAATGTCAACGAAGAGCAGACTGGCCTAAATGGAAATATGCAATCTAGGTTGAATTGGATTCACTAACAAAGAGACAGGTATTTGGGCCTATAACGCTGACACCCCCAAGTATAAAGCATGTTGGCTATAAATGGGTCTTTGTTAGAAAGCGCAATGAGAAAAATGAGGTTGTTAAATACAAAGCCCGCCTTGTGGCGCAAGGTTTCTCACAACGCCCTGGAATGGACTACGAGGAGACATATTCTCCCGTAATGAATGTTATAACGTTCCGCTACCTTGTCAGTTTGGTAGTTTCCGAAAAACTTGACATGCAGCTTATGGATGTGGTTACAACATATCTCTATGGGGATCTAGATTCAGAGATATATATGAAGGTTCCAGATGGACTTCAATTACCCAAGTCAAGTGGCTCTAAACCACGAAGCACGTTTTCAATAAGATTGAGACGCTCACTATATGGATTGAAACAATCCGGACGGATGTGGTATAACCGTCTAAGTGACTACTTGATTGGGAAGGGATATGTCAACAATGAAATATGCCCATGCGTGTTTATAAAGAGGACAAGTTCTGGATTTGCAATTGTAACAGTTTATGTCGATGACATGAACCTAATTGGAACTCTAGACGAGTTAAAGGAAACTGCTAAGTACTTGAAATCCGAATTTGAGATGAAAGATCTTGGGAAAACACGGTTTTGCCTCAGACTAGAACTCGAGCACCGTAGTGATAGGATTATGATCCATCAGTCAGCATATACTCAAAAATTATTAAGGCGCTTTAATGAAGATAAAGCAAAACCTGTGAGTACTCCCATTATCGGTCTTAGTCTTGAGCCTGAAAAATATCCGTTTCGTCTAAGGGATGAGGACGAAGACTTACTAGAGGCTGAAGTACCCTATCTAAGTGCAATAGGCGCATTATTGTACTTAGCTCAATGCACAAGACCGGACATCTCATTCGCAGTGAACTTGTTAGCTTGACACAATTCTGTGCCAACACGCCGCCATTGGATTGGCATAAAGACAATCTTTCGATACTTGAGAGGTACGATTGATATGGGCTTGTTCTATCCCTACAGAGAGAAAAGAAATAACAGAAGTGTGGGATCGGACTCCACAAGGCAAAATGCCACATTCCGTGCTCCTCCTCCCTTCCACCAAAATGACAACGATGTCTTGATGGGTTTTGCTGATGCAGGGTATCTCTATGACCCTCACAAAGGTCACTCCCAAACTGGTTATGTCTTTACCATGGGAAGCACTGCGAGATCTTGGAGGTCTACAAAGCAGACCCTTGTTGCTACTTCCTCAAATCATGCAAAGATTATAGCTCTACATGAAACCGTTCGAGAATGCATATGGCGAAGGTCTGTAGTTAGACACATTAGAGAAACTTGTGGTTTGAAGTCTACCACAGATGAACCTACATGCATTTATGAAGATAATGCAGCTTGTATTGAGTGATAGGAGCATTTTAATGCGACATTTTAACTGTTATTTCCCTACATTTCTTGAGTTATTTCCTTATTAAAACTCTGTTTAGGGAAGTTTCCATTCTTTGAATGGGAAAGTTCCTAATTGTAGAAAGTTTCCGTTTTGTAGTTTCTATTTTCCATTTTTAGAAAGTTTCCATTTTAGTTTAAGAAAGTTTCCATTTCTTATTTTAGAAAGCTTCTATTTTCAGGTTTTTGGAATAAATAAGCTGAATTGAGTTCATAAATGGAACGAGAAGCTTCATGAAGATGACATGGCAAGGAGAGAATCAAGGAAGAGTTTTTTTTAAAAAAGGAAAATATATTTTCCTTGGGGATTAAATTTGCCGTGTAATACTTAAGGAAAAACAAGGTGACAACGTGGGAATTAAGGTGATTGATTGAGAATTTCACGTGGAATAAATCAAAGGAGATTCAAGGGAGATATTTATGGAAGGAAAATATGTGTGCACCAAGGAAAAACTCAAAAGGCGTCCAGATTCATCCCTAAATTCCCTAAAGGAATGTTGGCCGAAATTCATGAAGAAAATCAGAATAATTTCAAGGAAATTCGGCAATTAAATATTAGGGAGGTATTTTAGAGAATTATGATTGGTTGGAACACATCACAAGGCTTACTTGGCATTCTATGATTGGTTGGACCACATCACAAAGCTTACTTGGCGAATTCCTATTGGTGGAAGCTATGTGGAAATTTCTGATTGCTTTGTGAACCCTAGCCGTGCTCCTATATATACCCACCTCTTTGACGTTGAGAAAGTTCCTCTCCCCCATACAAATTACACTTTAGAAAAAAATCAGAAAATCTTCTTAGCATAGCCGTGAGTTTCTCCATCCTCTAGTCATCTCCACGAGTTCAAGCAAGGCCAAGGGAGAAGAAGCATAGCCGTGAGCATCCATCATCCATCTCCAACCTTGAAGCTTGCTTTCAAGATTCAAGAGACCACCACATCAATCGTTCATCACCATCCCCATCTCACGGTGTAATCCGATTCTCCTTTGTAACCTTTGCTTTGAATTTCGTTGGTTATGAACTAGTTGACATATGTGTTTGAACAAATATTAATTTCTGGAATTTTTATGATTAATTGAGAATTTTTCAGATTCATATTATTGTGATTCGAGAGTTGCTTATGTGGGTTTGTTTAATTAAATTTGCGTTATAGATAACTTTTGTATTTTAATCTTATGTGGTTGCAAACACTTAGGGTTTTGATATGAATGATGCTAGGTTTAAGAGCATGAAATCGACTTTTCGTTTTGTGTAAACTTGAATCAAAAGTAGTAAAGGTTCTGGACAAGAATCGAATTTAATTGAAGAGGATTGCAATTAGGTGGACTTTTCCATAACTAAGTTGTACACTTGAGTTGATAGCCTTTCTCTATGTGTAATGCGTTAAACATGTTAGGATTAACTAGCTTTCTAGTGCTTGAATGCATGTTTGATAGGATTGATCTAGGTGCTTTCGCTTAGGTTAATTAGCATTGAAAAGTAAAATATGGGAAATCATTTGCTTTCGAATGTTTCACATGATCAACTCCTTTCTCATGACTTAGATGAACAATATTAGGGTTTGAGTCAATTTTAATCATATGTTTCGGTTTTGATCTTTGTTCTCTCATTCCATTCGTATTTTTATGTTTTTGCATTTTAATTGTTTTGTTAACTTAGTTTTGTTTTCGAAAAAAACCAAAAACAAAATCCCCCCTTTTCGTGTACAATGTTTATAGTTGTGAATATCTTTGTGAATATTATACTTTGTTTTAATTTTAATTGTTTAATTGTTTGACAATGACAGGTGTACCCTCAATCCCCGGAATAGAACGATCCCTATTTATTATATACTACTAATGACATTTCAGGGTTAAATTGTGCGCTTGCTTTCGAGCGAGCGCATCATTGAGCAAATGAAGTTAGGTTTCATCAAGGGCGACAACACCAAGCATATATCGCCTAAGTTCTTTTACAATTAGCAACAACAAACACTTCTAAATATTGAAGTGAATCAAATCCGTTCAGAGGATAATGTAGCGGACTTGTTTACTAAGTCGTTACCTAAATCCACCTTCGAGAAACATGTGAAGAGCATCGGATTAAGAAAGTTATCTGAACTCCCATAATTGTAGAAATCAGGGGGAGACCTTGACATCAGGGGGAGGTATGATGTCTCCATGTTCGATCTCGAAGAGTGAAGGACGTGATGTGCTCTTTTTGCCCTTCGACCAGGGTTATTTTTGTCCCACAGGGTTTTTGTTACCTGGTAAGGTTTTTAGTGAGGCAACGATCAAAACGTCATCACCGAGTTTGAGCAGCACAAGGGGGAGTGTAGAAGGATGTCGACTACTCCACATTCACACGCGTTGTGCTCTTTTTCTCCTTCGACCAAGGTTGTTTTTTTCCATAGGGTTTTTATTACTTGGCAAGGTTTTTGACGAGGCAACATAGAAGCGCATAGTAGAGGCAACACTATTGACATGGAATATCCAAGGGGGAGTGTTGTAAATGATAATGACTATTCATGCAATAGGTATTGCTTAATGTATGCGATTGACAGACTCGTAATGTATGCGATTGACATACTTGTAATATGCGATTCATTAGTATAGCTATTATGTATTGCCTTTTGTATACATGATGTAACCCTATATAAACCTCATGGTGAGATGAATACAATGCAATTATCCATGTTTGATGAATACAATACAATTATCCAATTCTCTACAACAGAAATGCATATTTATATAGCTGATTTGACATCTCATCAAGTTGTTCTATTAGTACACAAAATCAATTCTATCGAAAAAGGGCGCGCATATCTAAATTTTCTTTTGTCACCTCAAGGATCAGTGTGCAGCAGATGTTTAATTTCATCATCGAGCACTCACTTGTTCAATCGTTTCTTCAGATTCTCAGAAACCTCCTACATCACTTATGCCTTAATAACATTATTAAAGATCAGTAAATAAATCAACTCAAATCAATATAGTTATTAAAGATCAAGCAAAAGAATGATAAAAGAGGTCCTGAACGTCTACCTCTAAGGCATAAGCGAGCAAATTTGATTCTCATCAATGATAAAAGCCAATGCTTCGGATTTCTTATCTGGCGAAGCAAACAATGCCTTTGCCTCACTTATCTGATGGAGAACACTTTCCTTCAATGCCCAAATAGTCATCAAATAACCATTTTTGGCACTACAACATGAATCACATACTATTTATAAGATAACCACTGAAAAATTAATCTTGCATGGGAAATTTAGTATACCCTGGAAACTCTGGACTTATCCTCCACCTTCTCTAATGCTTTTGCGCATGTTTTAAAAGAATAATCCTCGTGTCCAAAAGTAATAGACACCCAATGACCATATAGTACTTCAAAACCAAGCTCTGTTATTTGCTAGCAAAAGGTATTAATTGGATACTGCATGACAATTACAAATATCAGTAAAACATCAAACAGTCCCTCATGTAAAGATAAGTGTATGTATAAAAAATAAAAATAAAATAAAAAAAAGCAACACATAGATTCTTTGGCAGAAGACGATAGCTTGGAGTGCAACGCTCAGAATTAGATAGGTCAAGCTCTATCAGGTCTATCCCTTTCTGGGTTTTCACGCTCTGTATCTTTAACCAAACTGTTAATGCTCAAGTCCGGCGGTAGCCGGCTCCTTGTTTAACGCGGGTCCGGTGGGCGGACCACTACTCAGAGGATTAGATGACTTCCGTTCACTGCAACACGAGAGACAGGGAGTCAGAGGGAGACCGCGTTGGGCGGTCTTCACTTCTTCGATGCCTAAGTCAGTCACTGTATATGGGCAGCATGACAATAAATGAGTAGTAATTGCGTAATTAATGAGGAGAGAGGAGAGAACCTTTTATAGGTGAGGAAGAGGTTGATCTTCTTCTTGTTTCCGATGTGGGACTGATGTGCTTCGATTCCCAGCGTCTGGAGCTTCTGATGCCATCTTGACGCGGCGCGTCAGCGGTGATCTGGGGGCGATCCAGGGCTCGAGCGGTAGCCCGCCTGGCCATGCCTTCGCAGGTTACCCCCTTGGTGGGGGTCGGTACCACTGGCGGTACCATGAGCGTGGCTCTTTATAGCTAATTATGCTCGTTCTGGCACATGTAGGTACACAAATCATGCATCCCTGTGTAGAAATAACCAAATTAGTTAAAACATTGAACAAAAGTTTAATTATAAACAATAGTGAAGTTAGGAGTTTGTGAATACCATAAGTCTAGGTACAGGAGTGAATACGAGGTTAAACTGTAGGAATATTGATTTGCCAAAAGCACATTCAATAAGACTATGCATGTTTTAAAGAGCTAGAAATTTTCAGCATTAGATATGCAGAGTTCAGTGATCATAAGCCAATAACCCAAGCACCACAAACACATTAGCTCTATATCAAAATCAGGTAAAGAATAATGCAGAGTTTCTACTGAATAAGAAGATGATGAAGAGTTAGCCCTCTAAACTGAAATTAGAGACCCCCAAATCTTTTGTTGTTCGATGAAAATCCCAATTCAACCGATCGGCCTCCTCTTCATCTATCTCTACAAGTACCACGCTACTGATCTGAAGCAAGATTTTAAATATCGGTATCTTCATATGTATCGGTACTTTGAAAAAAGGAGATATCGGAAATATCGAGGATACAGGGTAACAACATGTCGTTTTTGAAAAAAGTCAATTTATTAGAAATTTAGAACTACATATAAATACATATGAATGTCAACTTCATCTACATCCAAAAAGAGACTCTAGGAGGTTGAAAAGCCGCTTGCTGGTCTACAAAAATGCAATAATCAGACCAAGACATATGACCTATATAGTGCGAATTGTAATGATGAACATGACAGTTATAGATCTCTTTAGAGCTGCCGACTGTTTCCCCTATAATGGGATAATAAGGATGAACCCAATTGGATGACTGATCATATACTTCACCATATTGATTATATCCATAAGCATCATAACCAAATTGATTGTTGCCTTCATGAGATTCATTTGAGATCTCATTGCGCTGTATGCCTAAACTGATAGAGTCAAAACTTAAGGCAATTGAAGAAACATCAGATGGGGTACTTTGATCATCAGTTGCACCTCTAGTCCTCCTTCCATATCTGGTCTTCTCTTGAGCACCATGACCAGCTGTTCTCACACCGTGGTCTTCATCTTGGGTGGTATGATCAAAATTACCTTCACAGGTAAATTGGAATCCTCCATCCACAGAAGATTGTCCATATTCATATCTTTCACCTCCACCACCTGTTCCGCTTCCACCCTCTCCACCATCATCAGAACTATCTGGAGTTGCTGTACCACCCCACGCATCATCACTATCTGAATTATCTTCTGGGTTTTTAACAACTTCTTTATATAAGACTCTCTCTACGTTGATTCCAGCATTAGTTGCAGTTTCTACAACTTATGGAAGAGGTCTTCCAGCTTCATCATCGAGGTGTGTAGGTAGGGCTGGGCATTTTAGCCCGAAAGCCCGATCCGGCTCGTACGGTCCGAGCCCTATAAATTTTTATGAGAAAAGGTCCGAGCTCGGGTCCAGATATATAAAAAACAGTTCGGGCCCGGGCCCAGTAATTTTCATAAACAAAAGTCCGTAGGGCCTGAAATATGGACAAATAGACAAATGTCTTATACTAATAGACATGTCCACACCTTTACCATACACTCCCTCACATGTGATTTATGCTCTAGGGCTTATCTTTTTCCTCTCCCATTCACACAGCAGCCGCATATCTCTCTCTCTCTCTCTCTCTCTCTCTCTCTCTCTCTCTCTCTCTCTCTCTCTCTCTCTCTCTCTCTCTCTCTCTCTCTCTCTCTCTCTCTCTCTCTCTCTCTCTCTCCCTCCCTCCCTCCCTCCCCCCTTCTACATTTTTCTGCAAATCCATGGTACCCACCACCGAGTTGACTTCCTTCTCTTATGCCATTTTGGCATCACCTAGTACCCCAACTTGTGTCCCTCTTTTCTGCAATGTTTTTTTTTCATTTGATGTCTTCTCATAAACGAATCTCATCTCCTTCTTAAGATTTTTTTTTTCTTTTCTTTTTCTTCTTCTCCTCGATCTCTCCGACTACCTTTCCTTTCATAGGTTATGTTTTACCTGCATAAAGTTCCATCAATTCAAGATATCAGTTCCTGGCATCATCGATTTCTCATCTGGGTTTTCTTTTCTCATCATCTTGTTGTGTTCTTGCAGGTTGTTTTGTTTTTCTGAATTTGAATTTCTGGAGAATTATTGTTTTGTCGTCTAATTTGTTGCTCTTCCTATTTGACAATCAAACCTGGAAGCTGGAACACCGATTCGATGGATGGAGGAAAAACTTGATTCGAATTCTGATATGATGAACTGATGAAACTAGAAATATATATATATATATATATATAACTCAAAATGATGTCTTGGGACCGAAAGCCCGAATTTTGGGCCCGAAATTCTGCGGGCCGGTCCTTACACAGGCCTTGTTCTAACATACCCTTGTTTTGGGCCTGGGCCTTGCAAAAATTATGCTAGGCCCGGCCCATGCCTAGCCCTATGTGTAGGCATAATCCAATCATGAAGTTGATCAATGTAATTATCAAGCGGCTCGCTTGCAACAAGAAGTAGATCTATATAGTTGTTTTCATTGACCACATTATTCTTTGCCTGTTTATCTCGCAGCCGCAGCTTCATGTTGTAGTAGCAGTATACAAGCTTTTCAAACTTCTGATATGCCAAACTGTTCCTTTGCTTGGTATGAATAATAGCAAATGTACTCCAATTTCTCTCACACGCAGAAGAAGAAGTCGTTTGTGCCAAAATACGCATTGCAATTTTCTGCATGTTTGGTGCAGAATACCCACATTGTGCCAACCAATCAGCTGTAAAGCTACTACAATGAGTTACTGCTATAGTAGATCAACATTTTCTATTAAAGAAATTATATGTGTGTGTGTGTGTGTTTTAATGTATACATATACCACAAACCTGTTTTTCTGGTTTCTCTTGTTTTTCTTGCTATGGTTGACCCAAATGATTCCTTTGCATCTCTAAAGCATACAATCTGCATTAACCATTTGAAAATTGGTTATTTATAATCCCAAACTTTTTTAAGGTTGTCATCAATAAGAAGTTACCTTATCCACAAACGTATTCGCAATTTCTCCATTTATGTAAAATTGTTCGACAACTGTTGCCAGAGAGTTTGTGAAACGTGTGCTATAACCAACATCAGGTCGATAATGAAAATTTGGGTTTAAGAAATGTGCTACAAACAAGAAACCAAAAAGTTATATAGTATAGATCTTCATCTAACTAAGTAATTATCAAGATACAAACGTATTTCGAGATAGAGAAATAATACCTGCTGCATGCAATGGTTGACTTAATGTGTTATCCCATCGATTATTGATGATTTTAAGCATCCATTTCTTTCCTCTCATCTGTAATATTTGTTGTTTCATTCTTTCAAACATATCATATAATATGGGCATGGTTGGCTAAATTTTTGTGTCAACAATTCGAAGAATCTCATACAATGGCTTATAAATTTTATGGATTGCTTACATGCCATCCCAAAATGTCCCATCGAGGACTCTTTTTTCTATCCTTTTGCCATCTCTGGTCCTGCTCGCTGCATTCTCATTCCATGCGCTACTTGTAAACAATTTTCTCAAATCAGATTTCTTCTTCAAGATACTGTCGATGGCAATGTGATTTGTCGCAAATCGAGTTTTACCCGGTCAAATCAAATTTCCCTTCGTGATGCTCCTCATTTCAGCCAGTACCCGACCATGATTGTAGATGTAGTTAGTTACACTTTGAGCCCATTTGACGGCAGTGGAAACAGTCTCTTGCTTCCCGATATCTTCAAATATCAAATCGATGCAGTGGGCAGCACACGGGATCTAGAACAGCGGATATTTTTTCTGTAGTTCCCTTCCGGCCTTTTTAAATCCTGATGCATTGTCAGTGACAATCTGGACAACATTTTCTGGTCCAACATCTTAGATAATCTCATCTAATAATAGTTCTATGTACTGAGCATTTTTTTTCATATGTGAAGCATCTACAGACTTCAAAAACACAGTTGAACCTTTTGAATACACCATGAAATTTAGAATAGCCATTTTGGTTGGGCCAGTCCATCCATCACACATGATAGTGCATCCATATATTTTCCAGGTTTCTCTGTGAGTATCCACATACCTTTTCATTTCTGTGTACTCATTCTCTAAGTAACGAGTCTGAATTTCATAGGAGCTAGGAAGCTTTACACCAGGACCTAAACAAGAAAATGATTTATTTTATAGGAATGTTCATTATATAAATTCTACTTAACATAATTGTCCATGAAAAAATATGTAAATACAATATAATTTACCTAGATTTCCAGTTGTAGTCAACATGTTTTGAAAATGTGGAGAATCAACTTTGTTAAAAGGGACAGCATCATATATGTGGTGTTTGGACACCATTGTTGCCAATAGTTCTCTACCACATTTTAGTAATGATTTAATTGTGCTTTGTTTTGATCGACTATCTTTTGATGGCATTGCTACTGGAGGCTCAGGAAATGAGTACCGATAGGTTTTTGATTGATCAACTTGTTGCGGTTGTTGACTGCTACTACCGCCTCTCGATTGTTTTGGAAATTGAAATCTTGCATTTCTACTAAACTGAGAGTTCTTATCACGATCTACGATTGGTCGTCTTACTGCATCACGATAATTTTGTCGTTCTGCAGGGTGCATGTCTGGTGGATACTGAAATCCATCACCATCATCATTGTCGTCGTCGTCATTGTACAAACTTGTTTGATTGCCAAGATAATCATTGAGGAGTTCTTCTCTAATATCATCTTGAACAGCTGCCTTTTCTTGCTTAATAGATTCTTTTCTCTTTATCCATGCTATCAATCTATCACCTCTGTTTTGATCTCCGGTGGCACCTTATCACATTTCTTTACACTCTTGTGAGGATCATAACCCGATAAATGACTCTTCAATCTTGTAATTCCTCTCTTTTAAAGTGGCAAAACAAAATATACATGTTGTACCATATCGATTTCCTTCGACGGGAGTTGTGTACTTCCATGCTGGATCATTTCCACCTCCACCGCTGCTTGCCATTTTTAATCTAGCATATAAAAATGTACTAAAACAAGTAAATATTTATTGTAACTTGCAGATTAGATCTAAAACATAATGTGTAATATTAAGAAGAACTATTTATACCAGAAATGTAGAACTTCTTTTCTTTAAAACGATTGCAAGACTGCTTCGATGCGTAAATTGAAGTATATGATAAACTCTTATATAGATTCCTTACTTTTTCAAGATGCATAGTCACTCTGTTTTTCATTAATATATTGTTTCTTCTGCAAACTCACTCAGCCAGGCAGCCTCTTTTGAAATAATTGAACTTGGTCTCTTTTCAAATAATTGAACTTGGCCACTTTTGAATAATTGAGCGGCCTACTCTGAGTCTCTTTATGCATGTTATTCACCTATTCCATTTGATAGTTACTTTAGCAGTTGAACTTTTAGCTTCTTTATACTATGCAACTACAGACTATACACTCAGAGACTACACAGTAGCTTAGTTATTCCTCACTTTTTCAAGATGTATAGTCAAAATTTAATACTCCGTACTCTGCACTCTCTTCTCATCATGTCATCCATATATGGTTCCTTGACTTCCTTCTGCAATGTCATTTGGCCTCATTTGAATAATTGAACCTTTATGGCTTTATCTTCTTTCTATTATTCAACTACAGAGTTACAAACTACATACAGAGTTACAGACATAGTCACAGACTACACAGTACCAAATCCTTCCTCACACAGATTTGCATTTAGACTTTTAGAGAAGTACTTCTCACCCAAAATTACCTTGAAGGTATTTCTCCTCACCTAGATTCGCCTTGAGGGGATTTTTTTCCTCACCTAGATTCGCCTTAAGGGGATTTTCTACTCACCTAGATTCACCTTGAGGGGATTTCTCCTCACTCAAATTTGCCTTTAGGAGATCTCTCTTCACACAGATTTTCATTTAGAGAATTATTGAGTTTTTTTTTATTTTTACCTCAAATTTTACAGATATTTCTTCACTTTATCGGGGATATTTGATGATATCAGAGAAATTTTGCAGAAACGGTAAAAGATAAGATATTTACCCCCCTAGATATATCGGTCCATCGAAAAAAAAGAGATATCGGGAGAGATATCGGAAATATCGCAGATATTTAAAACCTTGATCTGAAGTAAGCGGTTGGTTTTAAGTTTCTTGGCACAACTAAATCCAATTTAAATGAGTAGAGCAGAAAATTGATGATTACCTTTTCTCCGTTGGATAGATGATTACTTTTTTCTCAATATCTAACAGAAGTGTCTAATTTTTTTTTTTATCAATAAGAAACTTTATTAATAATGAACTTGTTACAATGATTTTGGGCAACATCTCTTACACAGAAATGGAAGGCCAAGTTCCAAGTTGGATATCTTTTTATTTAGTTTTCTTTCTGCCTAGGTCCTTGGGCCTCGTTGTAAGAAAAAAAAAATGGCCAAGGCCTAGCTGATGGAAAAGAACGAGCGCACAGAGAGACCCAAAAAAGCGAGGCTGCAGTGGATGATGGAATTTTATACTGAGGAAAAATGGCAAGGGTGCAAATTATCAAAATTGAAAAGGACAGAACTATAATTTCAAGCTCCAGTGAACAATATGAACAGTGCTAGCGGATTTAGTATATAGTAAATTGCGACTCGTTTCAATTCTCTGACACTATGGGATCCCACCCCAGAAATTTCTTGACCGTGACTTCCAAATATTCAAATTCCTTTCCAGCTAAGCATTTTATGGAGTAATGACCAGAAAGAAGGTACAAATTCCTTTCCAGCTAAGCGTAATATTCAATTCTTTTTCTTTTTCTTTTTCTTTTTCATTTTTCTCACTTTGTACATCCAAGCCCTCCGCTCTCATCTTTCTTCCTTGGATTATTCTTCTGTAGTTCCCCTCCCAATTTGGTGGCTTACTCATTTGATCTACATCCCCAAGTTCTAGTCAATTTCTTGACATGTTATTTCTGCTCTTAATGGTTTTTGATTTTTCGTTAGTGTGCCTTTTACTGGTTCTAGTCAATGGATTCAGAAGAGCTGGAGAAAACAAGAGAAGCAAAACAACAAAGCAATAAAACAAATACAAGCTACAGGGATGTAACTAGAGAGCAGTGCAACAAACAGAACGACTAGTTACCAAAGAACCAGTAACTAGAAAATTCAATTGGTCACTTATTATACACCTAAGATAAAAGGACATCAACTTTAACTATTTGACCTCAACCTCAGCTGATACATATACATAGACTTTCTGCAACAATATTGATTTTGATGGAACCATCAAGCTCAAACGTTCACTTAAGCAAATAAAGGATCTCCGTTAATGGTTAGTAAATAAAAATACTTAGGCCCCTAGCGTGGATGTAGTTCAGTAATATCTGAAATCATACCTCTTGACACAGAGCTTTGGGATTTATCAGACGTCTCAGTAAGTCTGATTCTCGACCCTGATGTCTCTGACTCAGTGTTATAAGGCCAATAATATGGAGGCCGTGAAGGTATTGAGATTTTGAGAGAATGACTATTAAGCATGGAAACAACTGAACCCATGGTTGGTCTTTCATTCAAATTTTCTTGGACACATAATAAACCAATCTGGATGCATCTGATTATTTCAGATCTTGAGCCTGTTGTTAACATGGGATCTATGATATTTAGAGTTGTATCATCCCTCCAATTTCTCCAGGCCTATAAAAATTTCAAAAATATTTCAGAAAAAAAATTACATAGTTGCAGGCTATATGGATAAATAGAGAAGAAATGTAACAAGTTGATTATATATTTCTACTCACGTAGCTTAATAGGTCGTCTTCATTTTCACCATTTCGGAAAGTACCACTCTTCTTACCAGTAATTATTTCAAGAACTAACACACCAAAACTAAAGACATCTGACTTGACAGAAAAGCGCCCATGACTTGCATATTCAGGTGCCATGTATCCACTGTATAATTGCATCCACATTAGAAATTCAATTAGGTTGGTTCTTAAAATTGAAAAATGTAAGTTAGAGTGCCACATTTACTTACTAGGTCCCAACAATGGTTTTTGTATCTGCTTGAGTTTGATCCATCACAAACAACCTTGCCATACCAAAATCTGCAATTTTAGGGTTCATATCTTCATCCAACAAAATGTTGCTGGCTTTGAGATCACGGTGAATAACTCGAAGTCGAGAATCTTCATGGAGGTAAAGAAGACCACGAACAATTCCTTCTATGATCTTGTAACGTGTTTCCCAATCCAAATGTTCATGATTAGTTGGGTCTGAAAACAATTTTGTTAGAACATATGTAATATGTGCCAGTGTTATGTGTTGAGTACCTTAGTTTTATCTACCATATATAAAATCTGAAGAAATTATAACTATGAAATATATATACGGAGGATCTAGAGGATACCATACCAAAAATGAAGTGATCAAGACTTTTATTAGGTATATATTCGTAAATGAGGATCCTTTCTTCTCCTTTCAAGCAAAAGCCTAAAAGCCTCACTAAGTTCCGGTGTTGAAGTTGAGCAACTAACGTGACTTCATTTTTAAATTCACGATCACCCTGTTGAGAACTTTTAGATAGCCTTTTCACAGCTATATATTGCCCGTTATATAGCTTACCCTGAAAATAAGTTTATTAAATTACAAAAAAAAAATTATTTGGGTTATCATATAGTGTACAACAACAAAAATAGTTTTTACCACTTCAAAGGTTAACAAAGTAGCAAAAGCACAATTGTAACCTAAAAAAAAAGAAAAAGTAGCAAAAGCACAATTGCAATTGAAAAAGTAAGGCTCAGTATTTTTACCTTATAAACAGCTCCAAATCCACCTTGTCCAAGCTTATTTTCATCAGAAAAGTCATCGGTTGCAGATTTAATATCTTCAAAGTTATATTGTAACGATTCCACGAGGCTTATTTCTTCAGAAAAATCATCTGAAAAGGTACAACTTAGATATTAAAAAAAAAAAAAGTTTGAAACACCAGAGTAAGACAAATACGTACATTTCTCCAAACACTAGAGACAGTTCAACTTACCGTCAAGTTTTACCCTTGACTTCTTGACTCTTAAGAAAATGCATATGCCACCGAGAAGCGTCGTGACAAAAGCAATCACAACCTCAATTGTTATGATGATATTTCTTTTTGTGTGACTCTTCTTTCCTGCAAAAAATCAGAGGGGGGGTATACGGGTCACTCCACGGTTCACGAAAATAATTTTGAGGCATAATACCTTGGACAGAGAATTCTCTCCTAAGCAATAAAATTGCCTAACCTACCTAAACTTTTGACTAGATGATGACACGTGGAAGTAATGAATTCAATGGTTTACAACTTGTCTTTTTTTATTTTTCTTCTCTCTCTCTCTCTCTCTCTCTCTCCCTCTCCTATCTTCCTTCCGCACCTCTCTCTCTCTCTCTCTCTCGCGCCCCTGTTCTCTTTTACTAATCTGTCTAAGACTTAACAAGAAGAGAAAAATAGCTTGATATATTGGATTTCAAAATATTATGCTGGGTATTGATGGGTTTCAGTATACAAGATGAAAATAGCTATCATTCATGGACTCTCTCTCTCTCTGTTCTTCTTGTATTTCACTCAACGCCAATCCATATAACAACTAATCAAGTGGGTTTCAATTAAATTCGACATGGAACAAATTTGATTTTCTGAAAATAAAAGAGAGAAACCAAATCAATGGGTGTGATTGATTTCCGCAGTGCTTGAAGAGAGAAAAGCAGGTTGATGCATGGTGAGACCATAATTCAGGTGTTAATGAAATTTTACGGGGAACACCCAGTCCCAAAAATCGAACCCATCAAATTTGGCGTTGATGCATCGATTTCGCCCTACATATTTGGTCTTGATGCAAATCAGATTTGGCAGCCAAGAGATTCTGAACTCAAGAGCTCCAATGGCTCTCAGACTTTCCAGTATTCTCATGGGTAAACTACTTCACTTACTTACACACACACACCCTCTCCCTAATACCTTGTGTATTGTATGGTTACTGGAGTGAGGATGGATGTACTTTCTCTAAGAAAAGATGGTTTGCTTACATCTATAATATAATACGAACATATATTGTGTGTGTACCTTGCTTAGGTGGAAGTATAGTAACTGGAGCTGGAGCTGGAGCTGAAACTGAAATATTTAATTCTGAATCGGCTGTAGAGTTGTAGAAAAGATTGTACTCAAACCTTATATTACAACTTGGTCTAAGAACTCTTGTTCCTGACTTTCCACTGCAACATCGTGGAATAGCAGAGATGCAACTGTTCAGGCAATTACTGCAGTTGACTTTGTCCATGTCCGGAGTGCACTGCGCATGTGCATATATCGGTTCGCGATCGTCTGCACGTCCTGCTGGAGCTGGAACAAATGCATGTCCTGCTGCATATTTTTTTCGAGAATCACCTGAAGTAGCTCTGTCTCTTAAGGTTTCCAACAAGGGGTTAAGCACCTGCCCGTACGCTTCCGGGTTTAACGCGGTGTTGGGGCTGGGCAGATATATAAAAGGGTGCTCCTCCTCAATACCAAATATTAAGTCTTGAGAGTACCGTACCGTGCAAGGCTCTGCCCATAAGATTGCTTCCGTTTTATATGAACAGTTTCGCAGGAGAATCTGAGTGGAGTCGCTGAGACAGCTACTACATTCTCCGAGTGTGAGGTCTCCTCTGCACAATGCAATGGCATTCACTTTGTTGGAGCCTTGTCCGAGAGAAGAGTTGTGAAAGCCATAGTTGGTTTGGTTTTGGGAAGTGTTGGAAAAGGAGGAGAGGAGGGTGATGAGGTTTTGTTGGTAGATGCTGCCATTAGTGTAGTTGCGGGAATCAGCACAGCTCCAGCACAATTCAGCCCTCGAAGTGCATGAGACGTCGCCTTTTATTATGGGCTGAGCAACAAGGTGGTGTATGGTTATGGGAACGAAGAAGAAAAGAAGTAGCCATATTGAGGATCCCATGCATATCTCTTTAAAACTCGAAACTGGTTCACAAATATTCTTTCGATTTCCTTGAGCTTTAAAGACTAGTTAGCAAGCATGATCAACCCACTCTCCATTCTCTCTTCAAAAAAGAAACCCACTCTCCATTCTACAGAGACGAAAATTCTATCTTATCTCTATCTCAAGTTCTCAACCTTACCTTTAGTTCCGTGTCGGCATTTCCTGAACTGTTTATAGTCTAGTCCTATAATATGTGGTTTAGGTCGTTTGTGGTACAATATTGAGTATTGACTAATCCTACTAAAATGCCGTACGCTTGCGGGCTGCCCATGTCGCTATTTCCTGAACTGTCCTGAACTGTAACATCACGATTTCTTCAGAACCAGGCTAACTAGCGACGAGTCTCAACCTTACCTTTAGTGTGGTTTAGGTGGCGTTAGGTGGTTTGTGGTACAATATTAACTAATCCTGTCCCATGTGGCTATTTCCTGAACTGTATATAGTCTAGTCCTAGCTATCATATGTGGTTGTGGTGGTTTGTGGTACGGTATTGAATAATCCTACTAAAACCAAACAAATTGACGTTTGTGGTGCTGTTGACATGGTTTCTGAATTGGGTGAACGCACCATATGGGTAATTCTTAGGTTCACTTATTGAGTAAATGAGTATGTTCACCCCCTCTCGTGATTAACGTATAATAACTTTATAATTTTCTAATCCAACCATTCATGCTGTATAACGAAATACAAATATTAGCTCTGTGAAAAAACAATCAAATTAAAGACTTTTTAGTTATTCATTTCTATTAATACATAAACGGTTCATTATAATAGTAGTAAGTGTTGTTAAAATCATTCATTTGTTTGATTCAATTAGATAATTAAACGATTTCCGATTCGATTGATTTTTTACAGCGATAATCTTTAAATGCTAATTTAAGATATAGACCGTTGAATTATAAATTTATTGAGTAAAAATATATTAATCAACAATAGGAGTGAATATGCTCGTTCACCCTAAGAGTAGACCTAAGAATTATTCACACCATATTGCAGTGCCCATATCTATTTACCATATTGCCTGGATGATATATTCCGAGTTTCAATAAACATTCCTATGTACCAATGACTATTTACTTTAAGCGAACCTCATGCACTGACAGATGTGTGCATGGTGCAAGAAGCTAATTTGGTGCATTTTATTCCCAGTATTTATATTGATGTAGCTTATTGAATGGAATAAATATAGACAAAGGATAAAATGTGAAATTCTGTAAGATCACAATCATGTTTGAGATTAACTTTTAACGGAAAATGACGGTCAAAATTTAAAATTACATAAACCATACAAAAAGTACCGTCTCCTCCACTGAAAGATACTCTTGGACTGAGCTACCAGCCTACCTTCAACATTAGTTCCGAGTCTATCCTCGCACAGAGGATGTAAAGAACAGGAAAACTTAATTTAACTAAGAGATAGACTTCTTCGCTTGCAAACTTACCAGGTAGAAAGCTTTAGTTCTCAACTCTCTCTACCTCGGTTGCTGTTTTAACTTCCTCAGAGAAGATAGTAGTAACCGAGTGCTAGAAACACCACAACTAACAAAGCTGCAGGAGCTGCCCATACCCAATAATTATTACTCTTCTTCCGCTTCAGGATAGCTTTCGGAAGTGAGTCTGGACCTCTTGGACGACCCCTATTCCTGATAGTTTTATCCTTTTGCCCCTTCTCCTTAGCAGGGACCGGAACTTCAATATTTTCATTTACCTTTTCTGGTTCTGCAAATTCAGCAATTGGTTCCGTTGCCTAATCAGGATTGCTCTCAGTTGCCGATGTAGCCTTCTTCTTTGCCTTCTTTTCACGCTCCTAAGTTCAAAATGGTAAATGTCAGTTTAACTCCGAAACAAATCAGCAAAGATCAACACGAAAAAAAAAACACACACACAAAAACAAATAAGTAACTACCTAGAGTTTCTTTTCGGTTTCTTTTTGAGCTCTAATTTCTGCTTTGGCTGCAGCTTTCTCTGCCTTTTTCTTCTTCCTTTCCATGGCCTGCTTAGCTTTAGAAATTTCCTCTTCTCTTTTCATCTTCTTCAACTTTACTGTCCTGTTTCGGCTTCTCAAGCCCATATATCTCCTTGTCTTCGTCTACAGTAGATTTTGGAGGCACTGCTTTACTTTTGGCTTCTTTCTGAACCTTCTGCACAGGCAAACTATCTAATGGAGCAGATCTGCCATCTTCCTTGACTTGTTTTGTATTAGCTTTTGTTGCCGACTCTACTACTATGGGTGTGGACACTTCATGAACCACCAATGGCTTTTCATCTGGGTTTCTTATTCGTCCATCCCTACTCAATTGCCGACCATCCAGAGACAACAAAATTCTTTTCTCATATTCATCCCTAAAATCCTTTTTACTATTCCACTGGGACAAATTTCTCCACCTGTCAAATATATCAAATCTTTTAAATACCGCAACTACATTTAACAATGAGTGACGATATATAAGGAGTTGTTTAACAAACATCTGCATGAGTAAGCTCTTCAAGTGCTTTAACATCATTCTTGATAGCCAAACCTCTTGCTTTGTTCAAGATATTACGGCTTAGGTAAAAGGAGGCGTTCTGCAAAATCAGTATAAATTAATTGTAAGAGTGACAATATTACATTCTAAATAACATATAGCCATTTCTTTCCACTCCATGTCAGAAGGTTACCCTGTTAAAATTTGAGAACATTTAATAGAAAAAAAGGTTCACGACCTCCACTACAGTTTACAAACGTATAACTACCATGTGTCCAAACTCCAAACAAAACTAATTCACTACGATAAACATAATTTTGATAATATATTTAGACATGGTATATCAAAAATAGGGAACTTCAGACCTGAAGAGAGAACAAAAAAGATGGCCAAAACAAAATCAGAGGGTCCCAATTCATACATTTTATGATTGTAAAATCTCACATTGCAAGATGGTCCAAATGAGAGGTTATATACCAGCAGACCACATATTTTTCACTAATTTCAAGGAGTTTAAAGCTTGGATATCTACCCGCTACCCATCCCAGTCCAGGCCACTTGAGTAAAGGCTCCTGGGCACCAATACAGTCTACTCAACTAGATTCTAACACACTTTTCCAATATAATAATGCCTCTAATTTTCACCTTTATCAAGAAATTCTACAGGTGACCGGAGTGACTAAAAAAATAGAATTAGACCCAAAGACACTTCCAAATTCATAAAATATATATATTCAAGGAGAAACAATGAGAAGATGAGTTGCAAATGAGAAACTATAAAGCACTGCTGAAAGTAAGCAACAAAGCAAGTCTAAAGATTATAGAAACTACAGGCAACCCAATCACGATATTAATTTTGCTGAAGGCCATCTCTTGTGAAGATGTATTTGAAATTTTGAAGCATTATTTGAATTCTGAGCAATTGGATTAAGAAGGATGCAACCAGTGAACGGAAAGGAGCTTGTATATAGGAGACGGGCAACTTAAAATTTTATAAAGAATAAAACAAAGTCAAAAATAAAAAATTTGAACAGAGTCAGAAATTATTTTTAGCAAAACCCTGTCCAAGTGTCCAACTAATATAACTATTCCTGCTGGAATAGTACCAAGTTAACAGTGGAATCTTATTTGCCTTCTACCCTCAAATTTCAAAACGAACTTTGAAATCCTATTTGCAAAGACTAATTTAAAGCTCCAGCAACATATTGGACTTTGACGCGAAACTAAAACATGACGAAAGAAAAAAGGTTCACTTTATCATCCATAATTCCATATCCAGTACATTTGGCATCACCAAAAATTTTATATATTTATCATAAACAGTCCCAACCCTTCCTTGTATCTTTCCTCTGCCCAAAAATACATCTATGAGCTTAAAGGATTGAAATGTTTCTTCATTTTTATATGCATCTAGAGAATCAAATCATTTCACTACCTGTTCTGCTACAAATGCTATTTTCAAAATTCAGCAAAAACAAAAACAAAAAATCGACAGAACAGTTCAACAAACAAAAGATCAGAATGTTCAAGTACTAGGGTTGACCTATACCAACGCAATTACAATGAAAACAAAAGGACCCGTGGTTTCTCAATGGAATCAACAGCATACAGGGAAAACAATTTGAGATTTTGAGTAAACTATGGTGAAGCAATTACAATTTTCTGAGCCAAGAATAATATACAGTTTTTCATAATCACAACAACAGATAAAGAAAATTAAAAAATGCCAACCCAAGAGTGCAGTAGAGAGAATGAAAATGCGAGAGAGAGAGAGAGAGAGAGAGAGAGAGAGATGTTGCAGCAAAATTAATATTCACTTACTTGCTGATCAAGCTGCTGCCTAAATGTAAAACTGCTCTGTTGTGCTTGATCCCTCTTATCAGTTACAATCTTCAGCTCATCCCATATTGATGAAATTTGCTTATCTACGGCCTTAATTCCATCATCAAGTTGCTGAATTTTGGACCGAACTGCTTGTTGCTCTTTCCTTCCTCCATCCAAATCACCACCTATAAGCTACAATCAGATGATTGTGAAAATGATTAGCATAAAATACATAATAAAGAAAGTCTGCAAAGAAAAATCAAGAGATCATTCAAAAAGATGCAAATGTTAAAAGTCCGCTTACTTTAACCAGGTCTTGAAGGGCCTCTTTGTCCATATGAACCACTGATTCCTGAATCTTGGCTCGTACAGCAGCATTAGCAATGACTTCTCCACGTGTGTTTTCAAGTTGTTTGATCTCTTTAAGGATTTTCTTCTCCTCAGACAACGGAATGCTCTCATGTTGTATGATATACTGCAAGCCTTTGATCTGTTCCAACAGTCTAAAATTAGAGAGTAATATACTAATATATAAGGCAAGTAATCACAGGACAATGATTAACAGATGAATTTGGAGATAACAAAGCTTGGTAAGAAGACATACCCGAGCATCAAGCTCTTCCTCAGATGAGCACAAACCACCATTGCGACCAGCATGATCTGCAGTGCGGAGCTTTTTGAGATCCTTCTGCAGAGGCTCAATCTCCTTAAATTTCTCATCCGCAATTTTTCTAATTTGCTGGTTGTCACTTGTCAGATCTCAGAGCCTTAATCTGCTCTATTAACTCAGATCTCTCGGACTGAAGGAAGGAGAGAGAGAGAGAGAGAGAGCAGTGAATGACCCAACATGTGAATCCTTTTTAAACAGCAAAAAGAGATATTTGATAAGTTCCTCATCTTGTAAAACCTAAACAATGATATAAAAAGACGAACTTCAACGTACCAATAAACATAAAAAATCATCTTCTTTTATCTCATTGCAGTAATTGTTATTATCAGCAACAATAAACAGTAAAGGCAATCATTTTCCAGGACAATAATAAACATTATTATCAGCAAGAACATTGCTGTAAAAGTGTAAGCTATCCCTGCCTTGAAAATGTGTAAGCTATTAGCTATAAATGTCAAAAATCAAACTCAATGGCACAAAATTATTAATGTATAAGTGGAACACTTCACAGAAGCATGGAAACCAGAGGAATGACCTCACTATATGGATATCAAAGAAATATGTACGTATTGGTACTTAAAAAACAGTTTTTATATATAACACGTGTACATCACCAAGTATGATATTTTCACAACAGCTAATGATCAAGTTCCTATTCCTGAAATTCATACATAGCTATACAATGTATCTATTACTTTGCCAACACATTTACCACCTGTGCTGAAAGAAAAACTTACAACTACAGTGTCAATAACTTACTAAAAAGCTTGTTATAACTTATGAGGACCCATTGTATAAAACACAATCTCTTCTATATGTTTCCGATTATCTAAGTAGCTATATCTGATTAGCTTCTACAGCTTTGATAATTAATTCATTACTAACAACTGTTACCATCGCCTCTAGTTCGTCACTTTTGAGGCTCTCAAATAGTCTTCCATTAAAGAATTAGTTCAACTACTGATAATGTGTGCAATCACACTGTTTCAATCCATCTTTTCTCTGCTTTCAGATTATATAGTAGATTATTAGCATAGAGTAGTAAATATAGGTTTAGCATAGCAATGAATTCCTGCAAAATTATCATATTTCAGTAGCAGCGGATGAGAGCCTCTGTTTCAATGTTCTAATGCCATATGTCTGCATGTAATACTGTAAGGAATCAATAATGTAAAAACAAACAGATAAGAGTAGGTTACGTTCAAAACAAAGCTCTCACTAATAAGGGCAATGGACTTCAACTCACCCTCTTTTGCATTTAATGCTTCAAGGACTCAAGATCGAGCCTGATTCTTCTTCTGAACTTGTACATTAGCCTGCTCAATTTTGGCCTTTAACTTTGGATCATCATATGTCCGGTTGCTGACGAAATAAAAAGAATGGATCTGCTTAGGGGCAGGCCACTCATCAACTGCATCTTGAGGGAAGTTTTGTACTGCAACTCCATTCCCTTCCTTTTGAACCGTTTCATCACCATGTGATCCAAATTTTATGGGCTCATTATGGCCTGACCCTTCTTCCAGTTTCCAATTTTCCTTGGTGGAATTCTCTCCTTCACTAACAGTCCCAACTGGTCCTCGGACCTTCTCAAATCCCAAATCTTCGCCCCCATATCTTCCACCAAAGAACAGCCTTACAGACCAAAGTCCTGATATAATGGCAAAATCATGTCATGTAAAGGAAAAACAAGAAAAAGGATACTGTAGAAAAAAGAAGAAAAAACCAGAGCAGCCCGAATCAAGATTATTTGAACAGGGACTCTAACCAAGAATCACAGGGTTAATCTTGTAAGGCCATTTTAATTGATCATAAGTGTACCAAAACAATCGAAGAAAAGAAAAAACACATAAATCTAAAACTCATAAATTTGCGCATCCTTCACTTAAGATCATGAGAACAAAAGACTAAAACTTTGAATCAAAACCCAAAAGATAACTGCAGTGCAGAACACTAAAAGCTTCATAGATCATTCCAAACACCAAAACAAGATAAACCCAGATTCTAAAATTAAACAGACACATAAGCACCCAACAATCAAAATCAGAAGCTCAATACCCGTAACCACAGACCTTTCTCTGGAGCTCACATGGACTGCCGGAGCTAACTGCCGCCGGGAGAGAGTGATCGAACCTCCCCACAGTTCGAATTGGTCGTCGGGCTTC
Organism: Rosa chinensis; assembly: GCF_002994745.2. NCBI lineage: Eukaryota > Viridiplantae > Streptophyta > Magnoliopsida > Rosales > Rosaceae > Rosa > Rosa chinensis. The sequence continues at coordinate 27,341,851 of NC_037092.1, forward strand.
CGGGGGAGACTGATTGAGCCTCTCTACGGTTCGAATTAGTCGTTGGGTTTTCTGATGCAGGCCGGGCCGGAGGCGGTGTGCGTAACCGGAGGCAATGAGAACCTTTGCTACTTTGTACGGTGTCGTTGACGTCCCTTCCCACCACCGCCTCCGTTCCGTCACCACCAACCTTCATTACACCTCCGCAGCCTCAATTGCCTTTAATAAGACTCCGACGACGTCCTCGTTTTTTTTTTTTTTTAAGAATTGATTTGTTTTGATATATTTTCTGCTTTTGTTAACGATGAATGATCTTCCTCATATGAATTGGCTGTGTAATGTACGAGTAAGTGCTTCCGACCATTTATGCACTTGGCATCATTGAATTTTGACATCTAATCAAGAGTGTTTGTGCACTAGATGAAATCGTATCAATTGGTTTTGAAAATCAAGTATTTTGACATTGTAAAATTTTTGTATTGGTTGGTAATAGCTTTTTTAGTTGTTGAAAGTAGGGGTGTGTAAAATACGGTACAAACCTGTCGAAACCGACCGGTAAATATGGTTTGGTTAAGGTTTTTTAGCGTTAAAATATGAAAGCCGGTTCAATACCGAACCAAATCGTTTATGAATTGACTTAGTTCTTTTACTTAAACCGCGAAATCCAAACCGACCAGTATGTATTACATATAATAGAAAAAAAATTAAAATTATATACATAATATATATATATATATATATATATATATATATACAGATCCTATCCAGAGCGGAGCTCCGCTTTGAAACTTTACGTGTGAAGTTCTAGTTTTGGGTCACTTTTCGGTCGCATATCCACATCTCAACCGTTCAGTTTTTAGATACTAGTGTATAGATCGTCTCTGTAAATTTTCAGCCAAAATGATGATCATTAAGGCATTGATAATTGCCTTAAAGCTAGTACGGTTCAGGTTGACAGATTCAGTCCCTCCATTGGTTTAAGCGAGTTAGATACCTTAACAATCATCAATTTGGCTGAAAATTTGCAGAGATGATCGATACACTAGCACCTAAAAACTGAACGGTCGAGATATGGATATGAGACCGAAAAATGACCCAAAACTCGAACTTCACAAGTTAATTTCAAAGCGGAGCTCCGCTCTGGATAGGATCTGTATATATATATTTGTGGGTAGTCTTTTATAAGTAAGTTCTAAATCTCCAATTATAATTTGATTCTCAAAATGATATACTACCATATTGAATCATAGACCCAAAGGCTTAAAACCCAAATAAGTGAATCATTTTGAAACTATTTTTTTTTTGACAAAATTTTGAAACTATTTTGGATTTTGTTCTTTGAATATTAGTTTTGGATTTGGATTATTAAATTTTTATTATTGAGATTGAGTTTTAGTATTCTACTATGAGTTTGTAAACAAAACGTTAATGCTATATTGGTTAAAACCGCCTTACCGACCGAACCAAACCATCTTTAAATGAATTGGATTGGATCGGATTAAGCTTATTTTTTTTATAACCTGTTGTCTAAAATGTCTAAACCGCTTACTTTGGCATAGAGACGGTTTAGAGTCAAAACCGATCCAATTCAATCCGCGTGTAGCCCTAGTTGAAAGTAGCTTTTTTTTTTTTTTGTTCGTATACCCCACCCCTCTCCACTTTTGATGAGGTTTGAACACATTACCTCTCAAATGAGAAGTCAGTATCTTATCACCCCACCAAACACACGCACCCTTTTTTTTAAGTTTATGTGAACAGCTTTCTTAGTCTAGGACTCTAGGAAATGTTTTGCTTCGTAGTTGTTTTGGTGTTGGTGAGAGTAAGTTTTAGTTGGTGTAGTCAGAGTAGCCTTTGATGTCGGTGAGAGGGTAACATTTGCTGTCGGTGAGAGTAAGTTTTGGTGTCGGTGAAAAATTAACTTTGTTGTTGGTGAGTAGCTTTTGATGTCAGTGAGAGTATCTTTTGACATGGCATCGATGAAAATAGCTTTTGTTATCACTGGGGTAGCTTTTGTTGTCAGTAGCTTTTTGTGTTGCTGAGGGTAACTTTTTGAAATTGATGAGTAGCTTTTATTAGTGGTGAGAGTAACTTTTATTTTTTTTTTTAAATTAAATAAGGGTAGCTTTTATTAGTGGTGAGAGTAGTTTTTTGTGTTGGTAACAGTAGCTTTTATGATCTCACCAGAGACTCGATCAGAGTTGATCGGATGTCAGCGAAAGACCTTGTCTGAGGTTGTTGGAAACACCACCGGAGTTGGCCAGAGAGGAGAGAGAAATATTGTTGACTTTTTACTCTAGTGGTATTTAAGTAAATATATTGATTTTTATATCTAAAATTTAACACAGAAAAAGAAAAGAGAAATATTACTCGAAAAAATTCAAAAGGAGCAATAAGAAAAAAGACTGGAAATTCAAGAAAAATTCCAATTACAAGAAACAACAGGATGAAGATCCTAAAAAGAAATTCTTCAAGAAAAAGAAGAATCACCGAGTCAATCCTCAGAATACTCAACCAGGTAAGAAAGCCTGCAGATGCTGGTTATGTAAAGCTGAAGGGCACTATGCCAATGAATGCCCCGAAAAGGGTAAAAGATCTACTAAAGCTCTATTTGAAGAATATGAGTCTATAGTAGAAACAACAAATATGAAGGGCTACGAAATAGCCTATTCTGATGATGAAGACGATGATAGGTCAGTTTACTTTGTCTGGTCTGACAAATAAGAATCATCTGATTTTGAAATAGATTCTGAAGTAGAATACTTGGAATCTAGACAGATGAACGTTCTACACGTTAAAAACTGAGAAGAAAGTAAGATGGAAGCAATAACATCTTCCTATCAGGTGAACCCTGGTACATTCGTTTATGACTACTGCTTATGCCACGAAAAGAATGGACTTCCTATGTTTTGTGAAAGGTCTAAAAAGACTTATCACAAAGAATGCTTCATAGCAGAAGCAAGAAGAAAGACCAAAAATGGCCTTGTTAGCCAATTGGTAGAACAAGAGTATGAAAAATATTTCTCTGAGAAAAAAGAGAGAATTAGAAACTAAGTTCCAAGAAATTATGGAACCATCTTCCTCAAAAGAAAAGGAAGAAAACATCGAGGAAGAAAAACTCGATGCAACCATTGAACTGGTCGAAATTCCAGAAAATGTTCCAGAAGAATGTAAACCGTTCACACCTCAGGAACAAGCTCAAGAAAATGAGCTACAACAATCGAAAGTCGTCTCTACTAGTAGATACAGCAACTACATAGAGATTGGACTCAAATTCCCTGACCATAAAAAATATCATCTACATGCATTTGTAGACAATGGATCAGGATTTACAGTTGCAAAAAGATTTGCAATTCCAGAAGAACTCTGAAAAGAAGATAAAAAAAAGAACAGCTACTGGTGTTACGTTTGATAGAAGCCATCTTACAATGAATAAAGTAGCAAAAAATGTTCATATCAGCATTGGTGGAGGAACATTTATCATCCATAATGTTTGGCAATCTGAAGGCCAAGGATAAGATTTCTTGTTGGGAAATGATTTTATTCTCCAACAGAGATTCATCCAAGATGAAGAAGCAATAGGCTTCAGAAAAGGAGAACGGGTGTTCTGGGCGGACAGGCTTACTCAAGCCAAAAGTGTAGTAGGTCCAAATTTTACTACACAATATCAGAGATCGCAATAGAATAGTGGTGATCTTACCCCCTACAAACCCAAATTTAAAACCATCCTCCAAATCAAACAATAAGAAGAACTACTTGTTGAAAAATCATCTTCTGAAGATGAAGATGAAGAAACAACTAGCACAGATGAAAAAGCTAGTTTCATTCACGAGCATAACCTCAAGCACTTTCAGAATAAGCTTGAGTCTCAGAAAATTCTCACTCTTGATAAAATCAAGAAACTACTCGAACAGAATATTGATGTAGACCCTTAGAAGTTTTGGGGAAAAGACCTAGTGGTTTGTGAATTACGATTACATGATATGAATGCTATCTGTCATGTCAAAGCCATTCCTCAGTACAAAGAGGAAGACAAAAAAGAATTCAGAAAAGATATTGAAGATCTCCTGAACAAGAGATTAATTCAACCTTCCACTAGCCCTCATCATGCTCCAGCATTCTACGTGAGAAATCATGCAGAAAACCTCAGAGGAAAAGCTAGAATGGTGATTGACTACAAAGACGTCAACAAGAAAACTGTCAAAGACGGTTATCAAATTGCTCAAGTAAGAATACTGATCAACCAGCTCAGAGGAGCTAAAGTTTTTTCAAAATTCGATGCAAAGTCGGGTTTTTGGCAAGTCAAGATGCATCCTGAGAGTGTTCCTCTCACTGCATTCGGAACACTACAAGGACATTACTAATGGTTAGTAATGTCTTTTGGTCTAAAACAAGCCCCCTCAATCTTCCAAAGAAAGATGGACAACATCTTCAAGCATGTGGTTGATTTCTGCGTCGTCTATATTGATGGCATCCTTGTCTTCTCCAAAAACAGAGAAGAACACATGAAACACCTCCATGAGGTTGTAAAGCTGATAGTTCAACATGAGATTATCCTTGGTGAAAAGAAAATCTTCTTTATCCTCGATGAAGTTGATTTCCTAGGAATAAACATCAAGAATGGAGTACTAAAACTCCAACTGCACATCCTTGAGAAAATCTGGAAGTTTCCAGATAGAATTCTTGATGCTAAGAGTCTAGAGAGATTTTTAGGAGTCATAAACTATGGGAGAGATTTCATTCTCAAAATCTCTGGACTAACAGCAATGTTATCTCCTAAAACAAGTTCCAAGAGAAAATGGAACTTCACTAAAGATGATACAAAAATTGTGAAGTAGATAAAAATTCTCTGCAAAAACCTTCATCCTCTACAACAACCAGAGGAAAATGATGAAATTATCCTCCAAACAGATGGGAGTGATAATTATTGGTCCGGTGTTGTTCTGGCAAAAACGCCTAGAACTAACATAGAAAAGATCTGTAAATTTTGTAGTGGCAAGTTCAGCCCTGCAGAATTAAATTATCCCACAGGGGAAAAAGAAATTTTGGCTGTCAAGAAAACAATTTTAAATTCTCCAGCTTTTCTTGGAAAACCCTTTACTATTCGCACCGATTGTGCCAGAGTAAAGAATTTCAAAAATTTTAAACTTGATAAAGCTGCTGATAGAGGAAGATTAGCAAACTGGCAATTATTTCTTAACCAATATGATTATGATGTTGAATTAATTGTAGGAAACAAGAACTATCTTCCAGACGCCCTAACCAGAGAAATGGCAATGTTTAGCCAAAAAGATAACAACGAAGGTCGCAACCCCAGAAGCAGAAGAACTGAGAAAGAACAAGAAACTAATGAGGATCCGAAAGAAAAAATCCTCAAAATGTTTCTGCTAAACTCAAAAGGTTTAGCCACAACTGATCAATCCCAGGGTAAAGGATTGGCTAGCCCGTCTCAAACGGCAAATGGTAAAGGCTCATCAAGACCGTTGACGGCTGTTGCTTTGCCAAAAAGCAAACATACTCCAACTAGAGTTATAAATGTTTTTAATTATGAATTAAGAACCTTTGCTGATCTTGTGTTTAGAATTGGCAGGAGGCTAGCCTACCACCAGAAGGCAATCCTGGATAATCTCTTATTTGCCTTTCAGGAAAGAAACAGTGGTATTATGTTCCCAGCTTTGTTCGCATTAGCTGAAGAACTCCATGAAAATGCTAGACCACAGCATGAAGAAGTTCAGATACAGCAAAGTGCTGTTAGAAGTGAAAATATTCACTACCTTGAAGATCCAGAAAATGCTAGAGTTCCTATCATAGCACTAAAAGAATCAGATTGGTTCGAATTCCATAACCTAATTGGAAGCTATAATTCAGAAAACTGTATTCCTCCAACCCTCTTTATTGTTGCAGGACCCTGTGTTGGAAGATATGGTGTTAATGTTCAAAGTGAACATCCACAAGAACACAAGCTTTGGCTTGTTGAAAATGGTTTTGTCGATAATCTATGGACCAAAACAGATGATGATCTCAAAGGCCTGCCCCCTATCATCGTCAACACAGTCAAAAATGTCAGAAAAAATGATTGTACTCTTCGACTGAAGTTCAGATCTACTCCACCAGAATGGATTCAAAGAACAAACTGTGAAATTGAATATATATATCCTTATCATTATGTGAGAATTATTCAAAAAAGATATCTTCAGCCAGCCTATGTTGGATACAATGGCCAGCCAAATTCAAGTATTCCATGGATCAAGGCCATGTCTCTCGAATACATTAAGAAGATCATCCAAGAAGACACAAGAAATACTTTCCTGGCAACAGGAGAAAAAATAATTATCACTGCCTATGACCATCCTGAAGAGATCAGCAGTGATAGACTCGACACTGGCATGTTTACAGTGGGTTGAAAAGATTGAAAAGGACAACCACTACAAGATGTATATAGATACAGATGTCGAAGAAAATGCAACTACTGCCAAAATGGCCCGGATGGATAACAACGCCTTTGTCGTCGGCCATAACTCAGAAACGAACGAGAACATGTGAAGCAGCAGGTATAGAAAGCACCGAAAGCAACTTTGGACTTTTTTCAAAAAGCTACTTTTGCTTTACAAAAAGAAAGCAGGTGAAAAACATTTCACCTAAAGGAATATGCTTTTCCCAACCGATCTCCATCATCAGGAGCACTCACGAAAGCAGATAATCACGGAGTTGTTCTGTACATTTTGTTATTTTGAATTCCAGTTTGAGTTCCGCTCCCTATATAAGGAGCTTTAGCTTCAGTTGTAAGGCATCAGAAAATTGGGAAGAATCATATTCTCTCAAGAAGTAAGAAAGCCATAGTAGCAAGAGTGCTCTTTCCTTCCTGTCTAGTGTGAAGTAGTGTGCTTTCATTACAAGTAAGTAACTGTAATCATTCTTATGGATAGCTAAACAGCTTTGGCTGTTTACTTGAGAATGAGGCTCTGAATCTTTAGTTTGTAATTATGTTTAAATAAATAATTTCAGATCGCTCATCCACCTTGTCAATTATGTTTTAAAATTTAGTTTGATATTTTAAAATGTTTATAAAAGTTTCTGCCTCTATTCCTGTACATTTTAGGCTTAAACTTTCTATTTCTTAAATAAAATTGACTCAGCTTAAGATAGAGACAAGCAGCAGTGATTCTGCCTGTTAAAGTAACAGTTAGGTGAAAAACTTGGGCATGTTGAAAGCTAGTTTTGTTTTTCTCAAAAGTGTGAACAATTTTTTTTAAGAAAAAGCAAAGGTTAGATTCAAAAGTCAGCATAGGACATATTAGGCACTAGTTTAGAAAAGACTACCCCTATAGGTCTTTTCCCCTAAGATTTGTGTAAATAGGCACAATACAAACTTATTGGTGCAAGTGGACACAATACATGTGATTTCTGGGTAAACAGGAATTAACCTTTTTTTTTTTGATTAATTTCAGTTTACCTGCCCTGAGGTTTGAGGGTGTAATCATGTCACCCCCTCTATTCTCAATTTTGAATTTTTACCCCTCAAACTTTCCAATTTCAATCAGTCGTATCCAATTTCTCCTATTTCGTCCAAATTGGTCGTTAACTCTGACGATCGGACCCACTTTGAGGGCTAAAATGGTCACTTCAAGACAAAAAAAAACTATAAAAAAAAAAATGTTCTGTTTCTTGATTTTGAGTCTTGATGATCAAAGGATTGTAATGTGCCAAAGTATCCTTCGAACTCACGGGCCTCCCACGCATCCTAGCTGGGGCCATGACCTGTAACGCCAAAGTGCCACTCTCTATGGCGTTGGCGCCATGCCTACCTCTGTGTAGGGTAGCGCTACGTCCTCTCGTAGGGACGTCCATCCTTGCAGGCATGTTTGCAACATATTTGTATGATCTTGTCACTTTAACAGGGATCGAGATAAGACATAGTGGGGACAGACTATAACAATTCCTGTCGTTCTTGTTGAACATTCGTGTTCTTATCTCCCCCTAACGACGGGAAGACTGTCTCATCAAAGTGACATCCGCAAATCTAGCGGTAAGGAGATCGCCTAGCAAGGGCATTAAGTGGCGGACGATTGTTGGAATCTCAAATCCAACATAATTGGCCATTCGTTTTTAAGGACCCATCATAAAGCGCTGTGGCGGCGCAATTGGCACATAAGTGGCACACTCAAAGATGCGTAAGTACCATACTTGTACCCAGTCACTAGCTGTAACGCAGATGTAGATTGAGTGTGGGTCGTAAACGAATTAGCATAACTGCATGTGATATTGCATTACCCCGAGCGGATATAAGGAGATTGGTGTGCATTACCAATGTCCTGACTACCATCGTAGTCGTTTTCGAGAGACCATTTGGGTGTGTCCATGAGAATATAATGTCCAACATCAATCCCATTGCAATATCCATTGAAAATCTTCGATGTAAACTCTCTAGTAGCGTCAAGTCCAATTGACGGAATAGGATGATCCAGAGAGTGAGCCCGTTGTCATATGATATTTGTTAGGAGTGTAGCATAAGCAACATTACAAGTGGACAATGGCATAACACGTGACCAGCGTGTTTGCGTGTCAACCAACATCATGAGATATTTAAACGTCCGCAAGTTGGGTGAATCAGTCCATAGAATCCCCATGGATTCTATGTAAGAACGAAAAGAGTATTTTCATATCCTTTGCATAGGACGGTCTCAATCCTAATTTTCCTAAGGAACGGCTTTTGTAAAACGAGCGAGAGGCTTTAGAAGCAACCAATGAGAATTTTGGTTAGGCATGAGCGTCTGAAACGCTATTTGAAGCAAGTTGGTGATTGCAACATCATCTGGGGCGCCATCACCATGATGGACGCTATCCATGGTGTCATAGATAGGGCAAATCAGTCACAAACACTTCAACAAAATCAGAATTGTAACGAACCAAATTCCTAAAAATCATTCTCATATCAACTTCACTCTCTAGAAAACATGAACTAAAATCCGGAGGAATAATGTAACTCAACATGAAATTTCCTTGAATCAAATCCGGAAAATGAGAGCGTATGGAATTGCATAGGTCAACAAACGACCAATTATACAACAATGGAACTGTCGCTGCTTCACCAGAATAAATAAACTTGACAACATAGCTAGTATCCATAACAACTACACAAGAATAAAACAAATCACTATCCATGTCACTACTAAGAAAATCAACAGAATCAATACAAACAAGTCACTGCCAAAGTAACTGTTAATGCCTGAACAAAACAGCAGTATTAAAAATGTAACTGGCCATGTCACTGATAAAAAAATCACAGTATAGAATAAATATAATACCGCAATAGCACAAAACATCATCAACAATTCAACATCTAACTGAGTCGACGAAGGAGAAGAACAAAGTAATCCAAAACGAACAATTCAACAATTTAACACAAACAACAAAAATACACTGCAAAATCCAAAACGAACAAATTCACAGAGAGAAGGCTTACCGATCAAATCAGAGAAAACCAGAGAGAGGAAGAAATAGAGAGACTGTAACTAAGCACTGAGTCGATGAAGAAGAAGAACACAATAACGTGATCAAGACGAACACCGACGAAGCCAAAGATCCAGAAAAAGAGAAGAGTTGCGGAAGCTCCAAAACCACTCAAAACTGAGATTTCAGATCGTCGCAGAGGTACAAAGCTAAATCGGAAGCTTCCGACAGAGGGATGCAAAGAAAGAATCTCGGAAAGAGATCTCCGAACAAATCGAATCGGAAGCTTTCTGATCAAAGGAGAGAGAAAATTTGAGCTCGCAGATTTTGAAATGGAAGGTTATAAAGGTTTATTACCTTAGGGGCAGAATCGGAATGATAAAAATTAAAAACTGACATTTTGTAACATGATCTCATTATTCATAAGGACTAAACTAATATTAATAACAATTCACAATGGACCTTTTTATCAAGTGGGAAACTGGGTGACCTTATTATCATTTCACTCTCTAAAGTGACCTTTTCCATCATTTCCCTTTAATTTTTTTTTGCTTTGATAGAGATAAAGCAAATTGACAAGTTATGCCAATTATAAATGTGTGGATTTTGTCAATTGCAAGTTCGCGGTGCAAATTGACAATTATGACAAAGTTTAAGGGGCATATTAGCATTCAAGCACATTAAAAATGATTTAATAACTCAACAAGAAAATTCAATATGTAGAAATATAAAGAACAAGAAACAATAAGGAAATTCAAATTGATCATTGATTCTAATAGTAGAGAAAAACATCAATATTAACCATATGTAACCCCAATTCAGCTGAAATCATTAGAGACTTTTTGTTATTTTGATGGAAGAAACTAGCTTCAAATGCTCACTTAAACAAATAAACGATCTCCATTAAGGGAAGTAAATTTAAATACTAGGCCCTAGCGTGGGTATGGTTCAATAATATTTGAAACAACATTTTTTGACACATACATAAAGCTTTCAGATGTAGACTTGTCTATGTCTGATTCAGAGTTGTATTGCGAATAATATGCAGGTTTGGATGGTATTGAGATTGTGAGAGAATGATTGTTAAGCATGGAAACATCTGAAGACATGGTTGGTCTGTCATTCACATTTTCTTGGACACATAGCAAACCAATGTGGATGCATCTGATCATTTTTTTTCTTGAACCTATTGTCAACATGGGATCTATGATATTTGGAATTGTATCATCCCTCCAATTTTTCCAGACCTATAAAAATTACAAAAATGTTTAAGTAAGACATTATGCAACCACGACTTTACCTATTCGGTTTCTCTGTTGTGGGCTTAAGAGAGAAATATATGGAGATTTAATGTAATGACTTGATTGTATATTCTTATTGACATAGCTTAGAAAGTCCTCTCCATTTTCACCATTGCGGAAAATACCAATCTTCTTACCACTAACTATCTCAAGAACTAACATGCCGAAACTGAAGACATCCTATTTGACAGAAAAGCGGCCATGAATTACATATTCTGGTGCCATATATCCACTACATGATCACATGCATCAAATTAAATATGCAATTATTTTGATTCTTAAAACCACAAAAAGAAAAGTTAAGAATAGAATGTATACTTACTAGGTCCCAACAATGGTCTTTGTATCTCCTTGAGTTTGATCCATAATAACAATCTTGTGATACCAAAATCTGCAATTTTAGGGTTCATATCTTCACCTAGCAGAATGTTGCTAGCTAGGTTTGAGATCACAATGAATAATTCGAAGTCGAGAATCTTCATGGAGGTAAAGAAGACCACAAACAATTCCTCCTATGATTTTGTAACCTGTTTCCCAATCCAATTGCCCATGATTGATTGGATCTAAAACCAATTTTGTTAGATAGATGTAGTACTATGTTCTAGTGACATAATTTAATTTTGTGTATAATATATAAAATCTATAAGAAATAATAAATAGGAAACTGAGAAGTAGAGGTTACCATACCAAATATGAAGTGATTAAGACTTGTATTAGGTATATATTTGTAAATGAGGAGCCTTTCCTCTTCTTTTAAGCAAAATCCTAAGAGTCTTACTAAGTTCTGGTGTTGAAGTTGAGCAAGTAACATGACTTCATTTTTAAATTCACGATCACCATGTTCAGAACGAAGAGTCTTTTCACAGTAATATGATGAAAAAAGTAAGTTTATAAAATGAAAAAAGAATTACATGAAATAAATAATTTGTTGGGAAAATATATCTATTATAGTGTTTGGATTTGTCTGATGTGAAGCACATATCCCATACAAGGCCACCACAATAACAATAGTTTTAGCACTTTCAAAATTGCGAGTACTAAAAAACGCATATTACCTATTAACAAATTAGAATACTCAAACTTTCGGCCCAATATTAAAGTTGATAATTAATGGTAAGAATGAGAGTCGAGAGTCTCTCCTCGACAAACCCTAGCGCCGCCCCCTTGGTACGGCTTTCAGGGAGGCCTTTGCCGCCTCCACATACGCGTTGATTGCACCAGGCTATTGATCGACCCTTTTCTCATTCTAGGGAAGGGTGGATTGTATGTTATTTGGATAGGCTCAGCTTCCAGTGGGGATGGCTCCTTGGTTGGGGGAGGAGACCCAAGATCTGGTTCGAGTGGCGTCTCCCTTCTTATAGGGATTGGTATATCTTCGATGGAGGCACATGAATGGTAGCAGAGTCATTGCTGAATGGAGTCGGAGCCTTGCTTTGGTGGAAGGTCATGATACTATGGCTGTTGTAGGTGCAAATCGACGGCGGTGACGGGATTGGTCAAGCACCGAGTCTGGGTGCCTTGTTCTTAGGTGTCCATATCAGTGTGATGGGGTACTCACGAGATCTCTAGAAGATCTGGGTTTGGGACCCAAGAATTAACGATCTGCCCTTTTGTTTTGCCGGATTTTGGTGGTGTTCCGCCACCAGGAGAGTAGTCTCCAGTCATATTCAAGGGCGCGGAGGAGAGGATTGAGCTTGGGTTGTTTGGGCCTTAGTTCGAATGTGGTTGTTTACTCAAGTGCAGGCTCAGGATAGTGGACTGGTGGCTTGGACTTGTTTTCAACAAATCATATCTCGTGACCTACTGGATCTTACATTTGTGGGAGGCTCTTTGCAATCTACTAGTATTTTCGTACACCAATTGAGGTCTCTAGGCGAACTTACTTGTTGTTCAGTTACTTCGAGTCATGTATCTTCCCCTAGGTTGTGATTTTCTCTTGTTTGTAGCTTGTTTAGTTGTGTGCATTTGTTTACAATGAAGGTTACTTGTCATTTGTTTGGCGGCTTGTGCCATCTAGAACTTTTGGTATGAGACAACTTATGATGGTCGTACCTTCTAGCCATAAATAAGTAATGAAGTTATCTATTTCTCCAAAAAAAAAAAAAAAAAAAAAAGAATACTCATAATATCATCTAACAAAAAAATAATTGCAATTGTAGTAAAAGGAAATGTTGTATACTATTTTGTTATCTTATAAACAGCTCCAAATCCACCTTGGCCAAGCTTATTTTGATCAAAAAAGTCATCCTTTGATCCTTTGCAGATCTTATATTTTCAAAATCATATTGTAATGAATCCACGAAACTAACTTCTTCGGAAATATCATGATCTGCAAAAAGTACAACGTAAATAATGCATTTTTTGAAAACGTCAGACTTATGAGACAATTACGTACATTCTTGAAACCAGAGACGGCTTAATTTACCTTCAAGTTTTACCCTTGGTTGCTTGACTCGTAAGAAAATGCATAAGCCACCGAGAAGCATAGTTATAAAAGCAATGACAACCACAATGATGATGATAATAGTTTTTTTTTTTTTGTGTTACTCTTCTGCCCTGTGAAGATCAGAAGGGTATAGACGTTTAAGGGTGACTGCACACGGTCCATGCAAATAAACGGTATAGACGTTTGGGTAGTATAGAGAATATATAACAGATAATGTTTTAATGTGTTATGTGTGTGAAAGTGTGTACGAGCCTGGTCGGGGTTACATACCTTGCTTAGGTGGAACTGGAGCTGGAGTTTCTTGAATTGTTGGAGTTGCTGGAGTAACTTGAGCTGAAACATTTACTACTGAATCAGCTGTAGTCTCATAGAATTGACTGACCTCATACCTTATATTACAGCTTGGTTTAAGAATTCTAGCTCCTTGCTTTCTACCACAATTAACATCGTGGAATAACAGATCGAGATGCAAATCTCAAGGCAATTACTGCAATTTCCCTTGTCTATATCCGGAGTGCACAGCACAAGTGCATATATCGTTTCACCTCCTGGAACAGTTGCATGTCCCGTTGCAAAATTTTGACGAGAATTCACTAAAGCAGTTGTGTCACTTAAAATTTCCAACACGTACGTGTTTAAGCACCAGCCCGAACATCGTTGCGTTTAACGCGTTATTCGGGCTGGGCACATACTTGACAGGGTCCTCTTCCTCAATACCAGATATTAAGTTCTGCGAGTACGGTACCGTAACATGCAAGGCTCTGACCATAAGATTGCTTCCTTTTTCCCCGAACAATTTCGCAGGATAATCTCAGCAGAATCGCGGGCACAACTACAACAGGATTCAAGTCCGAGGTCTCCTCTGCACAATGCTATTGCATTCACTTTGTTGGAGTCCAAGGGAAGAGTTGTAAAAGCCAGAGTCCGATTGGTTGGAAGAGAAGGAGGAGAGGAGGCTGTTGAGGTCTGAATTTGCTGGAAATGTTACGATATCGGAAATTACACTAATGGCAGCATCTACCAACAAAAAAATTTGTTGGTAGATGCTGCCATTAGTGTAATTTCAGATATCGGAATATTTCCAGCAGAATTCAGCTGCCAGAGTGCATGGACCGTCATCTTGGGCTATGGTGGGAGCAAAAAGCTGGTCTAAGACTATAGGAGCAATAAAGAAAAGAAGAAGCAGCCATATTGGGAACCCATGTTCTTTTGCTCAAGCCAAAATACAAATTGATTATTCACAGATTTTCTTCGGATGTTCTTGAGCTTTAAAGACAAGTTAGCTACTTAGCTAGCATGATCGTCAAATCATCAACCCGCTACTCTACATTGAGTCTTGTCTCTATCTCAACCCTACCTATGGTCCCAGTTACATGTCGTTTCCTGGTGTATCTACACTGAATCCTGTCTCTATCTCAACCCTACTCTTATTGAATGTTTCTAAGTGGTTTGTGGTACAATATTGACCAAATTTACTGTTGAAAGCACATAAATTGACTGTGCACAGTGAAGGGTCTTGTTTTCCTTCCTAAATTTGTCTCTGCTGGTAGAATTATCAAAGCTTCGAAGAAACATAGGAACAGGCCAGCTACCTATACGTAACATTTTAGTACAACAGTCTAGATAAGAACAGGTGATCATGGATTCATGCATGGAATTTGTTATTGGCCAAACAGTGTACAAGGAAATTACTAGGAAATAACTAGGTATCTATTTCATTGGATTTAGTCATGGATATTGAGTTTGACGCTCCGTGTGGAGCATTGCTTTTGGAAATTGAAACAAAATTTTCAAACAATATTAGCTCCAAGAAATTATAGAACAGTGATTTAGTTTGTTGTTGTTGTTTATTGGTTTTTCTCTATAAGGGTAGATTGTATTTGTTTAAGGGTCGAACTTTCTTGAGAGTTACTGAAATTAGTGAGCTGATGTTCTAGTCAATATTGTTATTCTTTACTTTAACAGTATTCCTTTGTCCCTCATGTTCTATAATTTAGGCTTTGCTTAACCGTTTTAGAGCGCAATTCGTAGTTAGTATACCGTATACTCTTATTGAAGGTTTCTCTATTAGAAACAAACCGCGAATTAATGAACTTTTCAAAAAAAAAAACACCCATTTTCCGAATCATTCTAAAAAATTCAAATTTTTTTTTTGTTAGCTGAATTATTCGCAAATACGTATTATTCCTGAATCTTTCAATTAAAAAAACTCCAAACTTAATAAATAAAGAATTGTTTTATTTCTTTTAATTAAAAAAGTCAAGTTTAAGATTAATTTTGAATTTTAAACTTTTTTTTTTTTATTAGGGGAGGTAAGCAACACATACACCCTTAAAGGGTTTCACAGCAGAGCCAGACTAATCCCTCCAACGTGGGACTTAGCAACAGGCCCAATTGCCACCACTGACCACTAGGTGTGGGAGAGGGGGCTTGAATCCGAGGGCGGGAGTTCCACACCTGGAGGCTCTATCACCCCACCATAACCTGGTGGTTTGAATTTTAAACTTTTATAATTAAAAAAGGGGAGTGAAATTTGCACAGACACACACACACACACACACAAGCCAATAGTAACAAGAACAACAAAACAAAAAGTTGTGGGAAGCTTTGCAGAAAGAGAGCAGTTGCAGAGCCAAAGCTTCTACAGCAATTGGAGAGGGGGCCAAAGCATTCAAAGCACAGTGAGACAGACTGATCGCCAAGCACAGTGAACGATGACGGAGGCCGAAACAATCAAAACATCTATCCATCAAAACTGAAAACCAATTATACCAGCGTGTAGAGCACAACGAGTAGAAGAAAGTTCATACCTCGAACAGCCTAGAAGATCACTGGAAAACTTGGGCCTATGGATGTGTATATGACGTGTCTCTCTGTGGGGCTCCAGCAGTTGTAGAAGGCCGTACGGCCTTTGATTAAAGTCCAACACTTGGACCCATCGGACTTGAATATTTTGACGCCAGGGTTTCATTCGAAATCGAGATTAAACGCGAAGAGATCGACGTTAGGAGAGAAGGTCGGGAAGAAGCCTTGAAGCCTCAGCATTTAGAGATGTCTGACGGGAGACGACACCGGCTCTAGGTGAGGAATATCGACTCGCCGCCCCACTGAGTCGACTCGCCGCGGAACTCGGTGGTACCCGAGGAACTAGGAGTCCGGAGAAACGAACGGGTTGAAATGGTGGAAATCCAGGTTCAGCGTCGAGGTGACCGGATGGAACGTCTTCGTGTAGATGTCGAAGACCTCAACGTGTCGGAACTTCATGTTGCGGCGGCGAGTGGCGACGATTATTCTTTTTCAGTCGTGCATGGCAGCCGAAGTGAAGCAGTGGAGACTCGATGGAGTGACCTAGGGGGGGGGAGTCAATGGGTGTGCGGAGGACTCAAAATCTTGGGGGAAATCAATTCGAAAAATGGTTCACCAGCCGTCGTCGTCTTAGCGATGAAAGTAGATGACTGAGCCGCCGGACCAGGCGGACAACCCGCCGCTCTCACAGACCACCACACGCTTTTCGGGTTGTGAAGCTCGGAAGACGATGATGTCAGTATTGAGCTGGTGAAACTCGCCGTCCTAGGGACGAGAGCCGTCAGAAGCGACTGCAACGAACTCGCTGAGAGAAAAACGGCCGGACTATAATCGACGGACCCAGGTGGAGTCAATCGGGTGGTTTTCTTTTCGTTTTGATCATCAAGCTCAATGGAGTAGAGAGCAGACCAACTCTTAAAAAGTCGATCGGGCTGTTCGTGAGCTGAGATGAGGTAGAGCCTGCCGTCCTTGATGATGGGTCGGTCGTGGAGGAGGCTTCCGGGCACTGAATGCAGCAGTTGGGGATTTGGGATTCGATGACAGCGAGAGAGAGAGACACTAAAGAAAAATGGTTGGAGAAGAAGGGTAATATGGGAAACAAATATAAGAGGGCATCAGAAAATATTTAAAAATTAAGAAGGGGGGTGCAGATTGTAATATTGGGGGTGCAAATTTCACTCCCCTTAAAAAATTATACAATTAATAGTATTATTTACACTTCTTATTTATTAAATTACTTAAATTTGTTGAAGTTTTGTATATCAAAATGGTAATATTTGAGAAAAGCTATTCACCTTGATTTTTCTTCAAAATTTGTGTTTAAGAAGTCATATAACTACATATGAGTACTAGATATGACAAATATCAATCCGTATTTTTACGTCCGTATTTTTCATTACATTTTGTTTTAAACACGTGCGTATCGAATTTTATAATTTGCCATTTTTGTATTTTATGGCCGAATTTTTCAAAGTATTTTTCACTAAGACTTACCGAATTATTCATGAACATATTTTGGTTGTTTAATTCCCATCCTGAATTTTACTAACTAGGCTTGGACTGAGCTACCATCCCTCCACCAACATTATGAGTTTCGAGGCCTTCCTTGCCCACAGATTGTAGAGAACAGGAAAATTTAATTCAACTAATAGATAGGGTTCTTTCACTTGCAAACTCACTAAGCAGAAAGCTTTAGTTCTCAACTCTTTTTCTCCCAGCGGCCATTGCACTCAGACCAGACCCTGATCATCCATGTACCAAATCAATCCCACCCAATAGACAAAGATCTGCCGTTGGTACCATCACTCCCATTAATGGAGCAATTGATGGACCAAAAGAACACTAGTGAGGCCAGGGGCCAGCACTGCACTACAAGAAAATACATGTTTAACAACACGCAATTTATGTTGTCAATCACTTTCGACAACATTTAGCGCATGTTGTAGATGCTAGAGTCGTTAAAAGTTCAATTAACATCGCCCTTTGCACGTTGTCAAAAAGAGGCGAATCAAGGTGTTGTAATTATTTAACAATGCGCTTTGCATGTTGTCATAAATTATTGACAACGTTTCAAGCACGTGTTATAACAGCATACATGATATGTCGTCATATTACTGAATACATTGTTATAACTTATAACATATCAGTTTGTACCCAATTTGCTAGGTTCTTCTTTCTTGTAACTCTATAAACATTCGCCATTACTTAAGCACATTCACATGCCAATATTAATACACTTTAACCATGTAAAAGAAAATTACATTTCATTAAAGTTCTGACACATAATTCTTTACAAAACATATACATAATTCTTTACAAAACATGCATGACAAAGTTCTGAATTCTTCTTTGTGCATCTAGTACGGAAGAGCACTTCCAGTTTTCTAGTATAGCAAAAGCACATCATGAAGAGGCAGGCTAAAGCAGATCCTCTGAAAGACAACAAAAATACTAAAGCAGCAGAAATCCTTCAACTTAGCAAACACTCGCAGGGTGCAGAAGAGTAAGAAATGGTGGTCCAGAATTTAGGTACTTGTCATTGCTTCCAATCTACAGCGTAAAATGAAGTAAAGTACCACAATTGAATATCAACAGGAAACTACATCGAGAACTATGGATTGCCATTGAGCAAATACTAAGTGATAACATTAGCTGGCATCAAGTGGAAGTAGTTTTGGTTACATTACTGCAAACTAATAAACAGGATGTACCTCGGAAGTTTAATATCAGACTGAGACAGAAGATCATGAGCATTTCTTAAGATATCCAACAGCGAACCATCCGGAGTCTGCATATGAGTTTAACATAACGATATTAACTTAAGGAGAAACATTACCCTCTGCACTGTGTCGCAACAAAAAGGGTACATTTCAATTTATACTTTCAGGAAAAGGAGACATAGAGCACCATTACATACTTGGGTAAAGATTTGTCTGCATGCCTTCTTTTCCTCTTAGTAGATGATGTAACCCGTCTTCTTTTATTAAAAACAATAAAGGTACCAAGCTTATCTGCCAACAGTTAGCAATATAGTTACTCATAAGCATCAACATACAGGGATAAGTAGTCAGAGTAATATGCAATTTAGACAGTAATAATACCCTCAACGCCTTTATAATCGCTAGATGGACATGTATTAAGAAAGTAATTGTCTGCAATATTTTGCATTGTGCATTCAAGCCTGCCAATGATACAAGGAAAGTCATTACGAGCCGAGCTAACATTATTCATGTGTGCAAGTTCTGTTTCTTTCATAGTGCAGTCTATAATGATTCGCATACCATGTACTTATGCACCCGTTATAAAGAATTAAAAAAAAAAAAAATTATTGTAGGTAGATGGAGTCTACTGAGGTTTTATCTTTGTAGGATCTGCCGTCAAGTATTATTGACATAGACATAAAAATCAATTGTGAAAACAGCAGTTAAAGGTTTTAAGAAGTACCTGTGTGGATTTCCAAAATTGTCTACAAATGATATTGCCTTTTTAACATTTAACACCATGCCAGGTAAGCTCTCTGTATTCTTACTTGAACCCACCAACTCCACGGAAGGTAAGTCTACATACAAAATGTTTGTAGTGGCAGGGAACTCGGCCTGCAAAATTGAACATAGAAAGCAAATGTTGGACTATAGAACTGAAAATTTAAATTACCTAGTAAAAGTCTTGGTGAAAGAAACGAATGGCCAAAGAATAAAACACGTTGACAAACAACTTTGGTGCTTTAAGTTGGAAAATGTCTTGCAATTATGGTTAAATGAATTACACAAAATCACAATTTTGTCACGAGGTTTGCAGTAAAGGTCTAGATTACAAATTTCAAGGATAAAGGATATCAAATCACACCATATACTACAAGTTATATTACAAATTTTTAATAAGAGATAACTACATACCTTTTACGAGAATGAGGTCCATCTGCTATCCCAAATTATCAAACTCTGTGTTTCTGTTACATGCAAAGGTTGAAGTGAAAAAAAAAAAAAAAAAAAAAGAAGAAGAAAATATTCTAAGTGCGCAAAGAGCTACCAGTTTCCATAACATCAAATAAACACCATAGCCAATTTGTACCTTCCCATGGTGTAAATCAATCCCTGCTAGTGCCATAGAGAGTCAAATCTGTAGCGGCCACAACATTGCTGGAAATTCGCTGTTATTATGTAATTCAAGAGTGTGGAATCCAATTTATCAACATTTTCGAACGGAGGAAACACAGCTTACCTAACTTGTCATACAGTTGCACCTTTTCGTCCATGATATAAAACCATTGGAAAATGCTTTTATCATAAACAAGTTTCCATATCACACCATGACCACCAGGCTTGCAAATGGGAGCAAAAGGTTTCATTATCCATTGCCCATCCTCTGGACTAACAGCTGGAACAAGGGGCTGGAAATTCACAAGAATATATTTATTGCCAAAACCAGATAAATAATTCCATAATACACAAGCATTACAGAAAATATCTTTTATAGTTTCCCACATTATACCTGTTCGAAAAGTTGGAAATTTGCTCTTGTATGTTGTTAAACCAATTTGTAGTCTGCATTTTCAACTCTTGATTGCGCTAGAAGCTCCATTACTGTTATCTAATATCGCACGAGTATGTAATATAAGCTCAACAATTCAGATATCCTAATGCAAAGCTCTCCATATAAGAAAAGTTCAGACTAAAATGAATTTGAAGAAGACCAAAATAGTGGACTGACCCAATCACTCCTCCAATGCAGTTATAGAACTGTTCAACCTCTCCCGAGACGGAGGAGACTGACGAGGAGCTTAAGGGGCTGAACTTCGAGGAGTGCAGAAGGCTGAAGAGGCAGTAGCTTCAGAATGTCGAGGCTTCTTTTTTTTCTTTTTAAAGTTTCTAAAGTCTAGGGCTGGAGGCTTTCTGTTGAGCCCATATAAGAAAATTGTCCGCTGTTTTTTTTTCTTTCTTTAATTCTCAGAGTTTTGACGGCGTTCGTATTTTCAACAACTTACGTGCATGTTGATAACTTAATTCACAACTTACAGATAACAACGCGCAACCAAATTGACAACATGCAAATGACGCATGTGGTGATAAACAATTTTCTACAATACACATTCTTTATATAGACTTTCTGCAACTGTTTTGAGTTTGATGAAAGCAACTAGCTAGCTAGCTTAAATGATCACTTAACAAATAGAAGGGTCTTCATTAATGCTAGTAAATTATATATATACTTGGCCCCTACTGCGGATATGGTTCGGTAATATTTGAAATCTCAATTCTCGACACATGCACAAAGCTTTTGGATTTGATCAGACATGTCTGAAAGAATGATTGAAGCATGGAAGGAACTGAAGACAGGGAAGAATGATATGCAGGTCTTGAGGGTGTTGAGAGTGTGAAAGAATGATTGTTAAGCATGGAAGCAACTGAAGACATGGTTGGTCTGTTGTTCATATTTTCTTGCACACACAATAAACCAATGTGGATGCATCTGAATGTTTCAGATGTTGACCATGTTGTCAACCCAGGATCTATGATATTTGGAATTGTACCGTCCCTCCAATTTCTCCAGGCCTTCAAAAATTAGAAAAAATATATAACTCCAAATTTCGATTATGTTGCAGGCTCAAGGCAAAACTAATGTAACAACTTTGATTATATAATCTTACTTACGTAGCTTAGAAGGTTCTCTTCATCATCACCATTCCGGAAACTACCAATCTTCTTACCGCTGACTATCTCAAGAACTAACACGCCAAAACTAAAAACATCCAATTTGACATAAAGGTGCCCGTGAAATGCATATTCGGGTGCCATATATCCACTGCAATAGGACATCCAAATTAGAAATGCAAGTATGTTGATTCTTAGAGGCGCCATGTAAGTTAGAGTGCAATGGTTACTTACTAGGTCCCAACGATAGTCCCTGTATCTCCTTGAGTTTGATCCATAACAAACAACCTTGCCATACCAAATTAAATCTGCAATTTTGGGGTTCATTTCTTCATCCAATAGAATGTTGCTAGCTTTGATATCGCGGTGAATAATTCAAAGTCGAGAATATTCATGGAGGTAAAGAAGACCACGAACAATTCCTTCTATGATTTTGTAACGTGTTTCCCAATCCAAACGTCCATGATTAGTTGGATCTGTAAACAATTTTGTTAGAACATATGTAATGTGTGTCAGTGTGTTATGTGTTGTGTACCTTAGTTTTATCTACCATATATAAAATCTAGAATTATAATTATAAAATACATATACTGAGGATGTAGAGGATACCATACCAAAAATGAAGTGATCAAGACTTTTATTAGGCATATATTCGTAAATGAGGAGCCTTTCCTCTCCTTTCAAGCAAAAGCCTAAGAGCCTCACTAAGTTCCGGTGTTGAAGTTGAGCAACTACTGTGACTTCATTTTTAAATTCACTATCATCTTGCTAAGAAAACTCTTAGATAGCCTTTTTACAGCTATATATCATCCGTTATATAGCCTACCCTGAAAGTATGTTTATTAAATTTTAAAAAAAATACAATTAAAGAAAACAATTATTTCGGTTATCAGTGTACAACAAGAAAAAATATTTTTTTTACCACTTCAAAGGTTAAATTAGCAAAAGCACAATTACAATTGAAACAGTAAAGCTCAGTTTTTTTACCTTATAAACAACTCCAAATCCACCTTGTCCAAGCTTATTTTCATCAGAAAAGTCACCTGTTGCAGATCTTATATCTTCAAAGTTATATTGTAACAATTCCATGAGGCTAATTTCTCCAAAAATATCATCTGAAAAGGTACAACTTAGATTAAAAAAAATAATTAATAATAAATAAAAGATAAAAAATCGTTTGAAAACACCAAACAAATACGTACAACCTCCAAACACTAGAGACAGGTCAACTTACCGTCAAGTTTTACCCTTGGTTTCTTGACTCTAAAGAAAATGCTTATGCCACCGAGAAGCATCGTGACAAAAGCAATCACAACCAAAATGATGATGATATTTCTTTTTTCTGTTACTCTTCTTTCCTGCAGAAAATCAGAAGGGGGTATAGGAGTCACTCCGCGATTCATGTAAATAATTTTGAGGCATGATACCGTCTGTATTGTATGGGTAACCGGAGTGAGGATGGATGTACTTTCTCTAAGAAAAGATGGCTTACATACATATACATGGTATAATGTGAACATATATTATGTGTGTACCTTGCTTAGGTAGAAGTACTGGAGTTGTTAAAGTAACAGGAGCTGGAGCTGGAATATTTACTTCTGAATCAGCTGTAGAGTTATAGAAAAGATTGAACTCAAACCTTACATTACAACTTGGTTTAAGAACTCTTGCTCCTGAGTTTCCACTGCAACATAGTGGAACAGCAGCAGAGATGCAACTGTTCAGGCAATAATTGCAATTGGCTTTGTCTATGTCCGGAGTGCACTGCGCAAGTGCATATATCGTTTCGTATCCCGGAGCAACTGCATGTCCAGCTGCATATTTTTTTCGAGAATCGCCTGAAGTAGCTCTGTCTCTTAAAGTTTCCAACAAGAGGTTAAGCACGAACCCGAAAGCTTGCTCGTTTAAGGCGTTGTTCGGACTGGGCAGAAATATACTAGGGTCCTCTTCCTCAATACCATATATGTGGTCCAGAATGCCAGGATCGCTGGGTTTGCCTGCGACCCGCGACCCCGATCGAGCGACCAGAAACGTGGTACGATGGTGAATCAGATATGTAATTCTAGCGATCACATATTTACCTAGCATCAGGTCTGGTGTTCTTCAAGAATCCAGACTTCCTTCGGCAGGATCTCTGAAGAAGCTTATATGTTATTATCCCGACATCTTTGCAGAAGCTTCTATGCTTTCTTTTCTATGAATAATAGCATTTGAGACGACTCGATGGCTTCGATGAGGGTTCTTGGTCCTATGACTGTTACCTGGATCGCGGGTCATTGCTTTACGAGTTCGTGGTACGGGTACGCGGTACGCTAGGATATATTAGTTAAAATTTTAATTAAAAATAGATCACATATGATAAGTATAATTATAAAAAAACAAATATATATATATATATATATATATATATATTGTAAAAGTAAAATGGGAATTGGAATTGGTCTACTCATTTCATTTCATAACCCCTTTATATTTATATAGGGAGAGAATTACAATGGAAAGAACAATTACAATAATGACATTAACTACTAATTGGTTCGTAATCCATGCTGATTGATGTTAATCGGTAATTGCTTGATTCCCTCTCCGTCAATCACTTTGACGAAGGCACACAATATGTTTTTCCTTTAACACTCCCCCTTGTGCCAAGTCAAAGACGAAATGGTGCATGAGTTGTTGCCTCACTAAAAACCTTGCCAAGTAACAATAAAAACCCTGTGCGACAAAAATACACCTTGACCGAAGGAAAAGAGCACAACGCACCTTTTACATTTGAGTATGACATGTGTGTGTTAAACTCCCTCTGACGTCTACACCTCCCCCTGATACTTACATTAATCTAGGGAGCTTGGAAAGTCTTCGCATTCCTATGCTTTTCACATGTTTCTCAAATGTGTCCTTAGGCAATGATTTGGTGAACAAAACTGCCACATTCTCCTCAGACCTTACTTGATTCATTTGAATCTTGAGGAGAGTCTGTTGTTGCTGATTGTAGGACAATTTTGGCGATATGTGTTTTGTGTTATCACCCTTAATATAACCTAGCTTCATCTGTTCGATGCAAGCTGCATTGTGTTTGTAAATGCAAGTAGGCTCTTTAGTGGTAGAACTCAAACCACTAGTCCCTCGAATATGTGCAATGATAGTTCTTAACCATACACACTCAAGAACCGCCTCATGTAGAACAATGATCTCTGAGTGGTTCGAGGAGGGAGCCACAAAAGTTTTCTTGGTTGATCTCCAAGATATCGCTGTGTTCCCATTGGTAAATACATAACCAGTTTGGGAACGATATGTGGGTCAGATACGTATCCAGTATCAGCAAAACCGACCAAAACGTCATTTGGCGTTTTAGTGTAGTGAGTGGCATTTTCGCCATCAACATTTCCTTTAGGGATTGCAGTTCCATCTGCGGTCCCTCTTGTCTCTCTGTAAGGAAAGAACAGTCTCAAGTCAATGGTTCCTTTTAGGTATCGAAAATGTTCTTGATACCATTCCAGTGAAGCTGTGTTGGCGCTGAGCTAAATCTAGCTAACAAGTTCACTGAGAATGCAATGTCTGGTCGAGTAAATTGGGCTAAGTACAATAATGCGCCTATTGCACTTAGATAGGGAATTTCAGCTCCCAACACTTGTTCGTCATCTTCCTTTGGACGAAATGGATCTTTCCTTGCATCCAAACTTCGACCGATCATGGGAGTGCTAGCAGGATGTGCTTTGTCCATGTTATATTGCCTGACTTTTGGACATATGCAGACTGGTGGATTAATATTCCACAAACTCGGTGTTCTAGTTCAAGGCCTAGATAGAATCGAGTTTTCCCAAGATCTTTCATCTCAAATTCGGATTTCAAGTAGCTCGCGGTTTCTCTTATTTCATCAAGAGTACCAGTTATGTTCATATCATTGACATATACTACTACAATTGCAAATCCGGAACTTGTTTTCTTTATGAATACGCAGGGGCATAATTCATCGTTCTTATATCCCTTCCCAATCAAGTAGTCACTTAGACAGGTATACCACATCCGCCTGGATTATTTTAATCCGTAAAGTGAGTGTTTCAACCTAGTTGCAAACGCACTCCGTGGTTTAGAGTCACTTGGCTTGGGTAATGTAAGGCCATCAGGCACTTTCTTATATATCTCTGAATCTAGATCCCCATGGAGATATGCAATAACCACATCTATGAGCTGCATTTCCAGTCCTTTGGAAACTATTAAGCTAACTAAGTAGCGGAACGTTATAACGTCCATTTTGGGAGAGAATGTCTCCTCGTAGTCAATTCCAGGGCGTTGTGAGAAACCTTGCGCCACAAGGCGAGCCTTGTACCTTAGGACTTCATTCTTCTCATTACGCTTTCTGACAAAAGTCCATTTATGTCCTACAGGCTTTACACTTGGTGGGGTTAGCACTACCGGACCAAATACCTGTCTCTTTGTCAGAGAATCTAATTCTACCTGGATTGATTCTTTCCATTTAGGCCAATCTGCTCTTTGTTGAAATTTTTCAATAGAGCGTGGTTCGATATCATCGTGCTCTATGATTCCTTGAGCAACAGTATATATCATCAATGTGTATGGAAGATCTTTTTATCAACTCATACGTACTCTCGTAATCCTTTGAGATTTCTTTGTTCTCTGGAATCATTTCAAACATCGGAGCGTCCTCCAGTACTGATTCATGGACATAACTATAATCAGAGACAATCTCATGAGAGGGATTCTATACATTGATGATTGGTTTGTGCCTTACTCATCCTCTTCTTCCTTGGGTGAGTATCAATCAAACCAAGTGACCTCCCCCTCTTCCTTGGGGAGCCACGACCTCAACCACACCTCCACTAAGTGCGGTTGTAGTGCCTGTATCTGCGGCATCATGTCCCTTGTTAGGGACTTCTAACCTTGCAGGCACATTTGCAGCTGGTATATGTGATCTCGTCACTTTACGATATCAGTAAACGCATCAGGCATTGAATCTGTTACGTTCTGAAGATCGATTATTCTTTTCACTTCACTTTCACTTTATGAAGTGCGGGGATCAAGATGAGACAGAGTGGGGACAAATCACGACAATTCCTGTCGTTCCCTTAGAAAATCCTTTTTCCTATCTCCCCCTAACGACGGGAAGACTGTCTCATCAAAGTGACAATCCGCAAATCTAGCGGTAGAGAGATTGCCTGTCAAGGGTTCCAAATAGCGGATAATTGTTGGGGATTCGTATCCAACATAAATACTTAATTGTCTCTGAGGACCCATTTTGGTGTGTTGTGGGGGCGCAATAGACACATATACTGCTCAACCAAAAATGCGTAAGTGTGAAGTGTCAGGCTCATATCCAGTTACCAACTGGTACGCAGAAAATGGTTGGCTAGCTGTGGGTCTTAAACGAATAAGTAAAGCTGCGTGCAATATTGCATAACCCCATGCAGAGATAGGCAGGTTGGTGTGCATAACCAATGCCCCAGCCACCATCTGTAGCCGTTTGATGGTGGCTTCTGCGAGACCATTTTGTGTATGCACATGGGGTACAGGATGCTCTACATCGATCCAAATAAATATGCAATAATCATCAAATGCTTTTGATGTAAACTCTCCAGCATTATCAAGCCTTATAGACTTGATAGGGTGATCAGAGTGGTGAGCCCTTAAACGTATAATCTGTGCTAAGAGTATTGCAGCATTTCTTGTGGACAATAAAACAACATGTGACCAGATTGTCGAAGCATCCACCAGAACTATAAAGTACTTGAATGGTCCGCATTCTGGATGGATAGGTCCACAAACATTTCTTAGTATCCTTTGTAAGAATGGAATGTTTTGTTTTGTATCTTTAGCATAGGAAGGTCTCGATCCTGTTTTTGCTAAAGAGCAGGCTTTGCAAAACGAGTGATGTACCTTTGAAATAGTCAATGAGGCATAATGGGAGGGAGGTAGTGCTTCTGATACTTCAAAAAAGCAATGACTGCATTTGAGCAATCCTAGAACCGACACCTTGCAGTGTGGCGGATTTTTCTCCCATTTTCACTCGAAAGAAGGGATGTCCGTGTGAGTTCTTGAAAAATACGGATCATCATGTCACGACCTCGGTGCCATAGGCGGTCATGCAAAAGCCTGTATGAGTCAGTGTCCCACATTTCATTGTTGGTGACAGTATAGGATTCAATGATAGGAATCGTAGTGAGGTATAGTCCACTAAATTGACTCATAAGTTTCTCTAAGATGTGTTTCCTTCCACAGTCATTAGATGTAATATCAAGGTATTCAGTTCCATTCTTACTGTGTGTTTTTACTGGATAATCGTTGGCACAAATAGCTTTGAAACATTAACAAGGTTCGATTAGCTCTTGGTGCATACAGAGCGTCTTTGACTTTAAATATATCTCAGATTCTTTAGAGTAATTCTATTTTAGTAGAATGATAATCTTTTCATTCTAATAATTTTTTTTTTCTCTAGATGTATTGCTTTACATCTTTATATTGCAATTTCGAACCATGTAAATATGTGTAGTAAATAAATTTGAATAAATTCAGTGCTTGAGAATAAAATTCAAAATTTATTAATGAGCCAACGATAATCAAATCAAGGTCTTGTTCTAATTCATCAAACCATTATTGAAATAAACTTTAAGACCAAGTAATAGTCTAATTAAGAATGAGGCATTATGCCTTCACAACTGTTTTTGGAAAATAAAGTAAATAAAGCAGATCAGTCAAAATCTGGGGCATCGGTTGATTGAGCAAGTTCCTTGTTGCCATTAAAGTCTGCAATTGTGAGGTTGACGTCTGGGTCATGGCCTCCTTCTTCCATATAGTGAGCCTCTTGTTCTTTAGACTCCCTATACCTCTTGTAATTGGCTGCTACTCTATTGCTTAATTGGCAGTTCTTGTACCAATGCCCAATGACTCCACACCTATAGCATGGTTCATTGCCAACTCTATTCTGTTTGACTGAAGGGTTCTTAGGTGCCCTTTGCACCTTGTTTCCATGACCACTAGGGCCAGCGCCACCATCTCTGCGCCATACATTGGGAGGGCCTCCACGACCCATATCATGACCCCCATGTCCCTTGCCACGTGGTGCATTGTTGCCACGTGGGTAGGGATCAGCACGTCCAATCCCCTTTGCATTGGGGTTCTTTCCACCATTCACTTTGCCATAATTAGCCTCAGGAATTTTCTTTGTTCCAACAGGCCTGGCATTGTTGTTTAACAGAACCTCATTATGCCTCTCAGCCACTTGCAGTAGGTTGATCAACTTGTTGAAGGTTGTGATTCTTTTGTTATCATACTCCAGCCTATACTGGTTCGCTAGTATGATTGCTGAAGTAGGAAAAGTGGAAAGAGTCTTCTGGATCATATCATCTTCTGTGAGTTCCTTTCCACAGAAATTTAGACATGCTTTTAGGCGCAACATGTCCTTGTTGAAGTCATTGACTCTTTTGTAGTCAAGCAAGCGGATTTCATTCCACTGAACGGTCAGTTCTAGGAGCAAGGTGTCATGAATGTTCCCAAAACGTCCCTTAAGGGCATCCCACAGTTCTTTGGGTGTCTTCAACTAAAGGTATTCCCAGCGTAGGCTAGGATCAATGTGTCGCCTCAAAAACATTAAGGCATTTGCTTTCACCTTATCAGACGGTCCATCGTCTTTGGGGTCAGTGGGAGTTTTGATGGTGGCAGTATAGTCTCGTGCCACAAAGGCAGTTTCTACATCAAAAACCCAACGGTGGTACTCAAGTCCGTCTGAGTCCAAAATGTCAAACTCAGGTCGAGTTGGATAAGCCATCTACATAAACAAGAGAGAAGAAATAAATCACGCAGTCATAAAGACATCCACGTGAATTATTTTCCAAACGTATGAATTAGATTTCAAGACCAAGATTCATAATGGTCACATTTTTTTTTCGATGCTATGTGAAAATACTTTATCACAGTAAATGTGTGTATAATGCGCATGAATTTTCATTATCATGGCAAAATGGAATTGTATATGTTGCATTATAAATTAATAATAGCACATTTAATAATAAATAATAAAAACATAGCATATAATAAATTACATGGCATACTCAAATTTCACAAATATATACCAAAATATATGTATGTTACACATAATAACAGCAATAATATATCATGCGTAAAATAAAATATAAACAATAGCATAATATAAAGGCATGCTTAGGAATATATAAGAGTAAATAAAATTCACAAAACATGCTCACAAATTGCATAAATAATATATAACAAGATATATATGGCATGTTCAAAAATAAAGTATAAACTATAGCATAATTAAAACATGCTTAAACATAATTATGTAAAACATAAATAACAAAACATGCTTAAAAAGATCAAAATTATCTAACTAAACATGCTCAAAAGTTCTAATTATAAATAATGAAAATATGCCATAGTATGAAAATAAATAAAAGAAAACATCCTTGGTCGCGAGAAAATAAAACAATCCTAGCGCACGCGCGTGTTGATGCAGGCGTGCGTAGCGATGTTTTTGGGGGTGATAAAAACTTGGCTGCTTCTTTTTTTTTCAGCAGTGGGCCTTGTTCATGGCTTGCTTTTTTTCTTTTTTTCTGTCTGGGCCTTGTTTCACTTATTTCCTGTGGGCCTCAGGGCCTCTTTTTTTTTTTTGTTGCCCTTTTTTTTTTCTTTTCTTGGGCCACAGGCCTGCTTCTTTCTTCTTTGTTTTTTTTCTTTTCTGGGAGGGGCCTGTTTCTGTTTTTTTTTTTTTTGACAATTGGGCCGGCTCTTTTCTTTGAGCCCGGTCAGCTCTTTTTTGTTTTTTTTTTCTTCTTTTTTTTTTTCGCGTCTTACTCCTTCTGCTCTTCTTCTTTCTCCGTCTGGTTTGCAGGTGGGTGTGCCTGAATCTGGGTCGTCGAAGCAGGATGGTCCGGGACTTATTCAGCAAATCTGATCGTCGGAAGTCTGGGTACGGTGGCTGTTGCTTTTGAGTCGCCGGAATCTCGTTCGTCGTTCTTCGACGAGTTTGGGTAGGAAATGGACCAGAGATCGTCGGGTCTGGGTCGAAAAAGCCTACTGGTCAGAGTGTGAGGAGCAGGTGCAGGTCTGGTCGACGAAGTCTGGTGCTGCAGGGATCGATGCTGGGATCGACGCAGGCGGGTCGGGTGGGCAGGGGCGGGTTTACCGGCTAGGTTGCTGCAGCAGTGATGGGTGGAGGCGGGTAGGCTGCTGGCGCGGGGATGTTGCTGTCGCCGGATCGAGATGGAGGCCGGTGATGTAGGCTAGGCGTGCCAGGGGGGCCGCGCAGGCGGGTGGTAGCTTGCTGTGTAAGCAAGGGAGGCTGGTGGTGTACTGCTGTGGGGTTGACGAAGGCCGAAGGCCGATCAGGATTTTTTTTTTTTGGTTGTTGGTGGCGGCAGAAATAGAAGAAAATATTTGTTTCTTCTAGGGTTTTTTTTTCTTTTCGATAGAAAGAAAACTATAAAATTAGGATTTTTTTCTTGGCTATTGGCTCTGAGCGTGCTAATAACGTGTAAAAGTAAAATGGGAATTGGAATTGGTCTACTCATTTCATTTCATAACCCCTTTATATAGGGAGAGAATTACAATGGAAAGAACAATTACAATAATGACATTAACTACTGATTGGTTCGTAATCCATGTTGATTGATGTTAATCGGTAATTGCTTGATTCCCTCTCTGTCAATCACTTTGACGAAGGCACACAATATGTTTTTCCTTTAACATATATATATATATATATATATGTATAGCCATATATGGTAAACATAACTTTTTTACGTAAATATCCCTCATACATATACTAGAAAAACCACAGTAATTCAGAAGGATAAACAAGTAAAACTAGATAGTAGAGGTAATAAGAATTTATAATATAAGTCTTTTAAATATTATCTTCATTTTTCTACCGGAGTAGTCATTATCTTCTTCTCTCTCTTTTTTTATTTTTTTTATGGTCACCGGATTCGAAGCCAAACTTATTAGTTTAGGGGAAGGCATTAGCAAGATAGAGCTTCAAGTTGATGGCATAAAGGTTGGATAGTCGATTAGAGCAATAGCAAAAACTCTTGAAGCACTTCCTGGGGTTCAAAACATAGAAACATTTCCTGAACTCAACAAAATTTCTATTTCTTATAAACCAGAGATGATAGGACCAAGAACCCTCATCGAAGCCATCCAGTCGTCTCAAATGCTATTATTCATAGAAAAGAAAGCATAGACGCATCTGCAAAGATGTCGGGATAATAGCATATAAGTTTCTTCAGAGATCCTGTCGAAGGAAGTCTGGATTCTTGAAGAACACCAGACTTGATGCTAGGTAAATATGTGATCGCTAGAATTACCGATCTGGTTCGCGATCGTACCACGTTTCGGGTCGAGCGATCGGGATCGCGGGTCGCCGGCAAACCCAGCGATCCCGGCATCTCTACTCCTATCATCTCTGGTTTATAAGAAGTAGAAATTTTGTTGAGTTCAGAAAATGTCTCTATGTCTTGAACCCCAGGAAGTGCTTCAAGAGTTTTTGCTATTGATCTAATCGACTGTCCAACCTTTATGCCATCAACTTGAAGCTCTATCTTGCTAATGCCTTCCCCTAAACTAATAAGTTTGGCTTCGAATCCGGTGACCATAAAAAAAATAAATAAATAAATAAAAGAGAGAGAGAAGAAGATAATGACTACTCCGGTAGAAAAATGAAGATAATATTTAAAAGATTTATATTATAAATTCTTATTACCTCTACTATCTAGTTTTACTTGTTTACCCTTCTAAATTATTGTGGTTTATATAGTATATGTATGAGGGATATTTACGTAAAAAAAGTTATGTTTATCATATATGGTTATATATATATATATATATATATATAAATATAAATTATACTTATCATATGTGATCTATTTTTGATTAAAATTTTAACTAATATATCCTAGCGTACCACGTACCATAGAGACTCGCGTACCACGAACTCGTACCACAATGACCCGCGATCCAAGTAACACTGATGTTGTCTTGAGAGTACCGTAACATGCAAAGCTCTGCCCATAAGATTGCTTCCGTTTTATATGAACAGTTCCGCAGGAGACTCTGAGTGGACTCACTTAGACAGCTTTTTTTTTTTTTTTTTTTTTTGCGAGGAAAAATATTTATTAAAAGTAAAGGAAAATACAAGTAAGAGGAGACTCACTGAGACAGCTACTACAGCCTTCGAGTCCGAGGTCTCCTTTGCACAATGCAATGGCATTCACTTTGTTGGAGCGTTGTCCGAGAGAAGAGTTGTGAAAGCCATAGTTGTCGGTTTGGTTTTGGGAAGTGTTGGAAAAGGAGGAGAGGAGGCTGATGAGGTTTTGTTGGTAGATGCTGCCATTAGTGTAATTGCTGGCTCCAGCACAATTCAGCTGCCGAAGTGCATGAGGCGTGACCTAGGGTTATGATTTTAGCAACAAGGTGGTGCAAGGTTGTGGGAACGAAGAAGAACAGAAGCGGCCATATTGAGGATCCCATTTCTTTTTTAAACTCGAAACTAGTTCACAAATATTCTTTAAATGTTCTTGAGCTTTAAAGACTAGTCAGCAAGCATGATCAACCCACTCGATGTCCGTTCTATAGAAACGAAAATTAATTCTAGCTTATCTCTATCTCAATTCTCAACCTTACCTTTAGTCCCATGTCGCTATCTCCTGAATTGTTTATAGTCTAGTCATATCATATGTGGTTTAGGTGGTCTGTGGTTCAATTTTGACCAATCCTACTAAAACCAAATAAATTGACTATGCACAGTGCTTTCCAATTCAAAGCGCCGAAGAAACACGGAACCAGGCTAACTAGTAACATCACAATAGCAACATGTCTCTGCGGGAGTATTAAGAAGAATCACCGCTAAAATTACCTGTGAGAATAAACAGAAGTTTGTGGTGCTGTTGACATGGTTAGTGAATTACTGAATTGGCTGAACACACCATATTGCAGTGCCCGTATCTACTTACAATATTGCCTGTATGATATATATTTACTTTAAGCAAACCTCATGCACTGACATATGTGTGCTTTAGTGCAAGAAGCTAATTTGGTGCAATTTATTCCCAGTATTTATATTGATGTAGCTTACTGAATGGAATAAATATAGACGAAGGAAAAAATGTGAAATTCTGTAAAATCACAGTTGAGTTTGAGATTAAATATTTTTTTTTTGTTTTGCACGTGGTGCATTCTTGTTTTCCTTTTGCTGTTTAATTTGCATATAGCTTTTGTTTCATTAAGGCTCCAAGTTACTATATTTTTACAGCAACTACTGCTATTAATCATGATCTCTCTGCTCATTTATCTAGATACAACCCATTTTCTCCATTGACATACATTGCAGATTGATAGACATATTTGGCAGCCAGCAAGATCTCTATACAAACTGCGACAGCAATAGCAATTGCTGGTGTTGTCATTTACTCCTTGATAAAAGCAAACTTGGAAGAGCAAAAGAAGGCAAGGATTTTGAAGTACCCCATTTTGGATTGAACTCACATACAATATATCGGATTGAACTCACATACAATATATCATATGTTCTATTTCAAGAGGTTGCTCCTATTTCCGCATCATAAGAGGTATGGCATGGAAAGGGAAAATAAGACTTGCACAGGCACAGGCTACATCTACAGATTACAAAATTGAAATGCTCATTGAACTTTGACTATTATTGTACTATTATTACCAATTTGTAAGTGATCTCCAAAGAGACTGGATCACTACTGTTGTAAGACAAAATCATTGGATTTTAACACAATGTTAATGTTAAACCCCTTTCAAATTCATCGACTTATTTCTCAAGCAAGTTTTCAAATGGATGTGCATCTATGATTCGCAAATTTCTTGTTTGTTACCTAGAATTGCTTCGGTCCAAGCAAAATTGCCCAAATTAGTACTTTTAGCATTTATGACCATTTTAGTGATTATACCCAATCACAGCACTTTTATCCACTTCGCATTTAGTTGCAAATTTCAAGTGACTTTAACATATTGTGTAATGATTCCCGTTGAACCATGGTTGGGAAATTAATTCAAAAATTAATCCAAATATTCTGGACAATTGTGTAATAGTAAAACATAATATGCATGTTGAAGGGTTTAAAGTAAATCTTTTATTCGGTCCAAGCAAGGGTACAAGGATAATACATGAGAATTTTTTTTTATTTGGTATGGTTACATAATCAAAAAACAAAATTATGTATTTTAGTAGCATATCTTAGCATATATGACCATTTTGGTAATTATACCTAGCCAAAGCACTTTTGCCTTACAACTTACCAAACACCTAGAAATTATTTTTCGTTCTCACAGCACTTTTAAAACCAGTTTACCAAACACCTCAGCTCCTTCTTCTCACAACAAGTTCGGAAGTGTTTCCTCTCACAGCAGGTTTGGAAGTGCTTCATCTCACAGCACAGCAATCCCAAACTAAGTCTAAGACTATATGAACAATAAAGAAAAGAAGAAGCAGCCATATTGAGGAACCCATGTTCTTTTGCTAAAGTCAAAATACAAATTGATTATTCACAGATTTTCTTCGGATGTTCTTGAGCTTTAAAGACAAGTTAGCTACTTAGCTAGCATGATCGTCAAATCATCAACCCACTACTCCACATTGAATCCTGTCTCTGTCTCAACCCTACCTATGGTGCCAGTTACATGTCGTTTCCTGGTGTATCTACATTGAATCAATGAATCCTGTCTCTATCTCAACCCTACTCTTATTGAAGGTTTCTAAGTCGTTTGTCGTACAATATTGACCAAATTTACTGTTGAAAGCACATAAATTGACTATGGACAGTGAAGGGTCTTGTTTTCCTTCCTAAATTTGATTCTGCTGGTAGAATTATCAAAGCTTCGAAGAAACATAGGAACAGGCCAGCTAGCTATATGTCACATTTTGTACGTTTAATCTACAGTCTACATAAGACCAGGTGATCATGGATTCATGGGTGGAATTTGTTCCTGGCCAAACAGTGGACGAGGAAATAACTTGGTATCTATTTCATTGGATTTAGTCATGGATATTGAGTTTGACGCTTCGTGTGGAGCACTGCTTTTGGAAATTGAAACAAAATTTTCAAACAATATTCGTTCCAAGAAATTATAGAACAGTGATTTAGTTTGTCGTTGTTGTTTATTGGTTTTTCTCTATTAGTATAAGGGTCGATTGTATTTGCTTAAGGGTCGAACTTTCTTGAGAGTTACTGAAATTAGTGAGCTGATGTTCTAGTGAATATTGTTATTCTTTACTTTTACAGTATTCCTTTGTCCCTCATGTTCTATAATTTAGGCTTTGCTTAACCGCTTTAGAGCGCAATTCGTAGTTCAAGAGTATATTTGCCCACGTGTACTCTTATTGAAGGTTTCTCTATTAGAAACAAACTGCAAATTAATGAACTTTTCAAAAAAACACCCATTTTCCGAATCATTCTCAAAAATTCAGAAAAATTTACTTTTTTTGTCAGCTGAATTATTCGCGAATACGTATTATTCCCGAATCTTTCAATTGAAAAAAAACGCCAAACTTAAAAAAAAAAATATATATATATATATATATATTTTATTTTTTTTAATTAAAAAAGTCAAGTTTTGTTGTAGGAGAATGGAATTGTGTCAATAGTGTTGCCTCTGCTATGCGCTTCTAAGTTGCCTCGTCAAAAACCTTGCCAAGTAATAAAAATCTTATGGGAAAAAACAACCTTGGTCGAAGGAGAAGAAGGGCACAACGCGTGTGAATGTGGAGTAGTCGACATCCTTCCACACTCCCCCTTGTGCTGCTCAAACTCAGTGATGAGGTTTTGATCGTTGCCTCACTAAAAACCTTTCCAGGTAACAAAAACCCTGTGGGACAAAAATAACCCTGGTCGAAGGGCAAAAAGAGCACAACACGTCCTTCACTCTTCGAGATCGAACATGTAGACATCATACCTCCCCCTGATGTCAAGGTCTCCCTCTGATTTCTACAATTATGGGAGTTCAGATAACTTTCTTAATCTGATACTCTTCACATGTTTCTCGAAGGTGGATTTAGGTAAGCACTTGGTAAACAAGTCCGCTACATTATCCTCTGAACGGATTTGATTCACTTCAATATTTAGAAGTGTTTGTTGTTGCTGATTGTAAAAGAACTTAGGCTATATATGCTTGGTGTTGTCGCCCTTGATGAAACCTAACTTTATTTGCTCAATACAAGCTGCATTATCTTCATAAATGCATGTAGGTTCATCTGTGGTAGACTTCAAACCACAAGTTCCTCGAATGTGTCTAACTACAGACCTTAGCCATATGCATTCTCGCACGGCTTCATGTAAAGCAATAATCTCTGCATGATTTGAGGAAGTAGCAACAAGGGTCTGCTTTGTAGACCTCCAAGATATCGCAGTGCTTCCCATGGTAAAGACATAACCCGTTTGGGAGCGACCTTTGTGAGGGTCAGAAAGATACCCTGCATCAGCAAAACCCATCAAGACATCGTTGTTATTTTGATGGAGGGGAGGAGGAGCACGGAAGGTGGCGTTTTGCCTTGTGGAGTTCGATCTCACACTTCCGTTATTTCTCTTCTCTATGTAGGGATAAAACAAGTCCATATCAATCGTACCTCTCAGGTATCGAAAGATTGTCTTTATGCCAATCCAATGGCAGCATGTTGGCGTAGAACTATGTCGAGCTAACAAGTTCACTGCGAATGAGATGTCCGGTCTTGTGCATTAAGCTAAGTACAACAATGCGCCTATTTCACTTAGATAGGGCACTTCAGCCTCTAATAAGTCTTCGCCCTCATCACTTGGACGAAGCGGATCTTTTTCAGGCTCAAGTCTACGACCGATCATGGAAGTACTCACAGGCTTTGCTTTATCTTCATTAAAGCGCCTTAATAATTTTTGAGTATACGCTGACTGGTGGATCATAATCCCATCACTACGGTGCTCGATTTCCAGTCCGAGACAAAACCGTGTTTTCCCAAGATCTTTCATCTCAAATTCGGATTTCAAGTACTTAGCAGTTTCCTTTAACTCATCTAGAGTTCCAATTAGGTTCATGTCATCGACATAAACTGCTATAATTGCAAATCCGGAACTTGTCCTCTTTATAAACATGCATGGACATATTTCATCATTGACATATCCCTTCCCAATCAAGTAGTCATTTAGACAGTTATACCACATCCGTCCGGATTGTTTCAATCCATATAGTGAGCGTCTCAATCTTATTGAAAACGCACTCCCTGGTTTAGAGCCACTTGATTTGGGTAATTGAAGTCCATCTGGAACCTTCATATATATCTCTGAATCTAGATCCCTATAGAGATATGCTGTAACCACATCCATAAGCTGCATGTCAAGTTTTTCGGAAACTACCAAACTGACAACGTAGCGGAACGTTATAACGTCCATTACGGGAGAGTATGTCTCCTCGTAGTCGATTCCAGGGCGTTGTGAGAAACCTTGCGTCACAAGGCGGGTTTTGTATTTAACAACCTCATTTTTCTCATTACGCTTTCTAACAAAGACCCATTTATGGCCAACAGGCTTTATACTTGGGG
Organism: Rosa chinensis; assembly: GCF_002994745.2. Classification (NCBI taxonomy): domain Eukaryota; kingdom Viridiplantae; phylum Streptophyta; class Magnoliopsida; order Rosales; family Rosaceae; genus Rosa; species Rosa chinensis. The sequence goes on from NC_037092.1 coordinate 27,380,044, forward strand.
GTGTCAACGTTATAGGCCCAAATACCTGTCTCTTTGTTAGTGAATCCAATTCAACCTGGATCACATTTTTCCATTTAGGCCAGTCTGCTCTTCGCTGACATTCTTCAACGGAGCGAGGTTCGATATCATCATGTTCTATAATTCCTTGAGCGATAGAATATGCAAACACGTCATCAAGGATAATAGAGTCTCGACTCAACGTCTCATGTACACTAATGTAATTCATGGAGATCTCTCTATTCTCTGGAATTGGTTCTGACATTGGAGAGTCCCCCAATGATGTCTCTTGGACATAACCATAATCCGGAATATCTTCATGAGACTGGTTATTTATGTCGATGATTAATGGATCTCTTTGTGCCAAACTCGCTTTCTTTCTCGGGCGAGAATCCATCGAACCTTTGGGCCTCCCACGTTTCCTTGCTGGGAGCCGGGCCTGAGCCACATTGCCATCACCATTAGTGGTGGCAGCGCCATGCTCAATACCCCTAGAGGTGGCGCCATGTCCACTATTTTTAGGGACATCAATCCTTGCAGGCACGTTTGCAGTAGGTATATGAGATCTTGTCATTTTAGCGATATCAGAAAACGCGTCAGGCATAGAGTCTGCTACGTTCTGAAGATCGAGAATTCTCCGCACTTCAATTTCGGACTGTGCGGTTCGGGGATCAAGATGAGACAAAATGGGGACAGACCACAACAATTCCTGTCATTCCTATTGAACATTATTGTTCTTATCTCCCCCTAACGACGGGAAGACTGTCTCATCAAAGTGACAATCCGCAAATCTTGCGGTAAATTGATCACCTGTCAAGGGTTCCAAATAGCGGATAATGGTTGGAGAGTCATATCCAACATAAATGCCCAATCGTCTTTGAAGACCCATTTTGGTGCGCTGTGGCGGCGCAATTGGCACATAAACTGCACAACCAAATATGCGTAAGTGTGAGTGACAGGACCCGCCCCGAATTTCACTCCGAAATTCGAAGTGGCCCTGCGGGGCCCACCTTAGAAGAAATTCTACCAAAAATTTGGCAGAACTTCCGCTAAAAATGGACTACCCAAAACCTGTAAAAAAAAACATTTACACTTCTAAATCATCCATTCTTATTCTCCTGGAGCCACCCTGCTCCCCAAATTACACCATTCCCCAATTCACAAAACGCAATTTGAATGACATTAATCCGACAGGTAATCAGAGCAATTCTAATAAAAAGGGTAAACAAGGAAAACCTAATTCAAAGGAAAACGTGGAAGCCATGCTATTGACTATGCCTCAACTCCATGTACGCCCGACCTCAACTAATTGCGCCTGCAAACTGGGCATTTGAAACCGAAGGGTCCAGGAGAAAGTAATTGAAAAACATGTTAGAGTGAGTGGACAAAAATAAACAACTAAATAAATAAATTAAAAGAAAAGGAATTGTATTACTTCCCCACGAATTTAAATTCGTAATACCTCGATGCATGCAACGTTTATAAAACGTATGTCTTTAAAACTCGGAGTCTCGTGAAAATATACCAGTCCCCGCTGGCTAAAAGAATCAGACTAGCCCCGCTAGTCAAGTAACAAAAAAAAATATATGGGGAAGGGATGTCACCATACGGGTAAAGGAACCCCTAACCTCGACTGCCACCCACACATAGATTGTGTGAGGAGGAGACTAATAACCTCGACTACCACTCACGTGAGGAGGAGAAACCTCGACTGCCACTCACAAACACAAAGTAAGTGAGGAGGAGAATAAGCTACCTCAACTGCCACTCACAAACACAAGTAAGTGAGGAGGAGACCTAGTAATTGGACCCCGGTATGGTGAAGGAAAACATTCAAAATCCATAAAATCCGAAAGGCTTCCCCAATCTCTCACGAGAAAGTATATATATTCCAATGACGTGACCCCTCACGCCAAAATATTCTCAAATCCGTAACCAAAACCGGAAATTAGTATAAGCAAATCCCAATTCCAAAAATCTCTCAAAAACTCCAAGAAACAAACCAAATCCAAAAATCATTAATTAGGCATTCCCAATGCCAAAACCGAAAGTCAAAAAAATAAAGGAGAAATCCAACTCCATCGAAAATTCATCTCGAAAATCTTCCAGAAATCCAAAGTCGGCGATTAAAAAAAAATATATTTAATCCCGAAAATTCCTCGGAAAATGAATCGCTGGAAACCATATAATAATTATATTCTCCAAATCGAGCATAATAAACTTTGATTCAAAAATCCCATTGACATAGTAATAAAATATTTAAATCCGTTTAATATGCTCGATAAATTAAAACAATAATTTAAGTAACTACTCTAGTTCCCAACAAAACAAGACAAATTAAATAATTTTCTGAAAACAAAATATAATCACTTGGAATTAAATAACTAAATAATTAATACGGGAAAAACAATTGCATGCATCCTTATTTAAAAGAAAAGGTCCACTCACAGTTCTATTCCGACGATCACGTATACAAGTTCCTTCATCGAGCAAAAACTCGGTACCTCGTCCTATACACAATTATTCGTACATAAATAATTACCGGACGGAAAATAATTTTACGATAATCAATAATTAAGTCTCCAAACCCAAAACCTCAACTTCTCCAATTCTCATCCACATCCAACCAAACTTCACCAACACTGCCCACTCATCGATTTCAGACTATATAACAATTATGGAGGAAATCCGACAATCGGATTCACGATTAACATTAACCGAAATCCAAATCTTTAGAAATTTATAACCGATTCAAAACTCCACCCATCCTCACCAAACTTCATATATAAGCTCTATGATAATTATAGAATTCAACTAGCCAGAAATTGAAATTAAAAAGCTACCCTAGCCGCCGCTACCGCCCCCCACAGTGGCGGCGCCACCGCCGCTGCCACCAACTCCAATGGCCACCAAAATTTGGCAATAGCACCTTCTCAACACACCCATTAATTCTTTCAACTACAACAAAGCCAGAAAATGCCTAGAACTACCTCAACAATTAAGGTGAAGATTATACCCGAAACGTGAACAGTGTCAAGAAATTCAAACCTTTGATTCGTCGATTTTTCCTTCGATTCATGGAACAAGGCTTGGAGGAATGCCACCCCCGTTGCCAGGCGAGTCGATTAAGTCCAGGAAAGCTGCCGGAAATGGCCGAAATCTGGAAAATTGCACACTGCTACAGTAAACTTCAACAGTTCGATTCGTCATTTTCCGGCCACAACGTTGCTTTCCACCACCACAGACGAGTCGAGGATGGAGAGATGAATCGAATGGTGGTTACAGCTCGCTCCCAGGTGGCCGGACGCGAGCTTGATGATGATGAATAGTAACCGAAGAAAAGAGAGACAGAGAGGAAACGCAGGGGAGAGAAGAGAGAGAGAGAGAGAAAGAAAGTTACCCGGCCACAGTAGAAAGTCGAATTTATACTTTCTACCATCTACAGTAACTTTTGTTTTTCACTCATAACTATGGCATATGAACTCCGATTTTTACGTACCACATATGCACGCGTTCGGTTTAACGTCCTCTACGACTTTCATGAAGAACATTTTCTCAAATTTTGACCCGAACAAAAAGTCAACTTTTTGGGCCACTAAAAGTATCGAAACAAGGTAAAAAGTAAAAGTAATTGTCGTTTACCGTCCAAATGACTAGTAAATTGGTAAATTGAGGTACAGGACGTAACAGTGAGACATTAGGCTCATACCCAGTAACCATCTGGGATGCAGAAAAGGGTTGAGTGGCAGTAGGCCTCAGACGAATAAGCACAGCTGCATGCAATATTGCATAGCCTCAAGCAGAAACAGGGAGATTGGTACGCATAACCAATGCTCTAGCAACCATTTGAAGTCTTTTAATGGTGGCTTCTGCGAGACCATTTTGGGTGTGAATGTGAGGAACATGGTGTTCAACCTCAATCCCAATGGACATGCAATAGTCATCAAAAGTTTTTGATGTAAACTCTCCAGCATTGTCAAGACGAATTGACTTAATGGGATGATCAGGGTGGTGAGCCCTTAACTTAATGATTTGTGCGAGGAGTTTAGCAAATGCAGCATTTCTGGTGGACAAAAGCATGATATGTGACCAACGTGTCGATGTATCAACCAACACCATAAAATATCTAAATAGTCCGCAAGTTGGTTGGATAGGTCCACAAATATCACCTTGGATTCGTTGCAAGAATGGAATATTTTGTTTAGTGTCCTTTGCATAGGATGGTCTCGATCCTAATTTTGCTAAAGAGCAGGCTTTGCAAAACGAAAGATGGGCTTTAGAAGCAACCATGGAAGAATTCGGTTGAACCACGAAGTCACAATTGACTTTAGAAGTAGAGAAAGGAACCAAGGAGGCATTAGTGGTGTCAATACCACTGTTGGGCCGCAGGGGGTAGGCGGCTCTGGCCCTACCTTGGACCGAATTTTTGTTCTGACTTCTTTTCGGTTTGAAAAATGGATGTCCGTGTGAACTCTTTAGTATACGGATCATCATATCACGACCTGGGTGTCCCAGACGATCGTGCCAAAGCCTATATGTGTTAGAATCCCATAAGTCATCTCTCATGATATGGTTGGATTCAATAACTCGAATAGTGGTTGCATACAACCCACTAGAGCGACACATAAGTTTCTCCAATACTCGTTTATGTCCGTAGTCATTAGAGTTGATGCAAACGAACTCTTGTCTATTCTCACAATGAGTTTCCACATGAAAACCATTAGCTCTTATATCTTTAAAACTCAATAGGGTCCTTCCAGCCCTAGGAGCATATAGAGCTTCGGTGACATTAATACTTGTGCCATTTGGCAACATAAATTGAGCTGGTCCTCGACCATGAATCAATTGTGATGGTCCAGCCATCGTAGTCACAGAAGATCGACTAGGCGTCATGCATAGAAATAGTTGCCTATGTCGCAATATAGTATGTGTGGTGCCACTATCAACAAGGCATTCCAACTCTCCAGGAAACATACTGAAAAATAATAAAGTTCGAAATTAAAAACATGTCCATGACATTGAATAATACGATACTTTATTAATAAATGTAGCTAATGATTACATCAAATGGTCCAAAAGGGTCTAATCCAAAATAAAGAAAATCAAATTGAGACACATTGTAGTCACTCTATTCGTTTGGCAACTCCAATCAAATATGACCAGGAAAGTGGAGAGAGAGGTTGGTGGAGTGAGGCTCGCTTAAGTACCAATTATCTCAATGACTTTCCTAGACATCATATTTTATTGGGTACACCACATAAGAAAGAGTTAATACAATTGTCATTTATTGACTATTACATGATTCTTGAAAAATAAAGAGGACTATTTCTAATCAAAGTCTGCAACATCCTTGTGCACTTCATCTTCATCTTTGAAGTCCTCCATGGTGAGATTAACGTCTCCACCATTTTCTTCTTCTTCTTCTGCAAGGTAAACTTCTTGCTCCCTCAGGTCCCTGTATGCCCTGTATCTTGAAGCTAGTTGCTCGCTTGCCTTGCATTGCTTGAACCAATGCTCACTAGATCCACATCGATGACACAGATCATTGTAGTTGCCTCCCTTCAATTGAGGTGCTCGTTGTGGGCGTTCCCTAGGAGGATTGACGCCTCCACCACGACCCATGGCGCCACCACCACGAGCTATGGCTCCATTACCACAGATAGGGTTGCCACGACCCCCTCTCCCAAGTGTGGCATTGCCACCACGTGTATCCGCTCCAAACTTGCTGTTTCCTTCCTGATTAGGGCGGTTATATGGACCCATACGTCCCTCATGTCCCTTATTCCTAGGGTTCCGCTACTTGCACCCTCTTTTGGGTGCATTATAATTCGCCTCATGAACGCTCTTAGTTCTAATGGGCCTTGAATTATAATTCCTCACGAGTATGTTATCATGTTTCTCAGCTACAAATATGATATTGATAAGCTGGATCCGTCCAGCATTGACTTCAGTACGGTATTGCTTTGATACCACAATGGCTGAAACGGGGAAGATGGAGAGAGTCTTCTAAATTAGCTCTTACTCTGTGACAGGTTGTCCACAGAATCTCAACATGGATTGTAAGCGAAGAGTCTCTGAATTATATTCAGCAACAAACTTGAAGTCAGTAAAGCGCAGATTGTTCCATTGAACCTTCAAGTCAGGGAGGAGGGAATCTTGGACATTGCCAAAGCGCTCTTCTAGCGCTACCCATAGCTCTCTTGCATCCTTGATCGACATATACTCCAATCTGAGTGCCTTGTCCATATGGCATCGCATCAAGATAACTGCTTGAGCATGCTTTGTAGATGTTCGGATGAACACAAGATCCAGGTTAGGTGCCTGGATTATGGGTAATATTCCCTTGGAAGTGAGATGGTTCTCAACATCGGTTACCCAACTGTGGTAATCCGAGCCTGTTGAGTCAAGCATGGGAAAGTCGAGTCTAGGTTCATTCGACATCCTGAAAATAAGAAGAGAAAATATATTAGTTTCGGAGTTAAACTTCCACGAAAACTAAAATAATGAGATTTCCGAGCTATGCTACCAAGAAATCAATTTCCAAGAATCTCTTTTGGATTAGACCAAATAATAATGTTTTAATATGGTCACAATTTGATGCTTACGGACGCTCTTAGTCCAAGCATTGTGAACGCTCTTAGTCCAAGCATTGTGAACGCTCTTAGTTCACACGAACACTCTTAGTTCGTTTAATTATGAACACTCTTAGTTCATACGAACACTTTAGTTCGTTAAGCGTGAATCCCCACAATTCCGCTTTGTTAAATATCAAAATCATTTGGCAACATATATTCCAATATTTGCAGAAAATAAAAGGAATCTAAATACAAGAAAGCAGCAACCTTAATTATAAAAACTTACGTGATTGTTCTTGGCTTGAGGACACGCGCGTGTTGGAGCAGGCGTGTTTTTTTTTGTTCTCTGGGCTATCTGTTCTTTGGGCTTTCCTCCTTTTTTTTTCTTTTTTTCTGGGCCGGTCCCTTCCCTTTTCTTTTTTTTTTCGGGCCGGGTCCCTTCCTTTTTTTTTCTTTTTCTTTCTTTTCCTTCAGTCTTCTTCTTTCTTTCCTCTGTTCTTCCTGCTCCTAATCTGCAGGTGGGTGGGTGGATGGGTGAGTGCTGCAGTGAGGTTGGGTGGGCTGCGCAGACGCTAGGTGGGCGGCGCAGGCGTGGGGGTCTGCTGGCCGGTGAGATGCAGTGGCGCCGAATCGGTGGTGATTGGGCTGGTGCAGTGCGAGGTGTGCAGGGGACGCAGGCGTGTGTGCAGGTGCGTGGGCTGCTGCGGGCTGTTGGGTGCGTGGGCTGCTGCAGGCTGGTGTGCAGCGCGGGGGCGCAGGTTGGCAGGAGGCTGGAGCGGGGTGCGGTGGCTGGAGGGTGCGCGGGGGCTACAGTAGTGGACTGCAGGAGGCGTGGCAGGAGGCTAGGGCGGCAGAGGCTTCAGTAGGCTTGCAGAGGAGGCTGCAGGCTTTGCGGCAGTGAGGCTGGTTGCGGCAGTTTTCTTGGTGAGGCTGCTTAGGGTTTTTTTTTCTGCTAGGGTTAGAACTCGTGCTGATAACGTGTTGTAGGAGAATGGAATTGTATGTTTATTATTGATAATAGGAGCCCTTATATAGGGAGTTGCAAGATATACAAAAGGTAAGAGAATTCGAATACAATTGAATACCTATAATACTTTCCTATTACAATCCTAAACCCTAGTTTGTAGAGGCACACTATGTCGACATCCTTCAACAAGTTTAAGATTAATTATGAATTTTAAACTTTTTTTTTTTTTATTGGGGGAGGTTAGCAACACACTCTCCCTTGAAAGGTATCCCAGCAGAGCCGGACTAATCCCTCCAACGTGGGACTTAGCAACAGGCCCAATTGCCACCACTGGCCACTAGATGTAGGAGAGGGGGCCCGAACCCGAGTGTGAGAGTTCCACACCTGGAAGCTCTACCATAACCTAGTGGTTTGAATTTTAAACTTTTATAATTAAAAAATTATACAATTAATAGTATTATTTACACTTCTTATTTATTAAATTACTTAAATTTGTTGAAGTTTTGTATATCCAAATGGTAATATTTGAGAAAAGCTATGATTCACCTTGATTTTTCTTCAAAATTTGTGTTTAAGAAGTCATATAACTACAAATGAGTACTAGAAATGACAAATATCAATCCGTATTTTTACGTCCGTATTTTTCATTACATTTTGTTTTAAACATGTGCGTATCGAATTTTATAATTTGCTGTTTACATATTTTATGGCCGAATTTTTCAAAGTATTTTTCACTAAGACTTACTGAATTATTCACGAACGTATTTTTGACATTTAATTCCCGTCCCGAATTTTACTAACTAGGCTTTGGACTGAGCTACCATCCCTCCACCAACATTATGAGTTTCAAGGCCATCCTTGCCCACAGATTGTAGAGAACAGGAAAATTTAATTTAACTAATAGATAGGGTTCTTTCACTTGCAAACTCACCAAGCAGAAAGCTATAGTTCTCAACTCTTTTTCTCCCAGCGGCCATCGCACTCGGACCAGACCCTGATCACCCACGTACCAAATCAATCCCACCCAACATGCAAAGATCCGCCGTTGGTACCATCACTCCCATTAATGGAGCAACTGATAAACCAAAAGAACACTGGCGAGGCCAGAGGCCAGCACTGCACTACAGGAAAAAAACATGTTTAACAACATGCAATTTATGTTGTCAATCACTTTCGACAACATTCAGCGCATGTTGTAGATGCCAGAGTTGTTAAAAGTTCAAGAGACCTTATCATCGCCCTTTGCACGTTGTCGAAAAGAGGCGAAGCAAGTTGTTATAATTATTCAACAATGCGTTTTGCATGTTGTCATAAATTATTGACAACGTTTCAAGCACGTGTTATAATTTTTAACTAAACTCTCAGCATGTTGTCTTTAGTTTTTGACAGCATACATGATATGTTGTCATATTACTGAATACGTTGTTATAACATATCAGTTTGCACCCAATTTGCTAGGTTCTTCTTTCTTGTACCTCTATAAACATTCGCCATTACTTAAGCACATTCACATGCCAATATTAATACACTTTAACCATGTAAAAGAAAATTACATTTCATTACAGTTCTGATACATAATTCTTTACAAAACATGCATGACAAAGTTCTGAATTCTTCTTTGTGCATCTAGTACAGCAGAGCACTTCCAGTTTTCTAGTATAGCAAAAGCACATCATGAAGAGGCAGGCTAAGACAGATCCTCTGAAAGACAACAAAAATACTAAAGCAGCAGAAATCCTTCAACTTAGCAAACACTCGCAGGGTGCAGAAGAGTAAGAAATGGTGGTCCAGAATTTAGGTACTTGTCATTGCTTCCAATCTACACCGTAAAATGAAGTAAAGTACCACAATTGAATATCAACTCAAGAACTATGGATTGCCATTGAGCAAATACTAAGTGATAACATTAGCTGGCATCAAGTGGAAGTAGTTTTGGTTACATTACTGCAAACTAATAAACAGGATGTACCTCGGGAAGTTTAATATCAGACTGAGACAGAAGATCATGAGCATTTCTTAAGATATCCAACAGCGAACCATCCGGAGTCTGCATATGAGTTTAACATAACGATATTAACTTAAGGAGAAACATTACCCTCTGCACTGTGTCGCAACAAAAAGGGTACACTTCAATTTATACTCTCAGGAAAAGGAGACATAGAGCACCATTACATAGTTGGGTAAAGATTTGTCTGCATGCCTTCTTTTGCTCTTAGTAGATGATGTAACCCGTCTTCTTTTATTAAAAACAATAAAGGTATGAAGCATAATGCCAACAGTTATTAGCAATATAGTTACTCATAAGCAATTAAGCATCAAACATAACAGGGATAGGTAGTCAGAGTAATATGCAATTTAGACAGTAATAACACCTACAACGCCTTTATAATCTCTATCTAGATGGACATGTATTAAGAAAGTTGTCTGCAATATTTTGCATTGTGCATTCAAGCCTGCCACCAGGAACACTACAATACAAGGAAAGTCATTACGAGCCGGGCTAACATTATTCATGTGTGCAAGTTCTGTTTCTTTCATAGTACAGTCTGTAATGATTAGCATACCATGTACTTATGCACCCGTTACAAAGAATTTAAAAATTAAAAAGAATTGTAGGTAGATGGAGTCTACTGAGGTTTTATCTTTGGAGGATCTGCCGTCAAGTATTATTGACACAGACATAAAAATCAATTGTGAAAACAGCAGTTGAAGGTTTTAAGAAGTACCTTTGTGGATTTCCAAAATTGTCTACAAATGATATTGCCTTTTTAACATTTAACACCATGCCAGGTAAGCTCTCTGTGTTCTTACTTGAACCCACCAACTTCGCGGAAGGTATGTCTACATACAAAATGTTTGTATTGGCAGGGAACTCTGCCTGCAGACTTGAACATAGAAAGCATGGTTAATGTTGGACTATAGAACTGAAAATTTAAATTACCTAGTAAAAGTCTTGGTGAAAGAAACGGATGGCCAAAGAATAAGAGAAAAGAATAAAACACGTTGACAAACACCTTTGGTGCTTTAAGTTGGAAAATGTCTTGCATTTATGGTTACATGAATTACACAAAATCACAATTTTGTCAAGAGGTTTGCAGTAAAGGTCTAGATTACAAATTTCAAGGATAAAGGTTATCAAATCACACCATAACTACAAGTTATATTACAAATTTTTAATAAGAGATAACTACGTACCTTTTTTTTTATTTGTCAATCACACGGTGTCCTCAAAGGCTTTCTAGGCCCAGAGACTAAACCGTGCTCGGGGGATCTTGTCAGAACGCTTCATCCCCCCTAGCCACCAAGAATATATTGGGATTTAACTCCAATAAGCGTCGGCGGGATTCGAACCCGGGTGTGGGGTTCCACACCTGGAGGCTCTTACCAACTCGACCACCTGTGGTGGTTAGATAACTACATACCTATTACGAGAATGAGGTCCATCTGCTATCCCAAATTTATCAAACTCTGTGTATTCAATGCAAGAAACCATATTCCCACCTTCCATCCGGATTTTCCTTCTCAATTAGAACATTAATTCCTTCTGTAGCCCCTGAGTTCCTCTTACAGGAAGCAAACCCCAGTTTCTGTTACATGCAAAGGTTGAAGTGAAAAACAATTAAAAAAAAGAAGATATTCTAAGTGCACAAGGAGCTACCAATTTCCACAACATCAAATGAACACCATAGCAAATTTGTACCTTCCCATGGTGTAAATCAATCCCTGCCAGTGCCATAGAGAGTCAAATCTGTAGCGGCCACAACATTGCTGGAAATTCATTGTTATTAAGTAATTCAAGAGTGTGGAATCCAATTTATCAACATTTTCCAACTGAAGAAACACAGCTTACCTAACCTGTCATACAGTTGCACCTTTTCGTCCATGATATAAAACCATTGGAAAATGCCTTTATTAGCATAAGCAAGTTTCCATATCACACCATGACCACCAGGCTTGCAAAAGGTTTCTTGATTATCCATTGCCCATCCTCTGCACTAACAGCTGGAACAAGGGGCTGGAAATTCACAAGAATATATTTATTGCCAAAACCAGATAAATGATTCCATAATACATAAGCATTACAGAAAATATATTCCCACATATATTATACCTGTTCGAAAAGTTGGAAATTTGCACTTGTATGTTGTCAAACCAATTTGTAGTCTGCATTTCAACTCTTGATTGAGCTAGAAGCTCCATTACTGTTATCTAATATCTGCACGAGTATGTAATATAAGCTCAACAATTCAGATATCCTAATGCAAAGCTCTCCATATAAGAAAAGTTCAGACTAAAATGAATTCGAAGACCGAAATAGTGGACTGACCCAATCACTCCTCCAATGCAGTTATAGAACCATCACTATTCACATCCAATTTCTCAATCATTTCAACAATCGCGTAAAACGCTGTCTTCACGGGGCTCCTGGCCGACTCCACCTCGCTCTCGGCGAACTCAAACCCCCAGCCGAGTACGTGCTCTTGGCCGGCGGGAGTCTTTACCCGGGAGATTCGGGCGGGAACGACAGGGACCGGAATGGATTGTGGCCGGAGATGGAGGAGTCTGACGAGGAGCTTAAGGGGCTGAACGTACTTCGAGGAGTGCAGAAGGCTGAAGAGGCAGTAGCTTCAGAATGTCGAGGCTTCTTTTTTTTTTTAAAGTTTCTAAAGTCTAGGGCTGGAGGTTTTCTGTTGTGCCCATATAAGAAAATTGTCCGCTGTTTTTCTTTCTTTCTTTAATTCTCAGAGTTTTGATGGCGTTCGTATTTTCAACAACGTACGTGCATGTTGATAACTTAATTGACAACTTACAGATAATAACGTGCAACCAAATTGACAACATGCAAATGACGCATGTGGTGAACTGGTGATAAACAATTTTCTACAATCCACATTCTTTATATAGACTTTATGCAACTGTTTTGAGTTTGATGAAAGCAACTAGCTAGCTAGCTTAAACGATCACTTAACAAATAGAAGGGTCTTCATTAATTAATGCTAGTAAATTATATATATATACTTGGCCCCTACTGCGGATATGGTTCGGTAATATTTGAAATCTCATTTCTCGACACATGCACAAAGCTTTTGGATTTGATCAGACATGTCTGAAAGAATGATTGTTAAGCATGGAAGGAACTGAAGACAGGGAAGAATGATATGCAGGTCTTGAGGGTGTTGAGAGTGTGAAAGAATGATTGTTAAGCATGGAAGCAACTGAAGACATGGTTGGTCTGTTGTTCATATTTTCTTGCACACACAATAAACCAATGTGGATGCATCTGAATGTTTCAGATGTTGACCATGTTGTCAACCCAGGATCTATGATATTTGGAATTGTACCGTCCCTCCAATTTCTCCAGGCCTTCAAAAATTAGAAAAAATATATAACTCCAAATTCCGATTATGTTGCAGGCTCAAGGCAAAACTAATGTAACAACTTTGATTATATAATCTTACTTACGTAGCTTAGAAGGTTCTCTTCATCATCACCATTCCGGAAACTACCAATCTTCTTACCGCTGACTATCTCAAGAACTAACACGCCAAAACTAAAAACATCAATTTGACATAAAGGTGCCCGTGAAATGCATATTCGGGTGCCATATATCCACTGCAATATGACATCCAAATTAGAAATGCAAGTATGTTGATTCTTAGAGGCGCCATGTAAGTTAGAGTGCAATGGTTACTTACTAGGTCCCAACGATAGTCCCTGTATCTCCTTGAGTTTGATCCATAACAAACAACCTTGCCATACCAAATTAAATCTGCAATTTTGGGGTTCATTTCTTCATCCAACAGAATGTTGCTAGCTTTGATATCGCGGTGAATAATTCAAAGTCGAGAATCTTCATGGAGGTAAAGAAGACCACGAACAATTCCTTCTATGATTTTGTAACGTGTTTCCCAATCCAAAGGTCCATGATTGGTTGGATCTGTAAACAATTTTGTTAGAACATATGTAATGTGTGTCAGTGTGTTATGTGTTGTGTACCTTAGTTTTATCTACCATATATAAAATCTAGAATTATAATTATAAAATACATATACTGAGGATGTAGAGGATACCATACCAAAAATGAAGTGATTAAGACTTTTATTAGGTATATATTAGTAAATGAGGAGCCTTTCCTCTCCTTTCAAGCAAAAGCCTAAGAGCCTCACTAAGTTCCGGTGTTGAAGTTGAGCAACTACCGTGACTTCATTTTTAAATTCACGATCATCTTGCTGAGAAAACTCTTAGATAGCCTTTTCACAGCTATATATCGTCCGTTATATAGCCTACCCTGAAAGTATGTTTATTAAATAAATAAATAAAATACAATTAAAGAAAACAATTTAACCTGTTGCAGATCCAGCTGCATATTTTTTTCGAGAATCGCCTAAAGTATTTAACCTGTTGCAGATCTTATATCTTCAAAGTTAACTGAAATCGTAACAATTTAACCTGTTACAATATAAGGATCCCGGAGCAACTGCATGTCCAGCTGCATATTTTTTTCGAGAATCGCCTGAAGTAGCTCTGTCTCTTAAAGTTTCCAACAAGAGGTTAAGCACGAACCCAAAAGCTTGCTCGTTTAAGGCGTTGTTCGGACTGGGCAGAAATATACTAGGGTCCTCTTCCTCAATACCATATATGTGGTCTTGAGAGTACCGTACCATGCAAAGCTCTGCCCATAAGATTGCGTCCGTTTTATATGAACATGCAGTTTCGCAGGAGACTCTGAGTGGACTCACTGAGACAGCTACTACAGCCTTCGAGTCTGAGGTCTCCTTTGCACAATGCAATGGCATTCATTTTGTTGAAGCCTTGTCCGAGAGAAGAGTTGTGAAAGCCATAGTTGGTTTGGTTTTGGGAAGTGTTGGAAAAGGAGGAGAGGAGGCTGATGAGGTTTTGTTGGTAGATGCTGCCATTAGTGTAATTGCTGGCTCCAACACAATTCAGCTGCCGAAGTGCATGAGGCGTGACCTAGGGTTATGATTTTAGCAACAAGGTGGTGCAAGGTTGTGGGAACGAAGAAGAACAGAAGCGGCCATATTGAGGATCCCATTTCTTTTTTAAACTCGAAACCAGTTCACAAATATTCTTTAAATGTTCTTGAGCTTTAAAGACTAGTTAGCAAAGCATGATCAACCCACTCGATGTCCATTCTATAGAAACGAAAATTAATTCTAGCTTATCTCTATCTCAATTCTCAACCTTACCTTTAGTCCCATGTCGCTATCTCCTGAACTGTTTATAGTCTAGTCCTATCATATGTGGTTTAGGTGGTCTATGGTTCAATTTTGACCGATCCTACTAAAACCAAATAAATTGACTACGCACAGTGCTTTCCAATTCAAAGCTCCGAAGAAACACAGAACCAGGCTAACTAGTAACATCACAATGGCAACATGTCTCTGCGGGAGTATTAAGAAGAATCACCGCTAAAATTACTTGTGAGAATAAACAGAAGTTTGTGGTGGTGTTGACATGGTTAGTGAATTGGGTCAACACACCATATTGCAGTGCCCGTATCTACTTAGCATATTGCCTGTATGATATATATTTATTTTAGGGATAATGACCATTTATCCACAAAATACCAAAATACACCTCATACACTCCACATCTCCACCAACTTATTATTATCCTCATTCACACAAAAGTTTTTCCTTTTCTCCCAACTATTCCTTTCACTTAATGGTTATACCATTAGTACCCCTCTCTCTCCAATCTTTGCTTTTATTGTTAATTTATTTCCTCTCTTTTTCCTTTTAATGAAACGTGGTGGGCCCATCTTGAATTTATTTGTCTAGACTATAATTGCAACTAAACTTCATCCTCTATATTCAAAGGTAAACAGTTAAATTTTACTATTCATAATTCCGATCGTTGACAGACTTGAGTTAATTGTTATCTGTAATATTACTAGCAAAGAATTAAAGAAAGAAAGAGCAAAGTTGAGAAAATTAAAAGACTATAGAGCGAGGCTTAAGAGAGAAACTCTCGACTACTGGGATATCATCTTTATAGTGCAGAAAAGAATCTATAAAGCTTAGCAGAATATTGAAAATCTCTTATATACTCTTAAAGAGGAACAAAAACTTCTTGATTATTTGAGCATTGGTTAGATCCGCAAATCACTGGTATCAGAGCTTGTAAAGAGCTCAAAAGGAGAATTCCCAATGGGGACAATGTCTGAATTAATATTAGAGAAGTTGAATTCTTTACTTATATCTTCTGATGAGAAACATCAAAACCTGCAGAAAGAATTGTCTAGATGTCAAAATCATCTAGAAAAACTACCAGCTATAATCTACCAATTAGAAAAATTGGAAAACAAAATAGATTATATCAAAGAACTTCCAAAAACGGAAGAAGAAAAGCTAACAGATGTTAGTAGAAAAATCAATGAACAGCAAAAAATGTTGAATTCTATGAAAAATATACTCAAGGACAAGAAAGTGTCTACAGTAAAAACAAAGAAAGCTAATGGATTCAAACCATAAGAAAGACCAGAAAAGAATCCTATTCCAAACATGATTTTTCTAGAACCATCTACTAGTTATACTAGTATTCGGTATGAAAACCTGAAAGAAGCAAGAGATGTCAAAATGATGAGCATCTTCGGGAAAAAGAAAGGAGTACAACTCCTAAATGCTGAAGAATTCGAATTCAATGAAATTGAACAGGAGGTAAAAAACTCCTCAATCCCAAAATTAGATTTTAAACAAATGTACAAAAGGGGAAAATTTGATATGCTGGATAGCCATCATTTCAAATTACTAGAATTCACAACCCCCTCTACAACAAGAGAAACAGATCTCTTGATGATCACTCCTGATGAAGTTGTCAGAGCAAGAACAAAAAATTATCAATTTATGCATATTGGAGCAGTCAAAGTAGACATAAAACTTATTGCCCGAGAAGGCATAAACTGTTCAGTTCTATGTGTCTTACAAGACAATAGACTAACAGATTTTCAAGCTAGTCTGTTGGGAACACTTGAAGCATCTTTATGCAATCAAGTGGCATATTTCAACTGCTTTCCAAATTTCTCAACCAGCTTGAAAGATGCATCTCACTGTCTAAAGCTGAGAGTCAAAACATATGGCATATCAATGAAAAAAGATATGCAAGAACTGGCTATAGTATACAGAATATACTATAAACTGATGAGTACCACAGTAGAACCTAAGACAAGGATATCAAATATCCCAGGTCTTACTACGGGATTCCTCACCAGTCAGAAGAACCATTCACAATAGATTCATAAGGTTACTTGGAATGAAGTAACTTTTCCTATTGAATGGAAATTATCTAGTCCGAAAAAACCAGCAGAAAATGCCAAAGTGGCAATTTATGAAAGCAGAAAGACTGGAGACATCTGTCTAAAATTCGAATATTACTAAAAAAGTGACGTATGTCTTGAAAATGTCAGGATAAACAAAAACCTTCTTAGAAGAAGCTATAGCACTAGAGAATCTAGTGTTAGTGGTACCAAATTCTCTGTTGAAGAACCAATAGAGCCTATCACTGAAGAAGAATTAGAAGCTGACCTGAATAGACCAGTAAATATGCTTAGAGCACAAAAGCTCTATGACCTCTATGATGAAGCAGAATCTTGCGAAAATCCTGAATGATTAGAAAAACTAATCGAAGAAATGAAAATTTTCAAACCAGGAAAGGAAAGAAAACTCCTTCCCTATCAAGATATTGAAATGGAAGAAGGAGAAAACTCCAATTCCAAAACTTTCATCATTTGAGAAAAAGGAAAACTGAAACTCCCTATACAAAAAGCCCCTACGGGAAGAAATGGAGAAAGAAATTCTCAAAGATTTGTCCCAGAGGACAATATACCCAGAGTACGAATTTCCAATTATGGTATCTGGCTAAATCTAGACAAAGCTCTAGACAAGAGAAAAACTCTTGACCAATGGATTGATAGCCTCATGATGGCTTTTGCTCTCACCCTTGGAAAATTTGAAGCACCAGATCTTCAAGTGTACTATGAAACTACTCTCACCGGAGTAGCAAAAAAGTACTATCTGTTTTTCAAGGAGACTGCCAGAGGAAAAGACGGGCTAGAAGAGATAAAAAATTCAAAATCTCCGTATGATTTTGCAATACCCCTATACGATCAGTTCTGTGGAGATCTCTCAAATCTGAGTGAAAAAGCTAAAGCGGCCAAATCAAATATCTATGCTCTCAAAATTTGTGACATGAGATATTTTGAAGAATACTTGAACGAGTTTCAAGAATACTATTGTACTATAGGTGAACTAGAGAATACTGATCTAGTTAACTTGTTGCACAGAAAACTCCTTGAACCATGGAGAACAGCTGTGAGAGAAAGCATAGCTGAAAAACCAATTGAAAGATTTTCAGTTGGAGGAATTGCCGACAGAATTAGGCAATTATTAAAAGAGCAATGCAAAGCAAATCTTAGAGCCAAGATGGCCAAGAAACAATTCAAAGGAGTTGAAAACTTCTGTTATGGAATACTGGATATGCCAACCAACTGGGGATGTCATGAATCCAAGTTCCACAGAAAAAGAAAAGAAAAATATTACTCAAAAGGATTCAGAAAGAGTAATAAGAGAAAAGATTGGAAATTCAAGAAAAGTAGTTCCAATTTCAAGAAACAACAGGATGAAGATCCAAAAAAAAAATTCTTCAAGAAAAAGAAAAATAATACAAACCATCATAATAAACAACCTGGCAAGAAAGCTTGCAAATGCTGGTTATGCAAAGCTGAAGGGCACTATGCCAATGAATGCCGAGAAAAGGGTAAAAGGTCTACTAAAGCTCTCTTTGAAGAATATAAGCCTATAGTAGAAACAGCAAATATGAAGGGCTACGAAATAGCCTACTCTGATGATGAAGAAGATGACAGGTCAGTTTACTTTGCCTGGTCTGAAGAAGAAGAATCATTTGACTCTAAAGTAGATTCTGAAGTTGAATACTTAGAATCTAGACAGATGAATGTTCTTAAAGTCAAAAACTGGGAAGAAAGTAAGATAGAAGCAATAATGTCTTCTTATCAGGTGAACCCTGGTACATTCATTTGTGACTACTGCCTATGTCAGGAAAAGAATGGACTTTCTATGTTTTGTGAAGAGTCAAAAAAGACTTATCACAAAGAATGCTTCATAGCTGAAGCAAGAAGAAAAACCAAGAATGGCCTTATCAGCCAATTGGTAGAATAAGAATATGAAGAATATTTCTCTGAGCAAAAGGAGAAAGAAGTAGAAACTCTGTTCCAAGAAATTATGGAACCATCTTCCTCAAAAATAAACGAAGAAAAAATCGATGAAGAAAAAATCGACAAAACTATAGAACTGGTTGAACCACCAGAAAATGTTCCAGAAGAATGCAAACCATTCATACCACAGGAACAAGCTCAAAAAAATGAGCTTCAACAATCAAAAATCATCTCTACTAGTAGATACAGCAACTACATAGAGATTGGATTAAAATTCCCTGATCACAAGAAATATCATCTACATGCATTTGCAGATAATGGATCGGGATTTACAGAGATTTGCAATTCCAGAAGAACTCTGGAAAGAAGATAAGAAAAGAATTGCTAATGGTGTCCAGTTTGATGGAAGCCTTCTTACAATGAATAAAGTAGCAAAAAATGTTCATATCACCATTGGTGGAGGAACATTTATCATTCAAACTCTTTAGCAATCTAAAGGCCAAGGATCAGATTTCTTGTTGGGAAATGATTTTATTCTCCAACAAAGATTTATTCAAGATGAAGAAGTGACAGGCTTCAGAAAAGGAGAACAGGTGTTCTGGGCAGATAGGCTTACACAAGCCAAAAGTGTGGTAGGTCCAAACTTTACTACACAATATCAGAGATCGCAACAGAATAGTGGTGATCTTACTCCCTACAAGCCTAAATTCAAAACCATACTCCAAATCAAACAACAACAAGAATTACTTGTTGAAGAATCTTCTGAAGAAGAAGAAAAAAAAGAAACAACTAGCGAAGATGAAGAAGCTAGTTTTATCCATAGCATAACCTCAAGCACTTCCAGAATAAGGTTGAGTCTCAGAAAATTTCTACTCTTGATAAAATCAAGAAACTGCTCGAACAAAATATAGATATCGACCCTCAGAAATTTTAGGAAAAAGACCCAGTGGTCTGTGAATTACATGATATGAATGTTATCTGTCATGTCAAAGTCATTCCTCAGTACAAAAAGGAAGACCAGAAGGGATTCAGAAAAGATAATGAAGATCTCTTGAACAAGAGATTAATTCAACCATCCACTAGCCCTCATCATGCTCCAGCATTCTATGTGAGAAATCATGCAGAAAACATTAGAGAAAAAGCTAGAATGGTAATTGACTACAGAGATGTCAATAAGAAGACCGTTAAAGACGGTTATCAAATTGCTCAAGTAATTGTACTAATCAACCAGCTCAGAGGAGCTAAAGTCTTTTCAAAATTCGATGCAAAGTCGGGTTTTTGGTAAGTCAATATGCATCCAGAAAGTGTTCCTCTCACTGCATTTGGAACACCACAAGGACATTACGAATGGTTAGTAATGCCCTTTGGCCTAAAAAAAGCCCCCTTGATTTTCCAAAGAAAGATGGATGACATCTTCAAACATATTGCTGAATTCTGCGTCGTCTATATTGATGACATCCTTGTCTTCTCCAAAAACAGAGAAGAACACATGAAACACCTCTATGAGGTTGTAAAGCTGATAGTTCAGCATGGGATCATCCTAGGAGAAAAGAAAATCTTCTTTATCCTCGATGAAGTTGATTTCCTAGGAATAAACATCAAGAATGGAGTGATAAAACTCCAACCTCACATCCTTGAGAAAATCTGGAAATTCCCATACAGAATTCATGATGCTAAGAGTCTAGAGAGATTCTTAGGAGTCATTAATTATGGAAGAGATTTCATCCCCAAAATCTCATGACTAACAGCAATATTATCTCCTAAAACAAGATCCAAAAGAAAATGGAACTTCACAGAAGATGATGAAAAAATTGTGAAGCAGATAAAAAAATCTCTGCAAAAATCTTCCTCCTCTACAACAACCAGAGGAAAATGATGAAATCATTCTCCAAACAGATGCTAGTGATAATTACTGGTCCGGTGTTGTTCTGGCAAAAACGCCTGGAACTAACATTGAAAAGATCTGTAAATTCTGTAGTGGCAAGTTTAGTCATGCAGAACAAAATGGGAAAATTTCATGAATGGTACCCAAAGTAAGGCCCACTATGCATTTCAGTACATCAAGTTCCAAAATATAAACTTTGGTACATGAGGTTTCAAAACCGACCTAGTATATATACACGACGTCAATGACGCCGTTAGTTTGTTGTATTTCAAAGGGTAAAACAGTCTCTTCACATTTTTTACTTTGAGCACCCAGCTATCTCTCTTCTTTTGTTCTGGGCACCCAGCTCTCTCTCTCTCTCTCTCTCTCTCTCTCTCTCTCTCTCTCTCTCTCTCTCTCTCTCTCTCTCTCTCTCTCTCTCTCTCTCTCTCTCTCTCTCTCTCTCTCTCTCCCCCCTCCCTCAATTGGAAATCGGAAGCAGGTTCCGGGATCCAATGCTGCCATTGGCTGCAGACCACTACTCGGCTACAAAGGAGGGTTCTTGGCTCCAAAAGCTTCCCTCACTCACCACCAAACTCTAACCGACGCTCCTTCCTTCCTTGTCCAAGACATCATCCACATCATAAATCAAGTCTCTGAGATCATCCAGCCACACCTTCACAGCCTCGTTCTTTAGTTGCTTCTCCTCCATAATTTGTGAGAAGGATGCAATAGAGATCAGATCGCAAGAACTCTCAAGATGAGTGAATAATCAAACAAGTTAGTCTTCCGTGACAGCCTGGGCATTATCAACTCACTACAAATTTCTGCAAGTGGGAAGTAGATAACATTTTTAAACCCTAAAAGTCTCTGCAAGTAGGCACCCGAGTTGTGCCGGTATAATAATTGTTTTAGAACCTAAATTTCTGCAAGTGGCCGGGTATCTACTTTTGGACCCTCAAAATCTCTGCAAGAAGGAACGCGAGTTGTGCTCTGATAGATTCAATCCCCAATTCCTCTCTCCTCTGCTTGTCTCGCTTTCGGATCCTCCCGACTCGACCCGCCATGGCCATGGCCTCCGCGTCCTCGGACAGGATCCAAGTCACGCCGCAGCAGTACCCCGTCATCGAGCCCTCGCTGTCCAAATTCTCCAGAATTGGGTTCGGATTTCAATTGGGTTTCTTTGGATTTCTAGAATTGGATTTCAGAAATGAATTTCTGGAGTTGGATTTCAGAATTGACCTGGGATGAGGACGATGCTATTGTGGGAGGAGGACGATGACGGTGATGGTGCCGCGTGGTCTCCGGCCTCGTGAACTCGTAGTTCTCGTCGTCAGCAGCGGTTGAGAGAGAGAGACAGGGAGAGAGCGAGAGTCAGAGGGAGTGAGAGACAGGAATTGACAAATGAAAAACCAATTATGCCCTTTATTATGTGTGTAATGGCATGCAGACTGACGGAGTCATTAACGTCATGTACGTATATTGGGTCAAACTTCATATTTGATGTACCAAAGTTTATGTTTTGAAAATTAATGTACTAAAATTTAGAGTGGGCCTTAGTTCGGGTACAATTCATAAAATTTTCCCGAACAAAATTATCCTACAGGAGAAAAAGAAATTTTGGCTGTCAAGAAAATGATTTAAAATTCTCCAGCTTTTCTTGGAAAACACCTTTACTGTACGCACCGATTGTGCTAGAGTAAAGAATTTTAAAAAATTTAAACTTGATAAAGCTTCTGATAGAGGAAGATTAGCAAACTGGCAATTATTTCTTAACCAATATGATTATAATGTTGAATTAATTGCAGGAAACAAGAACTATCTTCTAGACGCCCTAACCAGAGAAATGGCAATGTTCAGCAGCAAAAATGACGACGAAGGTCGCAATCCCAGAAACAGAAGAACTGGGAAAGAACAAGAAGCTGCGGAGGACCCTAAAGAAAAAATCTTCAAAAGGTTTCTGCTAAGTCCAAAAGGACTAGCCACAACTAATCAATCCCAGGGTAAAGGATTGGCTAGCCCATCTCAAACGGCAGACGGTAAAGACTCATCAAAACCGTTTACGGCTGTTGTTTTGCCAAAAAGCAAACCAACTCCAACTGGAGTAATAAATGTTTTTAATTATGAACTACGAACTTTCAATGATCCTGTGTTCAGAACTGGCAGGAGGCTAGCTTATCACCAGAAGGCAATCCTAAACAACCTCTTATTTGCCTTTCAAGAACGAAACAGTGGTATTATGTTCCCAGCTCTATTCGCATTGGCTGAAGAACTCCATGAAAATGCTAGACCACAGTTTGAAGAAGTTCATACACAGCAGAGTGTTGTTCGGAATGAAAAAATTCATTATCTTGAAGATCCAGAAAGTGCTAGAATTCCTATCATAGCATTAAAAGAATCAGATTGGTTTGAATTCCATGATCTGATAGGAAGTCACAATTCTGAGGCATGTATTCCTCCAACCCTCTTCATTATTGCAGGACCTCATGTTGGAATATATTTAGTCAATGTTCAGGGTGAACATCCTCAAGAACATAAGCTCTGGCTTGTTGAAAATGGTTTTGTCCATAATCTTTGGACCAAAACAAATGATGATCTCAAAAGCATGCCCCCTATCATCATCAACACAGTCAAAAATGTTAGAAAAAATGACTGCTCTCTACGACTAAAGTTCAGATCTACTCCACTAGAATGGAATCAGAAAACAAATGGTGAAGTTGAATACATTTCTCCTTATCATTATGTGAGAATTATTCAAAAGAGATAAGTTCAGCCCGCCTGTGTTGGATACAATGGCCAGCCAAATTCAAGCATTCCCTGGATGAAGGCCATGTCTCTCGAATATATCAAAAAGATCATCGCAAAGGATACAAGAAATACATTCCTGGCAACAGGAGAGAAAACAATAATCACTGCTTACGGTCATCCTGAAGCAATCAGCAGTGACCTCTTCCTATCTCTCACGAGAAAGGAAATCGACTCGACACTAGCATGCTTACAGTGGGTGGAAAAGCTTGAAAATGACAACCACTACAAAATGTATGAAGATACAGATGTCGAAGAAAATGAAGCTACTGCCCGAATGGCCCAGATGGATAACAACTCATTTGTCCTTGGCCATAATTCAGAAACAGATGAGAACTTGTGAAGCAGCAGGTGTAGAAAGCACCGAAAGCAACTTTGGACTTTTCCCAAAGGCTGCTTTTACTTTTCAAAAAGAAGTAGATGAAAAACATTTCACCTAAGGGAATCTGTTTTTCGCCAACCGACCTCCATCATCAAGAGCACTCACGAGAGTAGAAAATAATAGGGTTGTGCTGTACATTTTTATGTTTTGAATTTCGGTTTGAAGTCCGCTCCCTATATAAGGAGCCTTAGGTTCATTTGTAAGACATCAAAAAATCGGAACATCGAAAAATTCCACCATCAAAAATTTTCATATTCGTTCTAGATCAGAAACTTGAGCAGAAGAGTCTTCTCTCAAGAAGTAAGAATGTGATAGTAGCAGTGTGCTCCTTCCTTCCTGTCTAGTGTGAAGTAGTGTGTTTTCATTACAAGTAAGTATCTGTAATCATTCTCATAAATAGCTAAACAGCTTTTTAGCTGTTTACCTGAGAATGAAGCTCTGAATTCTTAGCTTGTAATTATGTTTAAATAAATAATTTCAGTGTGCTCATCCACTTCATCAAGTATTTAAATTTTTTAAGCTTTTATGTTGATTGTTGTGTTCGGCCTTTATTCTGTACTACCTTTAAGTTCAGATTTTCTGGTTTTTAGAAAAATTTGCCTTAGCTTAGGACCGAAATAAGCAACAGTGATTCCGCCTGTTAAAGTAACCATTAGGCGGGGAGCCGTTAGGTGAAAAACTTGGGCATGTTGAAGGCTAGTTTTTTTTTTTTTCAAAAGTTTGAACAGGTTTTTCTAAGGAAAAGTAATGACCCAAAAGTCAGCATAGGATATATTTGGCACTATCCTAAAAATGACTACCCTTAAGAGTCTTTTCCCCTAAAGTTTGTGTACTTGGGCAAAATACCAACTTAATTGATTAATTGAGCAAAATACCTCATGATTTTGGGCAAACGGGCAAAACCCCTTTATTTTAAGCAAACCTCATGCACCGACAGATGTGTGCTTTAGTGCAAGAAGCTAATTCAGTGCAATTTATTCCCAGTATTTATATTGATGTAGCTTACTGAATGGAATAAATATAGACGAAGGAAAAAATATGAAATTCTGTAAAATCACAGTTGAGTTTGAGATTAACTTCGACGAAAAAGGACAGTCAAAATTTGAAATTACATAAACCATACAAAAAGTATGTCTCCTCCACTGAAAGATACTTTGGACTGAGCTACCAGCCTACCTTCAACATTATGAGTTCCGAGAACATCCTTACACACAGGATGTAAAGAACAGGAAAACTTAATTTAACTAAAAGATAGACCCTTCACTTGCAAACTTACCAAGTAGAAAGCATTAGTTCTCAACTCTCTCTACCTTGGTTCCTGTTTTAACTTCCTCAGAGAAGATAGTAGTAACCGAGTGCTAGAAACACCACAACCAACAAAGCTGCAGGAGCAGCCCATACCCAATAATTATTACTCTTCTTCCGCTTCAGTATGGCTTTCGGAAGTGAGTCTGGACCTCTTGGACGACCCCTATTCCTGATAGTTTTATCCTTTTGCACCTTCTCCTTAGCAGGGACCGGAACTTCAACATTAGGTATTTCTGGTTCTGCAACTTCAGCAATTGGTTCCGTTGCCTCATCAGGATTGTTCTCGGTTGCTGATGTAGCCTTCTTCTTTGCCTTCTTTTCACGCTCCTAAGTTCAAAATGGTAAATGTCAGTTTAACTCCAAAACAAATCAGCAAAGATCAACACGAAAAAAAAGGAAAAAAAAACACACAAACAAATAAGAAACTACCTTGAGCTTCTTTTCAGCTTCTTTTTGAGCTCTAATTTCTGCTTTAGCTGCAGCTTTCTCTGCCTTTTTCTTCTTCCTTTCCATGGCCTGCTTAGCTTTAGCAATTTCCTCTTCTCTTTTCATCTCCTTCAACTTTGCTTCATCAACTTTACTCTCTTTACTGTCCTTTTTCGGCTTCTCAAGCCCATATATCTCCTCGTCTTCATCTACAGTAGATTTTGGAAGCACTGCTTTACTTTTGGCTTCTTTCTGAACCTTCTGTACAGGCAAACTATCTAATGGTGCAGATCTGCCATCTTCCTTGACTTGTTTTGTATTAGCTTTTGTTGCCGACTCTAATACTATGGGTGTGGACACTTCATGAACCACCAATGGCTTCTCATCTGGGTTTCTTATTCGTCCATCCCTACTCAATTGCCGACTATCCAGAGACGACAAAATTCTTTTCTCATAATCATCCCTAAAATCCTTTTTACTATTCCACTGGGACATAAATTTCTCCACCTGTCAAATATATCAAATCTTTTAAATACCCCTACTACATTTATCAATGAGTGACGATATATAAGGAGTTGTTGTTTAACAAACCTCTGCATGAGTAAGCTCTTCAAGTGCTTTAACATCATTCTTCATAGCCAAACCTCTCGCTTTGTTCAAGATATTACGGCTTAGGTAAAAGGAGGCATTCTGCAAATCAGTATAAATTAATTGTAAGAGAGACAAATTACATTCTAAATAAAATATAGCCATTTCTTTCCACTCCATGTCAGAAGGTTACCCTCTTAAAATTTGAGAACATTTCATAGAAAAATAGGCTTACGACCTCCACTACAGTTTACAAACGAATAACTACCATGTGTCCAAAGTCCAAACAAAATAATTTTGATAATATATTTAGACATGGCATATCAAAAATAGGGAACTTCAGACCTGAAGAGAGAGAACAAAAAAGATGGCCAAACAAAATCAGAGGATCCCAATTCATACATTTTATGATTGTAAAATTTCACATTGCAAGATGGGTCCAAATGAGAGGTTATATACCACCAGACCACAAATTTTTCACTAATTTTAAGGAGTTTAAAGCTTGGATATCTACCCGCTACCCATCCCAGTCCAGGCTACTTGCGTAAAAGGCTCCTGGGCACCAATACAGTCTACTCAACTAGATTCTAACACACCTTTCCAATATAATAATGCCTCCAATTTTTACCTTTACCAAGATATTCTACGGGTGACCGGAGTGAATAAAAAATTCAAACAGACCCAAAGACACTTCCAAGTCAATAATATGATTATAGAAAGTAAGCAACTAAGCAAGTCTAAAGATTATAGAAACTACAGTCAACCCAATCACGATATTAATTTTGCTGAAGGCCATCTCCTGTGAAGATGTATTTGAAGCATTATTTGAATTCTGAGCAATTGGATTAAGAAGCTTAGCCGAAATAAGCAACCAGTGAACGGAGAGGAGCTTGTATATAGGAGACGGGCCATGTAAAATTTTATAAAGAATAAAACAAAGTCAAAAAAAAAAAATTTGAAAAAAGTCAAAAACCATTTCTAGCAATACCCTGTCTAAGTGTCCAACTGATATAACTATTCCTGCTGGAATAGTACCAAGTTAACAGTGAAACCCTATTCGCAAAAATAACTTTGAAACCCTATTTGCATAGACTAATTTAAAGCTCCAGCAACATATTAGACTTTGAAGCTAAACTAAAACATGACGAAAAAAAAAGGTTCACTTTATCATCCATAATTCCATATCCAGTACATTTGGCATCACTAAAAAATTTTATATATTTATCATAAACAGTTTCAACCCTTCGCTGTATCTTTCCTCTGCCCAAAAAATAAATCTTTGAGCTTAAAGGATTGAAATGTTTCTTCATTTAATATGCATCTAGAGAATAAAATCAATACATTACCTATTCTGTTACAAATGCTATTTTCAAAATTCAGCAAAAACAAAAAAAAAAATCGACAGAACAGTTCAACAAACATAAGATCAGAATATCCAAGTACTAGGGTTGACCTATACCAACACAATTACAATGAAAACAAAAGGACTCGTGGTTTCTCAATGGAATGCAGGGAAAACAATTTGAGATTTTGAGTAAACTATGGTGAAGCAATTATGATTTTCTGAGCCAAGAATAATATACAATTTTTCATAATCACAACAACAGATGTCCTTAAAAGAAAAATAAAAATATATATATAATTAAAAAATACCAACCCAAGAGTACAATAAAGAGAGAATGAAAATGCGAGAGAGAGAGAGAGAGAGATGTTGCAGCAAAATTTATGTTCACTTACTTGCTGATCAAGCTGCTGCCTAAATGTAAAAATGCTCTGTTGTGATTGATCCCTCTTATCAGTTACAATCTTCAGCTCATCCCGTATTGAAGAAATTTGCTTATCTACTGCCTTAATTGCATCATCAAGTTGCTGAATTTTGGACCTAACTGCTTGTTGCTCTTTCCTTACTCCATCCAAATCACCACCAATAAGCTACAATAAGATGATTGTGAAAATGATTAGCATACAATACATAATAAAGAAAGTCTGCAAAGAAAAATCAAGAGATCGTTCAAAAAGATGCAAATGTTAAAAGTCCACTTACTTTAACCTGGTCTTGAAGGGCATCTTTGTCTATATGAACCACTGATTCCTGAATCTTGGCTCGTACAGCAGCATTAGCGATGACTTCTCCACGTGTGTTTTCAAGTTGTTTGATCTCTTTAAGGATTTTCTTCTCCTCAGACAACGGAATGCTCTCATGTTGTATGATATACTGCAAGCCTTTGATCTGTTCAAAAGTCCAAAATTAGAGACTAATATATAAGGCAACGATTAACAGACGAATTTGGAGATACAAAGCTTGGTAAGAAGACATACCCGAGCATCAAGCTCTTCCTCAGATGAGCACAAACCACCATTGCGACCAGCATAATCTGCAGTGCGGAGCTTTTTGAGATCCTTCTGCAGAGGCTCAATCTCCTTAAATTTCTCATCCGCAATTTTTCTAATTTGCTGGTTGTCAGATCTCAGAGCCTTAATCTGCTCTATTAACTCAGATCTCTCGGACTGAAGGAAAGAGATACAGAGAGAGAGAGAGAGAGAGAGAGAGAGAGAGCAGTGAATTAGAGGTCTGCTCTTCTAAACATACCAATAAACATCAAAAATCATCTTCTTTTATCTCATTGCAGTAATTGTTATTATCAGCAACAATAAACAATGGAGGCAATCATTTTCCAGGACAATAATAAACATTATTATCAGCAATAACATTGCTGTAAAAGTGTAAGCTATCCCTGCCTTGAAAATGTGTAAGCTATTAGCTATAAATGTCAAAAATCAAACTCAATGGCACAAAATTATTAATGTATAAGTGGAACACTTCACAGAAACATGGAAACCAGAGGAATGACCTCACTGTATGGATATCAAAGAAATATGTACGTATTGGTACTTAAAAAACAGTTTTTATATATAACACGTGTACATCACCAAGTATGATATTTTCACAACAGCTAATGATCAAGTTCCTATTCCTGAAATTCATACATAGCTATACAATGTATCTATTACTTTGCCAACACATTTACCACCTGTGCTGAAAGAAAAACTTACAACTACAGTGTAAATAACTTACTAAAAAGCTTCTTATAACTTATGAGGACCCATTGTATAAAACAGTCTCTTCTATATGTTTCTGATTATCTAAGTAGCTATATCTGATTAGCTTCCACAGCTTTGATAGTTAATTCATTACTAGTAACTTGTTAACATCACCTCTAGTTCGTCTCTCTTGAGGCTCTCAAATAGTCTTCCATTAAAGAATTAGTTCAACTAGTGATTATGCATGCAATCATACTGCTTTCAATCCATCTTTTCTCTGCTTTCAGATTATATAGTAGATTAATAGCATAGAGTAGTAAATATAGGTTTAGCATAGCGATGAATTCCTGCAAAATTATCATATTTCAGTAGCAGCGGATGAGAGCCTCTGTTTCAATGCCATGTGTCCACATGTAATACTGTAAGGAATCAATGATGTCAAAACAAACAGATAAGAGTAGGTTATGTTCAAAACAAAGCTCTCACTATTAAGGGCAGTGGACTTCAACTCACCCTCTTTGCATTTAATGCTTCAAGGACTCGAGATCGAGCCTGATTCTTCTTCTGAACTTCTACATTAGCCTGCTCAATTTTGGCTTTTAACTTTGGATCATCAAATGTCCGGTACCTGACGAAATAAAAAGAATGGATCTGCTTAGGGGCAGGCCACTCATCAACTGCATCTTGAGGGAAGTTTTGTACCGCAACCCCATTCCCTTCCTTTTTAGCCATTTCATCACCATGTGATCCAAATTTTATTGGCTCATTATGCCCTGACCCTTCTTCCAGTTTCCCATTTTCCTTGGCGGAATTCTCTCCTTCACTAACAGTCCCACCAACTGGTCCTTGGACCTTCTCAAATCCCAAATCTTCGACCCCCATATCTTCCACCAAAGAACAGCCTTACAGACCAAAGTCCTGATATAAAGGCAAAATCATGTCATCTGAAGGAAAAACAAGGAAAAGGATACTGTAGGAAAAAAACAAAAAGCCACAGCAATTCAAATCAAGATTATTTCAACAGGGACTCTAACCAGGAATCACAGGATTAATCTTTTAATTGATTACACGTCTACCAAAATAATCAAAGAAAAGAAGAAACGCATAAATCTAAAACTCATAAATTTGCGCATCCTTCACTTAAGATCATGAAAACAAAAGACTAAAACTTTGAATCAAAACCAAAAACTATCTGCAGTGCAGAACACAAAAAGCTTCATAGATCATTCCAAACACCAAAACAAGATAAACCCAGATTCTAAAATTAAACAGATACATAGACACCCAACAATCAAAATCAGAAGCTCAGTACAACTACAACCATTCTCATCATTTTACCAACCCAATATCCACACAGACATGTAAATCTGACCAAGGATCACATTACACAACATGGCATCGGATTCCAGAATCAAGCCATTCAACAAATCCAATCAAACAAAACCAAACAAAAAGCCAAAGATTTGATCTGAACACGATTATTTTACCAAAGACAAACGAGATCAACCGGATCAACCCACCAACCAAAACAGCATCCAAAACCGAAAATTGAAGCAACAATGGTGAAACAAACAGACAGCGGATCATTACCAGGAACAGAAACAAACGGGGGAACAGTAAAACAGAGAGAGAGAAACCGCGAAAGACAGAGTATATCCCTTTTTATCAAAAGAAAAAAGGCCCCAAATCCGAGTTTAGCAAAACCCAGAATTATGGTCAAGATCTCGTTTCCTTTTACTTATATATATATAAAATGAAAAATTTCTTAAAAATTAAAAATTAAAAATTAAAAATTAAAAAAAAAATTTCCTTTCTCTCAAAAACAGAGAGACCCTTCCTACCCTGTTTCCTTCTCCCTTCAAAGTCTCTTGCTTTCTTCTTCTTCTTCTTGTTCCTATTTCCAAGAGAGAGAAGAGAGTGACCGGCTAAATTAACTATGTGGGTTTATTTAGAGGAAGTGAGATGGAGACATTTCAGGCGAAGCAGAAGAAGATTTTGGGGTTACGTTCAATTTCTACTTTCAGTAAATATTCTTGGACTGTTTGAGGACGTTTCTATTGTCCCCACACCGTTACAAAAGTTTTATTATAAGAAATAGTAATCACAATAAAAATGGGTTTCTCTTTTTCTTTCTTCTCTCTTTTCAATAATGAATATTAATGGATATTTTGCCTTTTCTGTAATCTCATTAAGGGTCTTGGATTTTAGAATATAATGATACAGATCCTTCCTTTTTATAGATTCAAGTAAAACATAAGATTTTGGATATCACCATTTTTGGAGGTATAAGATACCATGTTTCATAGGAGCCTATAATTTGGCAAGTGAACTTTCCATATAGAGAGAATTCGAATCTTTACGTGCCCATAATTTGAAAGATGTTTCTCCAAATTTGTGTGGATGCATGGAATAATGACATTTTTGTAATATATTAATGTAGGATGTCAAGCCTAAAGTTAACATGATCTTATCTTTAGGAATCATAATGTTGGTGAAGATTTTAGAGTTATTGAGGTAGCATAAAAATTGAACTTGAGATTTGTATTGAAGTTTGAAAATTTTTCAATATTGTTCTTTTGTTATATTGAAAAGATTAGTCTTTGATCCACCCTACATCTTAATCACCATTTAGCTAACTCAATGGCTTAATCCTTACATATTTTATTTGTGAGATTAAGACATAAAATGTGAGAGTAACAAATGAGTGAGATAGCTTCTAATCTAAGAACTTTCACATATTTTAAAAAAGTTATAGCATTTTATTTTTTTAGAACCGATAAAACACTACTATATCAGATAAGAAGAGACATACACTATGGTTATATTTCATCCTCTACTTGCAATTGAAAGAAACAGGATAATAGATTTTTGTAGATGAAAGAATTTCAAGCTCATTCTTTATCCATCTAGTTGTAATAAACAAAAATCCTTTTTTTAGTGTTTTTCCCCTTAGTTCAATTAAATACAATCGTTAATGGAATGTAACTACTCATCTAAAACGTCGTAGTATTACAGTTTAATCTTGCTCTCTAGTGTAATGGCTTTTTTTTTTGTACAAAAAGACAACAAAAAATAATAGAAAAATTTTCACGATCACTTGGTAGAGACACAAGTCTCTCATTTGCAAATGGGATGTTCTGAGTCAGCTTCCAAACTAATTGTTATGCACTATCAATTGTTTTGGGAATGAAAAATAATTATTAGTTATCAAATTCTTGGAAATTTTTGTCCACAATTGGAGATAACCTAGAAATTGTGTATGTAGACTCTAGCATTTGACTTTTTTTTGTTTAAAAATGAGGTCATGGACCATGTATTAATCACAAACCAGAATAACCATTATATATCTTTCATTCTTTCCGCTGTCATTAATACACAAATATGGTGGCACTAATACCTCTAGCCTTTGACTATTATCTATTTTTTTTATTTTTTTTAAAAAAACCTATAAATTGTTCATTTGTGCTAAATGTTGGAAACCCTTCAAGATAAATTGAAATTTTTGAAAATTAAAACTGAGATCTCAATTCTCTTGTTCTTTTTTTTTCTCCCTTTTTCTTTAAATTACACTAGCAACCTCCACATGTTATGCATGTGGTGAAACAGTTATTGCAGAGAGAACAAAATAGAAAGAGAATTTTGGTTTTGGAATTTTTATCTCTTATTTATATTATTAAATTGTATTTTATAATTGCCATAATTGTCTTTATAGCTAAATTGATTTCTAACAACTTATTTTAACTTATTTTAATAGTAAATAATTTCTTACCGTTCTGATTGACAAGCCTATATTCTCTTAATAATAATATCGATAATTATTGTTGTTGTTTTTTTTATTTATTTTTTATAAGAAATTAAGAAAGAATCGATAACAAGCTAGAGTCTAATTGTTGTTGCTGTCGTTGTTGTTGAATCGAACATAAGATGTCCAACCTACATCAGCCATCTATCTTTATTTTTCTTCATTTTATTTTTATTACTTATCCTCTCTCTTTGTTTTTTTGAAAATTTAAAAGAATGCATAAGTGGAATATAATCCACTTAACAAAGAAGATTTCCCTCCTCACAAAGTATTTCACCTACCGCATAAAATTATTTTCTCAATAAACCCAAATTAAGGAGCCAAACACGGCGTCAATTTATCCTCGGCGGTGAATTTCGATACGTACAACGAAAAGAACCTCTCCGCCCCAAAACGACGTAGCATCATCAGAGGCTCGTGAGCGTGGTTGTGGCGCGAGCGAAAAGTCCAGGCGGTTAACGGTCTTACGTTTGGCGAAGTCAGTTTCTTCAGGACCCTCCCGACTTAAAAAAAACACGTGTTTCGGGAACGCGCTTCAGTGCCGCCACGTTTGGTCGATGTTCACAAGACGAGAAAGCGAATATAGATAAATTCATAAATCTAAGATCAGGGGATGGGAAATGGGGCAAGGAGTTGAAAGTACGGAACTGCCCCCCTGTCTTGAATGCCCACCAAGGGATCTTGCCAGATTCACACGTGTCGTGGCCAAGTCTCTGACTTTTTCAGTTGGGGGGTGGTGGTGATGATGAGGGGGTCTGGCTGGTTGTGGATTTTATTGCTCTTTTGAGAGACAGAGGGCTGGGTTAGATCAGCAATGGATTCGGTTTTGGATTTGTTGGAGCAAATTCTGAAATTACTATTCCTGAATGGATGGTTGGGTGTAGGACAGACAAAGGCAATGACTTCATAACTAGTACATTTTTTTTTTAACTACCCGAAATTGGTGTAACCCAAAGAAGAAATAAGGTTACAACCAAAAAAAAGAAGAAAAAGAAATAACACAATAAAGTAAACTTTGGTCATGCAAACCGAAACTCCTAACTCGTGCGGCCTGTCATTGAAGGTTCACTAAATTTCTAGTGTTAATATTGCTATCATCAAAGATAGATGTTTAAAGATTGTGAGTTCATGTTGCCAAGTTTTACTCACTAAATTTCTAGTGTTAATATTGCTATCTTTGATTATTGATGTTCAAAGATCGTTGAGTTTATGTTTCCAAGCTTTACTCGTTTGTCGTTTGGTTACTTATGACTAACTCAATCATGCGATGTATCGCTTTACTTCTTAATTTTTTATTTCTATAGGAATTGTTTGCTCACAAATAACACATTTCAAATTTAGCAAAAATTTTCTCAAGCGAGAAATTAAGACACTTGACAAGTGCTTCTTCAAATCACTTTCAAATACTTTTAAAACTACTCAAGACATAATTTATATTTTTTACAATTATTTTATATTTATAACTAATTTTTCTTTTATTTTTTAGTTCAAAAACGCTTTCTGACCCACTCAAAAACAATCATAGACAAGCTTTATGTTTTGGTTCCGGAATGAGACACAACATTTTACACAAATTTTTACACATCTTGTGAGTCATTAAATTTAAAAACATTTAATGGTCTAGATTTATTGTTTGAATGATGTCAACACAACACTAAATAATGTTAAAAATGACATGACATTACATATTTTTAATCAAAAATTAGAATGCGTTAATATTTTCTTTATTAAAAGAAAAAAAAATTCAAAATTTGGGGAGGACTGTTTGAGTTAATTACATATAAGGCCACCAACTAGTTTTTTTTCTCTCATAAGGCCATTAGATTAAAAAAGGGTGTTATATTTTGGATAATAAAAACTAATATATTTACATAAATATCACTAGAGTACAAAATCAACAATCATTCTCTCTCTCCTCTCTGGCGAGGTCTCCAGTCAACTTCGGCGGGTTTCCGGCGAACTGCGGCAGGTCTTCGGCCAACTTCTAGAGAACTCCGGCGACCACAAAAGCTATTGTCACTAACACCAAAAGCTACTGTTGTGATGACCTGGTTTTCTGTTATTTAAATTTGGTTTTTAATAATGGACCAGTTGTACGAATAATTGTTATAATGCTTTATTCGTAGATTTTATATGGAGTAGAATGATTTTCGTACGTATAAATATTTGAATTTCACAGTTTAGGGGGTCGTGTGAAGTTTGACTTTTTATATGTTGGGATTCTCGGAAAATTTCCTTCACGAAAGTTGTAGAGCGCGTCGATACGAGTTCGTGGACATGTGGAACGCGTAAATCGGAGTTCGTATGAGGAAGTTATGGCTATGGAAAGAAGTTTCCATTTTAGTATATAAAGGGAAAATTAGAATTTTATTTCATTATTTCCCTTTCCATTTCTGGAAACCATACCCTCTCTCTCTCTTCTCTCTCGTCCGCTCCCTCAGTATCGAAGATTTTCGACTGACCCGACCCGAACCCGGCCGATCCGACCCGACTTTTCCGGCCAACTGCGGCGGTCTCCGGCCTTGAAACTTGGCCAGCAGGGTCGCCTCTTCCGTCTGGTCGTCCCTCTGGTGGTCTCTATCGCCGATTCTTCTCCACGGCGGCGCTGCAAGGCGGTGCAGCCTTGTGTTTTCGGACCCGGCCGGAAAACACAGCTCCGACGTCGGCACGGCTTCGAGTTTTCTTGGTTGAGCTCAGAGCTGCCTCGCCAATCGATCCTTGGTGGTTGTTTGGATCGATTCACGTGAAAATTCGATCAACTCGGATTGGATTACTATTCACGGCTTGTGAGGTAGTTTTCGATCCCTTAAGCTTGTTTTCTGACTTCGATCCAGTTATGAAAGTTCACAAGCATGCTTAGATGAAGCTTTTTGATGTTGGGAGTTTTGTGAAATATTGAGTGTTGGCCGGCGGCGGTGCGCCACCGTCTGTGGCGGCGTTCCGGCGGTGTTCTGGCCATGTATGGAACTGTTTCTGCTATTATATGTCTTCTACTCGTCGATACGAGCGTTTCGATATATAATATGCAAATTTTGGAGTTCGATTGGATTTGTTATGATTTTTGCAGTTTCATACCGATCAATTTATTTGATCCGTGAGGATTCGAGCGTCCGATCGATTTGTGGTTTGGTCACATCGATCGTGGACGTATTCCGAAGACTTAGGGAGGTCTCGGATGTGGTTTTGCCTCGATTGGCGCCACTTTGGGGATTTTGGTTCAAAACAGGGGTTTCGGACTTAAATCATTACTAAGTTGGAACCATATGTGATTAGGTACTTGACGAAGTATTTGGACGAGTGGTTGGTGATAGTTTTGGTTCGGTTCTGTATTGAAGACGCAGCAGGAGTTCAAGGTGAGTAAATCTCACAAGGACCTTTATGAACAGGAGTACCATTATTGTTTTGGCGTTAATTATTTAACTGCAAACTATAGTTGGTATTAGTAGGCATTCCTGAGTGAATGACTACATATATATGTTTAGATGAAATATATATATATCCTTGTGAATGATTATGATGAATAATAATATGCATGATGGTGTTCATATTATTGTTAAATGCGACTTTTCAAGAAACGATATTATAGAAAAAGATGTTTTCTATTGTTTGGAAAGTATTGAGCTTGATGTTACATTTTGAGTCAAGCGTGACTCATTTTAGATGTATTGGTTTTAGAATCAAGGGTCACAGATGGTGAGCAGGGATTAGGAAAACCGAAACTAGATGTTGTAACGTTTTTAAGTCGGAGGCGACTTACTTAACGTTGACCTTAAGACCAGATAGGGTCTAAGAAGATCTTATGTCACAGATGGTGATAGATCATAGATAGTGACAGGTTGCAGATGGTGACCTTGATGTTGATTTCATGACCAGATGGGGTCTGAAGATCATTAGTCACAGATGGTGACAATTGGTGATCAATGGCTGACCTTGAGACCAGATGGGTCTAATGATCTTATGTCACAGATGGTGATAGATCATAGATAGCAACAGGTTGCAGATGGTAACCTTGATGTTTGACTTCATGACCAGATGGGGTCTGAAGATCACGAGTCACAGATGGTGATAAATGGTTGAGATGAGACCAGATGGGGTCTAATGATTATAGGTCACAGATGGTGACAGGTTGCAGATGGCGACCTTGATGTTGATTTCCTGACTAGACGGAGTCTGAAATCATATGTCTCAGATGGTGACAGATCACAGATGGTGATAGATCACAGATGGTGATCAAGGCAGGAAATAGGTAATCACGTTCTGGTTAGGACGAGTGGTTACAATTTCAATAGAATTCTAGTTTATCTGCCATGATAGCTTATGGGAGTAACGGTCGAGGTTGCTTGAGACTCATAGGTATGCAGCTTAAAGGAGAGTTTCGACGGCATTCTCCTTTAATTGTCTAGATGAGACTTGAATTGCTACTTGATGGTTAAGTTAGCAAATAGAGCATGGTCATAGCGGTGACTCATGTTGTCCTTTCTTTGGAAAGGATATGGAATGTTAGAAGGAATCATGGCTGCATGTTTCCTTAAGTAGATTGATGTGAGTTGTTGATTGATGTTCATGAGTTACTCATACGAGCTTGAAGAAGCTTACCGGGTTTGTTGTTTGGCAACCCCGGTGCACCATTGTATATGGTGTAGGGGCTAATCCTGCAGGTCAGGAAAATCGTGGCTGAAGCTGAAGGAGCTTGTTGGCAGCAGAACGGGTAGGAAGCATTTTTTGTTGGCTTTGCCAATATATGACTTCCGCTATGCAGTAAGCTCTGAGGAGCATTTACGTTTTATTGTGATGACAATTAAATTCGTAAATTTGTATAATATATAACTCTGTGGAGCGAGTGTATGTTATCTTGGATGATTCAGTGTATCAGTAAGTACTTGTTTTAAGGGAAAGATGTTCCAGGTATTTGTATTGATGACTGAATATTCACGCATGTATAATTATGGGATTATATATATCGATTTTTATTGTTGTAAAAATCAGGGGCGTGACAACTGTGGCTAGCAACAAAAGCTAATCTGATGAGATTTCCAACAACCTCTGGTGAGGTCACAAAAACTACTGTCACTAGCAATAAAAGCTATTGTTACTAGCAACAAAAGATATTATGGTGAGATTTCCGGTAACCTCCGGCAAGATAACAAAAGCTACTATCACTAACAACAAAAGTTATTCCTTACCAAAAAACCTATGCTCCCCAAAACGAAAAGATATTATCCGCACCAACAAAAGCTACTGTCACCAATACCAAAAACTACTCTCACCAGCAACAAATGCTATTGTCACCAACACCAGAAAACTACTCTCACCAACAGCAAAAGCTACTTTCACCAACATCAAAAGCTACTCTCAACTACAACAAAAGTTACTGTCACTAACACCAACGAGCTACTGTCACTAACATTAGAGAGCTACTCTTGTATCAAAAACTACTTTCACCATCAACAAAAGCTACTCTTACCAACGCAAAAAACTACTTTCACCACTGATAAAAGCTACTCTCACTAACGTCAAAAACTACTATCACCACCACAAAAAGCTATAATCATCACCACCAAAAGTTACCCTCACAACAACAAAATATACTCTCATCAACATCAAAAACTCTTCTCACCAACAACAAAACGCTACTTTCACCAAAACCGATAGCTACACTCACCGACTCCGAAAGCTACTCTCACAAACATTGAAAACCGCTTCACTTGCTCTCTTTCTGAAATGATGCAAGTGCAAGACAAATATTGCCAGAATTCAACCACACAAACCAGAATAAAACACCATCAGAAACATAGATAGCATAACATCAAAATTGAACAATGAGACATAAAATTAAGATCCATTTTCATTTCCTTCTTAACAGAAACTTCAGCAATTCTCATTATATCCTACAATTATGATCTAATCCAATTAGAAAACCACAATGGACCTACAACATTATATAGGCAACAAGCAATAATCAATTGATCGAATAGAGATCAAATTGAAACAATTTCAATCACAGGAACTAATCTGATGATTTGCACACGGCGTATGTTAAGCAAAACTAGAAACAAAATCACTAAAATGCTCCGAGATATGGCCGGACCTGTGATCGTAGATGTTGAAGCGAGCATTACTGTAATCGGAGAAGCAAGTCCAGAGGTTTGTTTTCTCAGCGAGCTCCCCAAACCTGATTAAGCTGTTCTCCACCAACTCCGACGATCCAACCCGCGCCGAGCTCCACCGACACACCTCCGAATTCTTGTTTTCGGATCCTACTGCCAATGCGGTCCGAAGCTTCGAGAATCACTACGTTCTCTATGTCGTTCTAGATCAAAATCTTCACCGCCGATAGGCCTTAATTAAACAAAAACAAAATTAATCAGTGAGAAATTAAAGAATGATGAAATTGAACTCGATCAAACTACTTAACTGCGCCGATTGACGTGATCGAAGAGAGGTTTCGGCTCTCAACGGAGACTCCAGCACCGATTAAGATGACAAAGGAACGACCAAGACAGTTTATGAGAGAGAGAGAGAGAGAGAGAGAGAGAGAGAAATCTGAAGGAGAAGCGTCACCGATCGATGTTCCGACAGATCTCCCGAGCTCAAATTGAGGCACTGCTATCCAAGATCCGAAGGTTAACCTGCTTGTGGAGAACCAGATGCTTCTGGCCAAGCTTGAAATCTGCTCGTCGTTCGACAATCAGTACTTCGCCGGCGAGATCGTTAGGTCTGCAATGTCATCGTGTCAGTTTGTGAAGGGGAGGGAGGGAGGGGAGAGAGAGACAGATGAGAATGTGATCTGTTTCGCTCCATCAAAGAAGAGAGAGAAAGGGGGTTGAGGGCAAAATAGGAATAACATAAAAAGAAGCTGATGGTTTTGGGCTCTAAAGTGGCCTTATGTGTACAAAAAAGTTTAAGTGGCCTTATAACTAATTAAAGTCCTAAATTGACACTTATATGTAATTTGTTAATACTGTTTAGATCAAACTTGTACACGATCAAAAAATATAAAAAAAGAAGAATAGCTGAAGAACAAGGATGAGAAGAACAAACGCCAAAAGAAAGAAAGAAAAAAGAAAGAGCAGAAAGTAGGGGTGATGATGGATCAACTATGAAATAGGGTTCATAGCTCTATAATCACCAAACATGATTACGGCCAAATGCAATTCAATCAAGTGGTATAAAACAATCAATTAACATATTCAGATTCTACACATGGAAAAACAGAAGATATAGTGGAGAACACAACAACATGAATATCAATTCGAACTTGAATATATTGAATGAATAGCCAAGTTTGAATTGATAAATTGATACAAAGGCAATACATTCAAGTGAAGGAACTCATTAGTTTCTGGGCTATTCATCGAACTCAAACAAATTAAATTGCCATGGGAAAAATGTATGAGTGCCTAGTTCATACATCGATATGATTTGAATTTGAATGTATTCTACTCTTCCTTTTTTCTTTTTTCTTTCTTTGTTTTGGCGTTTGTTCTGTTGCTCGTCCTTTTTCTTCTGCTATTCTTCTTCTTTTGCTATTCTTCTTCTTTTCTTTTGGTCATGTATAGTTTTTGATAAGAACTATTCTCCAGATTTTGATTTTGTTTTTACTATTTAATAAAGAAAAATTTAACCTATTATAATTTTTGATATTATCAGTCATGTCATTTTTCACATCACTTTGTATTGTGTTGATATCATTCAGACAACAAATCTAGGTCCTTAAACATTTTTAAATCTAACAGCTCACAAGATTTGTAGAAAGTTATGTAAAATATGATGGCCCATGATCCGGACCCTTATGTTTTACATTGTTTCACTTTTTTTTTTTTGAGTTGAAAATGTCATCCATTATGCAATAGCACACCCCTTACACTAGCACACCCACCTTCTTTTATTAAGCGCAAAAATAAGAAACAGAGCTACCCCAAGAACAAATAAAACTAACCAAGAAGCAACTTGTCTCTTGTCGATCTTCTCAAAAAAAAAAAAAAACAAACAAACAAACAGGCTCATCATCCTTTCGTACAAAAGGAAGAAGGGCAACTTGTCTCTTGTTGATCTTCTCAAAAAAAGAAAAAAAAACAGGCTCATCATCCTTTCGTATAAAAGGAAGAAAGCCCATTATGAAAATAAGACTAAAAATAAAAACTAAAAAACCAGGATCTAAAACCCCAGGCCCAACAACTTGTTTGGAGCCCAACAACTCTTCTCCCATGAAACCCTAGCATCAAAGCAGCTACCCCACTCATTGAGAACACCGTCAGCACTGCAGCCACCGCAAAAGCCATTACCGGCTCCGCAAATGCCACCGCCACCATAGCCCACTTCAGAGCACGACAAAGTTGATTTTAGTTCCGGACTTCCGGTAGGGGAAATCATACTCCACCACCATTGCTCAAACCCAATCTCAGTCCAACTTCAGTGACTGCCGCCACCGAAGAAGGACTTAATTACCTTTGATCTCATCATCCTCGACCACCGAAGTAGTGAATCGATGACCACCCCAATTTTGCCAGAATTTTCTATTATTGCCACAACCCGCAAAGCCCCAAACACTGATCCCTGCCCTTGCAGCCATCAAACTTTGTTTCATTATATCTATTTATGCTTAAAGCTATAATTTTGCTCATTTATTAATGAATGCTTTTTTGGGGATTATACAGACACACACGTATATCAAAGTTTGTAATTTGATTTTTTTTTTCCTTTTTAACTAAATACAGTTGTGTTCACATGTTCAATAACCGAGCAAGAAAATTATGTTCAACTACTGTTGGATATACATCTAATGTTGAAAAATAAAACAACTAAATCTAAATTTAAGGGTAGTTGAACATAATTTTTTTGCTCAATTACTGAACTAGTTAACATTACTATCACTGAATAATCGTTAAAAAAAAAAAAAAAAAATTCTTTCTTCATCTTTTCTTGGCAAAAAACATCGACAGGTTCTGTCAACTTGTTTTTATGTCCCCAACCAACAAGTAGGCCTACTTGACACCAAAACTCGGAGCAAAGTTGTATGCTTGTATTGATCTGTGTGCGTGCTAATTGCTAAAGTTTCCAGACCAAATAACAAGATGGGCTACAATAGAACTAAAAATTATTCTATGCACCGATGGTGCAAATCTTATCATTGTAGATATGTAGGTTAAGGCTGAGAAGTGGGCGAAAAATGAAGCCCAATTAAAATCTAGTAATACTTAGTATAATAAATGGATCTTGTTGACGATGACTACTCTATTATTGGTCAGATAGTTGATGATTGCAAAAGGTACCTAACTAGTTTTTCTTATGTAAACTTTCGGCATGTTTACTGTGAAGCAAATGGTGTTGTCAATAGGTTGGTGCACCTTACTAGCTTTAATTGTATTGATGAACTTTGGTTAGAGGAGCCACCCGCTATTATTCAGGACGTGCTTTACAAGGATATTTGTAATTCTGCTAGGGGCACAAGTTTTATGTCCTCTCCATTGTACTATGTTTCTTCAGTTAATTAATAATAACTACGGGCGGGGCTGAGCCTCCCAGTTAGACTGGATTCTAAACCCCGTTTCAAAAAAAAAAGAAAAAAAGATCTAGTTATACTTGGTATAATAAATCCATTTATTAGTGGTCCATATATCTACTGTAATCTGGTAGATGTAGATATTGATTTGGATTCATAAACTCTTTTTTTTTCTCTCCCTTTTCAAAAGTGATACACTTCAACTTTTCTCATGGTCCACTTGTTTTGTATCTATATCTGTAATCGTATATGTATTCGTTTAAAACTTTATTCATCAATATGTGATTTAACTCACAATCATTATCTATATTCGTTTGAGTATCCGTATTTGTATCTGAAAATGCAAACCCTAACTCTT
The DNA here is from genome assembly GCF_002994745.2 of Rosa chinensis. Lineage (NCBI taxonomy): Eukaryota > Viridiplantae > Streptophyta > Magnoliopsida > Rosales > Rosaceae > Rosa > Rosa chinensis. The sequence continues at coordinate 27,422,851 of NC_037092.1, forward strand.
CTATTCGTCTTTAATTACATACAAATCTACTCCTTTTTTTTTTTTGAGAATGATACAAATCTACTCCTTACCAGAATAGAAAACAAAATAAAATAACAAAAAGTTGCATGGTATTTCCTTGTAGCACCCGGTTACCTTGAAGCCCAAGTAATAGCATAAGATACTTACCATGCCATAACACTATAATCGCCATACGTGTGTACCTATCATAAGAAGTTGATACTTACCATGATGACCACCTGATGATTAATATTGAATCTCCTTGAAGCCCGAGGATTGCTTTTTCGTTACTTGCTCTCCACGTCCTCATCAACCGCCAAGGTCGGATAACCGACTAAACCTCTCTCAAACTCTATATAAGCCACCACGCTGTAAATATTGAAGCAGCCCTAATTGAAGAAGCCCTCTTCCATTGTAAGACGAGATGAAGGTGCTTGCTGCCTATTTGCTTGCTGTTCTGGGAGGGAACACCAGTCCCTCTGCTGATGATGTGAAGAAGATTCTCGGATCGGTTGGAGCCGATGCCGATAGCGATAGGATCGAGTTGCTGTTGTCTCAATTAAAAGGAAAAGATGTCGCCGAGGTAGTTGCCTCCGGAAGAGAGAAGTTGGCATCTGTGCCTTCTGGTGGCGCAGTTGCTGGTGGCGCACCCGCAGCCGGCACCGCTGGTGCTGCAGCTACTGCTGCTGGCGAGCAGAAGAAGGAAGAGAAGGTTGAAGATGAAGAGGAAGAAGATGATGCAGATATTGGTGGTCTCTTTGGCGACGACGACTAAAAGATCACTCATAAGCTAGAACTTGTCAATGGATGTGTTTGAGGTTTCGCGGTGCAAGTACTGCGTTTGATTTATTTATTTCTAAAATTGTTTGTTTAGATGTTGAAGTGTTGTGAGACATGGTTTTCTTTATTACTTTCGGGTTTTTGTTATTAGAGTTTATATTTCAAATTGATCTACGTCTTACTCTCCTTATGAATAGGTTGCAATTCATTCTTTATAAACCTACTGCAAAAGATAACCCTGATGCTTGTATAAAGCAAACCTCATCAATGCCCAAAATCCAAAGTCACAAACGGTTCAGAATTAATCAAAAAGAGAGGCATAATTACCTTATATTGGACTCAACAATCACAATTCAAGGATATCTCATCCTTGTCAGCGTACTGATTGTAATTGTTTTGTTTGTTTGTAATATACACCAATAGTTCAAACTGGCACTATTAACCTATGAACATGCAGCTTCATAATAAATGTGTTTGGAGATCGAGTAGTCTCTCCTGACATAGCACTAACGACCGAAGCAATTACCATTGCAATTTTCTTTCAGAAAAGGTCTTCTTCTCCATCACAGCAGGAGAAGATCTTGATCAACCTCTCTGATCTCCATCACAGCAGGAGAAGATCTTGATAAACCTCTCTGCCATCAGAGAGGTTGATCAGAGACCATGCTCTAGATGGTAGAGACATCGGCTTAAACCAAAATCTACTGAGATTCATGACCCCTATATATACCTGGGGCCCAAACCCAAACCTCAAGTGCGGCGGTTGTTGCGTGTCCAACACTCCAAACCTGCCTCACAACACCCAGCGAAGCCTCGCTGAAGGTTCAAACAAGATTTTCAGGCATCGGGAGGCTGCGTTGTTTCAGCTGGATCCAACAAGCGGGAAACCATCATGGATCCAAGCCCGAAGCCTTGTTATTATTAGACCCCAGCCCCAAACCTTCGCCAGTTCGCCTGGATCCAAAGTAGGCTATGCCTTCCTCACAACGGCACCAACAAGATCTTAAACGAGGTATGATATCTGTTGGAGAGAAAATATCCCACATTTAAAAAGTGACAAATAAAATATAACTTATAAGTGAGTGACTCTTACCCAATTGTACCGAGACCTTTTGTGATTAAAACTCAACACCTATCGGGTGGTTAAGTTGGGACAATATCGGTACAATGGTGGGTCACAGGCCACGAGGATTCCCAGTATTCGAATTTTGAAATCGGGTACGGGGCGGGGATGGTATTTTGATCTCTATCCCCATACCCACCCAATAAGAATTATATGAAATATATATATATATATATATATTATTTATTATATATTTTTTTGATATTATTTATAAATAAATATTTATGTAAACTTCATCTTTTTGTCAATATTAAAATTCTGTTAATAAATATGTTCAAAAAAAGAAAGATTCTTTTAATAAAATATCTTTATCAACATGTTAATTTTCTTTTATTGAAATAAGAAATTTATTTTATTTTGATGTTTGATTTTAACTTGAGGTAATTACCACTAACTACAATTTGCTACATTTCCTTCCCATGCGCAGGGGCCAAAGACACGGTTTCCTTGCGGTCATTTACAGCTAGCTACAGTAATTGTCCATTTGCACTAAAGACATAAAGGATAGTTAAATTTCATGGAATTACAAATATTGTCACTCACCATATCTCGATACATCAGCTCTCTCTCTCTCTCTCTCTCTCTCTCTCTCTCTCTCAAATCCATTTCTCCCCAAAATCAAAACCTCCATTTCAGCAGCGAAGCAACAAAGGAAGGTTCCGACGATGAAGCAACGAATTGAGGCTCCAGCGGCGAAGCAATGAATTGAGGATATGGCGGCAAAGCAATAGATCTAGGATCCGGCGGAGCCGATCAACAACGAAAAGGATGAGGAAGAGCTTGAGGCCGTCGATCGCTTCGCCGACGAAGACACCATTGAGGACAACTCCCGCCGATCTGATGATGAGGCCGTACTGACCGAGAACAACAATGACTTTGAAGAAGAGGTATATTTTTGATTAGGAGAGAATCTGGTTTGTTTTGGTTGGATATGAGCTTTAGGTGTTGGCATTTGTGTGCCCTAGAATTGTTTTCTTTTGTAATTTGTGGATTTTGTTGCGTTGGGGAGTCATGGCTTAGGGATTGATTAGGTTTGCATGTGTGATAGCGAGGGAGATAGAACAATGTCAAGACTTGGGGGTTCTTTGACTAATTTTTTCTGCATGTTCCGTTTTCGGAAGCTAGAACTAAGCAGAGGAGAAGAAAAGCTTGTTATGGACTTTTGCTATCTTTTTTATTGCTATTAATTCGAGAAATGCAGCTGTCTAGTCTCTTAGTGTAATTGTTGTTTTTGTCTCTTGTTTTTTGCTCCTTTTTTTAGGCCCAGCTTTCTTGCTGCATTATTTTTCTCAATAATATTTTTTTTCCTAAAGAAAAGGCCAGGGTTGTATTTTTGGGTTTGTTTTAATAGTTCTACAAGGAATTCATCTTAACATTTGGTATTGTTGAATTTATTTGTGTTGTTTAAGGTTTCTTGTTGTCCCTTATCCTCTGTGTTGTTGGTTGACTTGTAGGATGGAGCTAATGAAAGCAATGCTGAAGTGAGCAAATGCAAGAAGGCCAGGCTAGTATACTAATGGGGGTCAGTATACTACTGGGGATCAGTACACTACTGAGGGTCAGTATACTACTGGGGTTAGTATACTACTGGGGGTCAATATACTACTAAGGGTCAGTACTCCAAGAAATCCCGCTGGAGAAACTTTTTCACCATGAGAAGAGGTGAAATTCAAAGCAACTTGTATGTGAAAGCAGTAAAGCCAGAGATAAATGATATAGTGTTCAAGTTTCATATTGTAATATGTAGAAATAGTTTTTGGAATTATTAAATAAATGTGTTGTTTCTAAGAAAAATAAAGACGGAATATAGAAATTTTTTTTTTTTCATAATGCTACTGACATTTAGCAGTGTTAATTCACATTATCAAACCCACAAGGGCAGATTCGTAATTTACTTGCCAATAGAAATAATTTAAAAAGGAAAGAAATCTGACAGCAAGGTATAATACCTTGCGCATGGGCCCTACATACTAGCTCATGGGAATTTAAAAAAACAGGCCTGCTAATGGTAATTTATGGAAAAAAAATTGTAGGTAGTGGTAATTTGCTATTTTAACTTCATATTTTACAATCCATAATTATTTATATAAATTTTTATATAATAAATTAGTAATATTGTTAATGGGGATTGAGGAGGGTACGGGGACCTAATCCCCAATGGATGGAGAATGAAGTCGGGTATGGGGATGGTAATTTAATCCCCTTACCCTACCCTTCCCATTGCCATCCCCAACCTTGGATTGTTATATTGACCAAGTATCTAATATGAGACTTGTGTCTCAATTTCCAATGTGGGAATTTGATTGTTAATTAATTTCACGTGCAGACTTAATATAACTTATAAGTGGGTGGATCTCACCCAATTGTACCGAGACCTTTTGTGATTAAAACCCAACACCTAACGGGTGGTTAAGTTGGGACAGTATCAGTACAATGGTGGGCCACAAGCCACGCTTGTTGCTGTTTATCATGGTATCAGAGCGAGTTACCCATGTGTGCATGCCTAACGGCCACACGGGTTCCACGTCACCCAAGTTGTCCATGTGTATGGCTTGAAAATTCGCCACACGTGCGGGGGCGTGTTGAGAATATATATACATCCCACATGGGAAAAATGGGACCTTGCCTATAAGTTTATAAGGGTTTGAGCCACTCCATCCATTGCCAATTGGTTTTGGATGTGAACCTCAGATTACTTTATCAATATCCTCAATAGAGCGATGACAAGCACTAGTACTTTATCAATTGTTGCATAGGGCTTTTTTTCTTCACTCTGAATTATTTTGAATTAAAACAAAAATATATATAAAAAAAAAATTAGGGTATTAAAGAAGAAAACCTAGTTTATGGTAATGTGATGTCAAGCCTAACTTTAGTGTCATAGGCTTAACCAAAATTTTGAAACACCTAAAATACCCTTTATTTAATAAATTATCATATCAGTATTTTTTTTATTTTTAAAGGTTAAAAATGTAAAAAAATATTTTTATTTTTAATTGTTAGATAAATATAAAATGAAAACAAACAAAATTAAATGAATAATTACGGTATCACACGTTACTCTCTTCAATTATCTGTGTAAACACGCGAGTTAAAGGCGAGTCATTTTTAATTGAACCTAAACTACATATGTAATTTGGTTCAAACATTGATAATAAAATCATCCATATTATTTCTACGATTGATAGTACTCTAGAGCTTTCCTTCAAAAAAAAAAAATAATAAATAAATAAATAAATAAAACTTCTTATCTTGCCATTTACTTAATACACCTCCAAAAACATGACAATAATAAGGTGACAAAGTATTCAACAATTTTCAATTGAATGCATCCAAACAACATTATTTTATTTATTTATTTTTTTAATTTTTTTTTATTGGTGGAGCAGGTTCATAGTATTAATGAAACCAATCAAAGGTCGGAATAGTACATACACCAATACATGAAACACAAGCACATACTTTTACATTGGTACATAAACTACTCCTTAGACAATAAAGCTCCAAGTCTAAGCTAAACAAATTCACTTCGCCTCTGAAGGAAACATATAGACTGCTACTTGTGCCTACCAAGCACGCAGTTGTGGTACGAAACACATGTAACACTTCTAAGAAGACTCAGAGAAGAACTTCAATGATGATAGACCAGACAAACTCGAATAGTTTGTCACCTAAACTAGAAAAAAGAAAACATACAAAATGCATAGGCCGAGTCGAAGCCTACTATCATTCCCTAAAAATAAAGGGAATTATTGAAAAGAAAACCTAATCTATTGAAAAGGGCAAGGCAACAGCCCAAGCAAGGCCTAGTCCAAGCAGACCCAACCTAGCCCTGCCTCAGCCCTCTGTGCAGATCCTTGAAGAGCACCCAAGTCCGCCACCACCGCCATCAAAGAACGAGGAGCTCCTCCACCCCCACCTCGATGTCTCTAACAGAGCAACGCACCGTTGCTACTGCCTGGAACATCCACTCCCACGCGCGCCTGACGCTGAATCAAAACCACTGCACCCATCTTCACTTCTCAGAGCAGTCTAACAGAACTAAATCGGAGCACCACTGTCTAGTCTCCGAGCCGAGCCAACTTGAGAACCATCACCCGTCTAGCATCAGAAAATGACAGTAGTACGATCAAGGTTGACATTGCTGCCGGCCACCACCGGACGAGTCTCGATTGGAAATGGCGAAACGGCTAGGGCACAGATAGGTAGAGGTAGACAGCTAGGGTACATTAAGCTAGCCAAAGAAAATCGCCTCCAAACAACATTGTTTAAGTGACTCTCGCTAAATATTGAGCTTTGAGTATCCACTCAAATATATAGTACGTTTTAAGTTTTGTTGTCTCGCCATATCTCTCTCGTGCATAGCTCATCAGTATGATCACGTCAATCCCACCTTGACGATCAGAACACATCTATACAAGTATACATCCTTGTTTGCCCGACTATCTAATTAAGGCATCAATTGAGCGAACAACAACCATAACGAGGAGGATTTGCTTTTTGGGTCGTGCAACCTTGCCCGTATTTTTGTTAGCTAAGGTGAAATTGGATATTAAAACTTTCCAAAATTAGGAAGGAGTTATTAAGCAACCCATGAAGTTTATATATAACTTCTCATAAACTCTAACTTAAGATATTCAAGTACTTACAGACTCCTAAACAACTAGCACACTGATTTGGGCTTGTTTGTGTATTCTGATAAGCAATTATGGTTTGCAAGACAAAGCAAGGGATTTTGGAGTTGGAAGCCTCGCACTAGCTGGAAAATTAGATGAGATACTCTTCTTGTTGACATTAATATTTGGTAGGGTGACCATTAGATTAGTATTCCATTTAATCATTCTACTTGAAAAACAAAATTATCTTCCAGAAGAAGCAACAGTATTAATACATGAATTCCTTTCACATTGCGACCGGCCGTCAGAAAGTCTTTAACCGGTCGAATCTCATTAGTCTGCGCCAAACGAAGAATGTTCGTTGCTTCAAACCTGGTGCAGGATTGGCGGAGAGATTTGATCTCTTCCCAGTATTAATTTATTACATGAAAATGATTTTCAGGTCAATAATGGCAATTTCGTCCAAGTTGATCTATTTGAAGACTAATCGGAATCAAAGGGAAGTCACGGGTTCAATGTCGTTCACAAATTTGAAGAAGGTAATTCAGAGATATATTGTATAATTTGAAGAGTGATTGCATTATTAATGAATAAAGTTAAAGTCATGCATACACTATATATGAGCCTCGTTAATTTCTTTATGTTCTAGATAGAACTGACCATTTACAAATATTCTCTTTCTAAAGAGATACTGAAGCTCGCAAAAGCAAGGTTATAGACTAACAAAACACCTCGTGTTTTAGAGAAAAATCGTTTACGAATGAGAGTCACAAGTACATTTTAATTTTTTTTTTTTATAGAAAACAGAAAACTTGGTAATAACAATCTCTTTGATTCCCTTAGGCATATTTACTTCTCCAATTGGCTTCTTTTTTGCGCGCTTAATGGTTTGTTCCTGCAAGCAATATGATCCATACTTTTAGATTAAATCACTGGTATAAACATTCTTTATTTGCAGAAGACAATGTTTTGGAATTCATCTAAGATATTGAAATGTGTCCCCGCGTTCACATCGATCTCTATTTCAGTTCTCTAACAATGATTCGTAATTTTAGGTTAACGGTGTGATCCTATGATGGAATCCACTATAGCCTTAACGTAACTTAGGACTCTCTCTAAACCAAATGAACTCAACTTAGGCCTCGTTTGGTTCAAAGAAAGTAAAGTAATTCCTTTGTTTTTCTCATGGGAAGAGAAATGAAATTTCTCAATAACTTTCCATTCTGATATTTGGTAACGTAAGGAAAGTTATCAGGAAAATTGTTAAAAAATTAGTAAATTGTTTTAGAGAAACTGAATTTGAGAGGAATTTGTTGTGTATATCTCATTGATAATAGGGGCCTCTTTATATAGAGGATTACAATACATAGAATCTCAATCGTACAAGGAAAGTAATCGTACATTGAATAGGATTCTAGATCCTTCTAATTAAATCCTATTACCACTAGGTCAAGTAACCTAGAGTTTGGGCTAAACACAAATTAGGTTTTCCTTGAACACTCCCCCTTGTGTTGCCCAAACGCGGTGCTTCTCTTGTTGCCTCATTAAAAACCTTGCAGAGTAATAAAAACCCAGTGGGACAAAAATAACCTCGGTCGAAGGGGAAAAAGAGCACAACACACCCTTCACGTTTCGAGGTGAACATGTAGACATCTCCCCCTGATGTCTGCGCCTCCCCCTGATGACTACGAACATGGGAGTTCAGATAATTTCTGCAAGCCAATTCTTGCCACATGTTTCTCGAATGTGGATTTGGGCAATGACTTAGTAAACAAGTCTGCCTCACTGTCCTCAGATTGAATCTAGTTCACTTTGATCTCGAGGAGTGTCTGTTGTTGCTGATTATGCTTGGTGTTATCGCTTTTGATGTAGCCTTGCCTCATTTGTTCAAAACAAGTAGCATTATCCTAAATGCTCGTAGGCTCATCTGTGGTAGACTTCAAACCACAATTGTTCGAACATGTGAAATTATGGATCCAATCCATATACATTCACGAACCACTTCGTGAAGAGCAATGATCTCTGCATTGTTCGAAGATATAGCGACTAGAGTCTATTATGTAGACCTCCAAGATGTCACGGTCTTTTCCCATGGTGAACACTTAACCGAATTGGGAATGACCATTGTGTGGGTCAGAGAGATACCCAACATCAGCAAAACCTTCCAAAACACATGTCGTTTTGGGATGGGGATAGAGAATGCAGGCCAGCGTTGGCGGCGTTTCTGGTGTGTGATGGGTCCGAATCCATCATCTCATTGTAGGGATAGAACAAGCCCATATCATTCATACATCTCAAGTATCGAAAGATATCTTTTACACCAATCCAATGGCGTCGCGTTGGCGCAGAGTTATATCTAGCTAACAAGTTCACAACATATGAGATATCTGGTCTTGTGCATTGGGATAAGTACAATAATGCGCCTATTGTACTAAGTAAGGCACTTCTGCCTCTAGCACATCTTCGTCATCATCCTTTCGACGAAGAGGATCCTTTTCAGGATCAAGACTACGGACGATCATGGGGGTGCTCGAAGGCTTGACCTTGTCAAAATGCCTAAGCATCTATCGACACGATGCTCAAGTTCCAAACCGAGCCATAATCGTGTTCTCCCAAAATCCTTCATCTCAAACTACGGATTTCAAGTGTTCAGCGGTTTCCTTAACTCTTTAAGGGCTTCTAATGAAGATCATGTCCAACATGAACCGCGATAGAATCCAAAACTTGTCATAGAAACGCGTGGGCATATCCCTTCCCAATCAAGTAGTCACTTTAGTGAGCGTTTCAACCTTATTGTAAACGCGCTCCGTGGTCTAGAGCCTCTTGACTTGGGTAAATGAAGTTCACCATGAACTTTCATGTATATTCCGTATCTAGATCCCCATAGAGATACGTAGCGATCACATTTGTAAGCTGCATGTTCAGTTATTCGGAAACTACCAAACTGACAAGGTAGTGGAGTGCAGTGACATCCATTACGAGAGAATATGTCTCATCGTAGTCAATTCCAGGGCGTTTTGTGAGAAGCCTTGCGCCATAAGGCGAGATTACCATCTCTTTTTCTCACTACGCTTTCTAACGAATACTCATTAGTCAACAGGTTTTATGTTAGGAGGTGTTGGCATCTCTAGCTCGAAAACCTTCCTCTTCGTTAGAGAATCCATCTTAACCTGGATCGCATCTTTCCATTTAGGCCAAAAACTCTCTACGTTGGTATTCATTCATCAACGGAGCGTGGTTCGATATCATCTGACTCAACAAACTCATGCGCAACAAAATACGCAACTACATCACCAATTATGATGGAGTTTCTATCCCACGTCTCATGTACACTAGTGTAAGTTTCATAGAGCTCTTTATTCTCAGGAATAAGTTCTGACGTTGAGGCGTCCCCCAACGATAACCATAACCCGAAAGATTCTCATGAGACGGATTTTGAGTCTTGATGATCAAAGGATTGGAATGTGCCAAAGTATCCTTCGAACCCACGGGCCTCCCACGCATCCTAGCTGGGGCCATGGCCTGTAAAGCCAGAGTGCCACTCTCTTTGGCGTTGGCGCCATACCCACCTCCGTGTGCGGTGGCGCTACGTCCTCTCGTAGGGACATCCTTCCTTGCAGGTTTGTTTGCAGCATGTTTGTGTGATCTCGTCACTTTAACAGGGATCGAGATGAGACATAGTGGGGACAGGCCACGACAATTCCTGTCATTCCTATTGAACATCTGTGTTCTTATCTCCCCCTAACGACGGGAAGACTGTCTCATCAAAGTGACAACCTGCTAATCTAGTGGTAAAGAGATCGCCTTGCAAGGGCATTAAGTGGCAGACGATTGTTGGAGTCTCAAATCCAACGTAATTGCCCATTCATCTGTAAGGACCCATCATTGAGCGCAGTGGCGGCGCAATTGGCACATAAATGGCACACTCAAATATGCGTAAGTACGATACTTGTACCCAGTCACTAGCTGTAACGCAGAGGTATATTGAGTGGCGGTGGGTCGTAGACGAATTAGCAGAGCTGCATGCGATATTGCATCACCCCAAGCGAATGTAAGAAGATTGGTGTGCATTACCAATGTTTAGGCTACCATCGTAGTCGTTTCCGTGAGACCAATTGGGTGTGTACATGGGAATGTGATGTCCAACATCAAGCCCATTGCAATATCCATCGAAAGTCTTTCGATGTAAACTCTCTAGCATAGTCAAATCCATTTGACTAAATAGGATGATCCGGGGAGTGAGCCTGTTGTCACATGATATGTGCTAGGAGTGTAGCATTACAAGTGGACAATGGCACAACACGTGACCAGTGTGTTTGCGTGTCAACCAACATCATGAGATATTTAAACGTCCGCAAGTTGGTTGAATCAATCCACAAAATCCCTACGGATTCTTTGTAAGAACAGAATGAGTAATGGCATATCCTTTGCATAGGACGGTCTCAGTCCTAATTTCCCTAAGGAAGAGGCTTAGTAAAACGAGCGAGAGGCCTTAGAAGCAACCATTGAGTATTGGGCCTGAGCGTTCGAAACGCTATGTGAAGCAAGTTGGTGATTGCAGCATCACCTAGGGCGCCATCACCATGATGGACGCCATCCATGGAGTCATGGATAGGGACTACGCCAGCCCTAGGCTGGTGGTGGACTGAGGCGGTGCCCTAGGCAGCAGTGTCGGTCACACTTAGTCTAAGAATCAACTTTTGATTCATGCTTCATTTCGCTCGAAAGAAATGATGGCCATGTGAAGTCTTTTGTAGACGGATCATCATATCATGACTAGGATGATCTATCCTGTCGTGACAAAGCTAATATGTGTATAAATCCAAGAGATCTTCTCTCATAACTTTATTGGATTTAATAGCTCGAATAGTGACATAAAGTCCACTAGAGCGACACATAAACTTCTCTAAGATGCGCCTTTGTTCGCAATCATTAGAGGTAATGCAAAGGAACTCATTTCCATTCTCTACATGCATTTTCGCATGGAATCCGTTGGCTATTCATAGGTGTGATTTTCCCTATGAGCGTAGAGAGCTTTTGCGACAATAATCAAGGTGCCTTTTGGCAAGGGGAACTTGGGCTATTCCATGTCCTTGAATTAATATTGATGGCCTAGCCATCGTACTCGCAAAGTAATATGCTTAGAATCAAAATTGAGTCATAATGAAAAGAACTCGAAATTTTATTCATAAGCCAACGGAGTACATTATTGTTTCTATGATCAAAGAAAATCTAATCCAATAAAAAGTAATATGGCAATCGCCTACAACTCTTGGAAAATAAAAAGACTTAATCAAAATCGCCAGTTTCTGGGTCTTGATCCTTGTAGTCTTCCACCCTTAGATCTAGATCGCTATCTTGATCTTCTTGTGCCATGTAATTCGCTTCCCTTGCTTCACGATAGGTCTTGTATGGGTTTGCAACATTCTGGGGTGCGGTACATGTTTTGGCCCAATGTTCAGTTGATCCACATCGAAAACAAACATCATTATGGTCAGGCTCCCTTGATCGAGGCGCCATTGGGGCACAATTTGGATGACCTATCCTCTTGGTGGCGTTACCACCATAGTCGGAGGCTTCGCCTCTCTCTCTCTTCACATGTTGACCTCTACGGTTCCGTGCATGCCTCTCTTGGCGATTTCCTTCCTCTTTAGGGCGAACATATGGACCAGAGTGCCCAGAATTGTCCCTATCCTTAGGGTTTCGCTCCTTGCGTCCTCCATTGGGGGCACGACTATAGTTAGACTCCGGAATAGGCTTAGTTCCCACGGGTCTAGCATTATAGTTCTTCACAAGAATATTATCGTGCTTTTCAGCTACGTTCATGGCGCCAATGAGCTCATGAAACCTTGTGATACGTCCTGCATTTACATCAATCTGATAATTCTTTGAAATCATCAGTGCAGAGACGGGGAAGGTAGAGAGAGTCTTCTCGATCAACATCGTATCAGTTATGGCTTGGCCACAAAACTCCATCAGAGACTTGATACGAAGAGCTTCCGAGTTATAATCAAGCACAGACTTGAAATCACAAAAGCGGAGGCTATGCCATCGCACTTCTAAATCAGGAAGCAGGGAGTTACGAACGTTGCCAAATCGCTGCTCAAGTTCTACCCATAGCTTTCTTGGGTCTTCCTCATTGAGGTATTCATTTTGGAGCGCGTCATTCATGTGCCTTGTCATGAGAATTATGGCTTTAGCTTGTTTTGCTTCGAAAGCAGTAGCTTGCTCAATGGAGAGCACGTTCTGATCAGGCTCTTGGATGGCTCCCAGAAGTCCATCAGCCTTAAGATGTTGGCGCACATCTCGGACCCACCTATGGTATCCTGCGCCAGTTGTTTCTAGTGGAACGAAGTTCAACTTGTTCAGGTTACTCATCCTGAAAAACAACACAAGATTAGGGTTAGTTTCGGAGTGAAAAGGCTACCACGAAAAACTATTAAATTTCTGAGCGTAGTCGCTTCCAAGAAATTAGGGATTTTTCTGAGCGTAGTCGCTTCCAAGAAAATCCGATTCCAAGAGGGGTTTTGGATCAGATCGAAACAACAATGTATGTGGTCGATCGTTTTCTTCTCAACAAACTCTAAGTTTGGAGGACTCTACAAGCTCCAAGCTTGGAGTGAGCACGAACCCCCACAGTTCGGCTATTGGTCTCCCCTATGAAGAAGCAAAGGGGGGTAGAAGAAGGGATGTTGGAAGTCCCCGAGAAAAGAAGAAGAAATTGAAATAAAACTTCAAAAACGGGAACTTTTAGAAAAGTTTACCTTAAAAGATGGTCGGAAAAGTCATCGCCGGAAAGTTACTGTAGCTGACCGGAAAAGTCGCCAGAAATGGCTGGAAAAGTCGCCGGAAAATTGTTGACCGGCGTTGACCGGGGTGATGACGTGGCAGTTGTAGCTGACATGGCAGGTCCGGTTGATGATGTGGCAGATGACAAGGCGCCTGCGTGTATGCTGACGTGGCGGAGTTTTCTGCGGCTTGGCGGCTTCACTTGGGCTTCGCTGCACGTGGGCTGGGCTTGGGCTGCTTCTCCTCCTTTTTTTTTTTTTTTTTTTTTTTTCTTTCTTTCTGCCGGTTCGGTATCAACCTTTTCTAATGGCCGGTTCGGATGATTTTAGGCCGGTTCCGGTAGAGGATTTTCCGGTTCCGGGTTTCTGGGGTGGAGGTGCTGCAGGAAGACAAGTATGGCTGCAGGAGGTGGTGAGGAAGGCTTTGAACCGGGCAGGGAAACTTTTGCTTCTTCCGGTGGCCAGTTCGGTGGTTTTCCGGCCGGCTCTGGGGATGCGGCAGCCGGTTTCGAACTCCTGGGGTTGAGATCTTCGAGTTGGGCGGCTGAGGTTTCTGGGATTTGAAGGCTACGAATTTAGGGTTTCAGGGTTAGGGCTCGTGCTGATAACGTGTTTTAGAGAAACTGAATTTGAGAGGAATTTGTTGTGTATATCTCATTGATAATAGGGGCCTCTTTATATAGAGGATTACAATACATAGAATCTCAATCGTACAAGGAAAGTAATCGTACATTGAATAGGATTCTAGATCCTTCTAATTAAATCCTATTACCACTAGGTCAAGTAACCTAGAGTTTGGGCTAAACACAAATTAGGTTTTCCTTGAACATAAATAATGTAATAAAAAAATATTTTATGAGTAATAAATGCAAGAAAAGAAGGGGGGAAAGTGATTCATTTGGGGTTTGGAATGAACCATTTTCTCCCTTATTTTCCCATTCTTCAGGAAATGATTTCATTTCCTTTTGCATTCCAAACATAGGAAAGGAACAAGTTCCTGTCCTGATGTCATTTCCTGATGCCTACTTTCTGCGAACCAAACGTGACCTTAATAGAATTGCATGACTCATATTACAGGACATCTTGAATTTAACTTACGACCTCATCATCTGACTAACTTAGCTCATACAATCACCTATCTAAAGCGTCCAGACATCATCATAACTTGCATATCTTAAACTTCCATGATCACCAAAGTTTTTTACCTCATAAATTTCTAAAGTAGTGTACTAGGAGAATGGCCTTAATTCTAATCGATGTTCCCAATGCAAAACGCAACCTAATACAAAATACGTTAATCCCACTAAATCATTAAAGCTCACTAACAATGTTTGGTTTCGGTTACAATCAACACCGCATTCATGGGAGACAATGCATTGATGGTTGAGATCCCAAAATGTAAACGAAAACGATGTTCCCAAAATGTAAATTTTATTTTTCTTCCAAAATAATGATTTTTGCAAAAACAGTATGATTTGGTATGCTGTGTGGATAAGACTCAAAGTTTTTGGATGACAAGCCGCCTTTAAATGAGAGATTTTTTTTTTCTCCCAAAAATAAGATGACAGATTTTCTATTTTTTTTTTCTTTCTAGAATGACATAATAGGAAACTAAGAATAGTAAGGCAATGGCATTTTTAGAGACTAACGTACAATGACATTTTTAGAGACTATAATAAGTTTTAATTAGCACAAGGTTTAATTATTCAGAAACCTTTACATTAAACCATGGCCAAAGATGGCAAATTACATAAATCACTCCACGAAATAGGAAATTGATCCTTATGGAAGCAAAATCAGTCAACAATACAAAAAATGTGGCACTAATTTTTCATAACAACTTGAAGATTAACACTAATCAACCTCGAGTTAAAGCTGATTTCATTGGGATGATAATTGCCTAATTGGTCTAATTTTGATAAAATTAGTGTGGATCGGACAGTGGGATGATACTCGATCACCTTTTCGATAGACTTGTCTCATCTTGCAAAGCTCAAGTTGGTATTGTGCAGACGTGCAATATCTCTGCAATGATGCCGGGACACGGCGCAGATCAAAAGAGGTGGCATGGGGAGTTTTAGTGCGCATTAGAGGTTATGAAGGCTTCTTGCCGGTGCGCAATGGAGTTTTAATGTGGATTGACACCAATATGGATAACATGTACTTATATATTTTAATAAAAGATAGTAGCACTAAGCTAAATTTAGAACTGTTTAAGGACTTAGATGCATTCGGCTTGTTGTACGCTAATTAAATAATATGTGAAATTATTTAGATTATGATTCATTCTGTCATCTTTAATAGGTAAGGTACAATGTATTATTTACTATAATCATTATTCTGACGTTTTCTTTTTGATTTAAGTGAAAATTCATTGGAAAATCTAATTTTTTTCTAAATTGGATTATATTTAGATATGATACAAGTTTGACTTTATACCTTCACATGTCCACACCAAGCACACAATATGCGTACCTATGTTCATTTTGGGTAATCTTAAAGTCAAAATCAAAACATCCAATTTGAAGTCAAAGAATCCGATCATATCCAAACTATGACCATCAAATTACCCTCTTTCGCCATAAATGAAAATCCCATTTCATTCATGACACCCTTGAATGCCTCCTTTTTCCCTTTGGAATCACAATTACCGACGTCAAAGGTCCAAAATGCACCTAACAGGGAGAATAACAATAAAAATTAACAACAAAGTAAAAACAGAAAAAAATTAAAACAAGTTCTGTACCTGAAACGCAAAAGAAGTAGAAAAATAAAGGCAGTTTCGGCTGACCAAAAATCAGCAATGAAAACAGAAAAGGGCAGGAGGGATAGATTGAAACGCAAAGCTGAGAGATTGATAATTAGAAACAATTAACAGTTTGCAGTTGTTGCTGGCGTGTTGGTGAATCCCAGAAGTTCTCCAATATAAGGAGAGAGAGAGAGAGAGAGAGAGAGAGAGAGGGAGGGAGACCCAACACAACGAGAATGCCCAAAAAGTCCAAGTGAGAGAGATTCCCCACATTCTCTCCTCTCACACAAACCCACGTCGTCACTTTGGTACAAAACCCTCTTCC
Organism: Rosa chinensis; assembly: GCF_002994745.2. Taxonomy (NCBI): domain Eukaryota; kingdom Viridiplantae; phylum Streptophyta; class Magnoliopsida; order Rosales; family Rosaceae; genus Rosa; species Rosa chinensis. The sequence continues at coordinate 27,439,232 of NC_037092.1, forward strand.
CTTCCTACTTTTGTTTCAATTTTATATGTCCTTGATGATTTCTGTGATTGTCTCTCTCTCTCTCTCTCTCTCCAAATCTTGTTTTTTTTTTTAATTTGTTTTATTGCTCAACGTGCAAAAACGCTCTGTGCTCTTAAGAAATTAAGGTTCTAGTCTTTCTCACATCTCTAGGCTCTAGCTAGCTGTGTTGTTCATCAAAGTTTTGATCTTTTTGGGCTGACTGTGTTGGATTGTATTATAACTCTTCTGGGTATTGTTCAGTCTGTGTGTCTGAGCTTAAGACTCAGCTGCCTTGGTATGTGATACATGTTTTTCACACAATTTCAGTTATCTGAATTATTGTGATTCTTATTTGGATTTTGTTGATGGATTAGTATAAAGTTTGCAACTTTGTGGTCTGGGTTTTGTACTCTCTGGATGACTGAATCATTATGGTTGTATTAACTTGATTGCTCTGTTAGGCTCTACATAAATTTGATCAGGAATTTTATTTGGGATTGTTTGAAGAATGAAAGATTGATTTTTGTTTCTTTGGTTACTGATTGTGTCATTATCAATGTAAACATCTGATAGTTTATTTATATCAACTCATTGGGTCACAAGGCCACAGGGTAGCGTGAATTATGTAATTTTAAATTTTTGTTGAATCCTTTGTTGGTGTCCATTGTCGATTTTCTTGATGCCACACTTCTGTCTCATCTGATATCTTTCTAGGCTGCTCTTTCTCCGTCACTATTGTTTACCTGCTTTTCTTGATTATAAAAATATATCGTTTTGGAGGTTCTAGGACCAATTCTTGAGCTAAATGTTTACGGCAATCTCCGATATTCTTTGTTTGCTGCTTATTCAATCCAACAATTCAGCAATCTATGTATTCATTTTAATATTTGGTGTTTGATTCAACAGCTGTTTCAAAAGTCTGAATTGTGGAATATTTGTGAGGAGTCGCAGTCTGTATTTTAAGGGCAGTACATAGATTCCGATTGTTTGAGGAAGATGAGTGTGTGACTGTAGTTGATTGTAGCCCATCTTAAGGTTTGGTAATGGGGTCTGCAAACATGGAGAAGAAATGGCTATTCCCTCTTGTCATAAGCTCTTGTGTATGCTTATTCCTTCTAGCCACTTCCTTGAACTTGGGTCTTGTCTCTTCACCACACAAACTCTTCTCCTCGATGTTACAATCTCGAGTAGCAACAAACCAAACCGGTGCAGCTTTCGCTGAGGCAAAAGTTTCACAAGCTCCACCCCCTCCCGCAGTACCAGCTATTCCTCGTTTTGCTTATCTAATTTCAGGGTCAAAAGGGGATATGGAAAAGCTTTGGAGAACCCTTAAGGCTCTATACCATCCTTTGAATCACTATGTTCTTCATTTAGACCTTGAGGCACCAGTAGCAGAAAGATTGGAGCTTGCTTCACGAGTGCAAAACGAAACGATGTTTCGTAATGTTGGGAATGTATTTATGATAAAAAAGGCTAATATGGTCACTTATAGAGGACCAACAATGGTTGCTAATACTCTTCATGCCTGTGCCATTCTGCTCAGGAGGAGTAAGGATTGGGATTGGTTTATCAACCTCAGTGCCTCAGATTATCCGCTTGTTACTCAAGATGGTTAGTCTATATCAGATAATGTTGTATAGTTTTCTGAATTATAAATTTACTGTGGTCAAAGGATGTATGGTTATGTGCTAAAAGATTATGTTTAATGTGTTTCCTATGCAGATCTTCTTCACACCTTTTCAGGTCTAAATCGAGAACTGAATTTCATTGAGCATACTAGCCAGCTTGGTTGGAAGGAGTAAGTGCTCTCTCTTTCCTGCACTAAACATAGCTTAAACATATGTAATACTGTCAGATACTATGGCCATAACGGCCCATAACTGATCTTCACATTAAATGGCTTTTTTCAGGGAAAAAAGAGCAATGCCTTTAATTCTAGACCCTGGTCTCTACTCAGCAAATAAACAAGATGTCTTTTTCGTTACACCCCGGCGAACATTGCCAACTTCCTTTAAATTGTTTACTGGTGAGTAATGACTTTGTTCTCCTATGGTTTTGATTTCTGGTTACTCACAAGACATTGAACTATGCAAAAAAAAGCGGAAACTTTTTTATCCTGAGGAGACAATATGAATCCCACATGGAAAAATGGGGACCTTGCTATGGGTTTATAAGGATTTGGTACTCCATCCATTGCCAATTGGTTTTGGATGTGAAACCCAGATTACTTTATCACTAACTGATCACAATCTGAACATTGAAAATTCAGTCAAATGAATGTGTTATGATTATATCTGTTACTTATGGAGGGAATAGATTGCTAGGTTGCCAGAATTCTGTTTACTGAGCTTATGGAGGGAGTTATTCACCACAACTCGGTGTCAAAATCTTCTTGTGAAATTAATTTTTTGTTCATGTCTGCTGGGTGTTTTCTAGTTATTCCCAGGTGAAAGGTTTTGCAAAAGATTTAGGAGTCACTTTTGAAGATAGAAATTTCTAATAGCTGTGTGCAGTATGAAAAATAACTGTTGCTTTGAACAATTGGATAGAAATCAGTTGCATGAGTTGGATCACCAGCTCATAAATTGATGAATTTCTGTTTCTTTGCTCTCCTTAGCAAAACCATAGGGTTGGCTGTAACATAGGCCTGTACCGCATTATTAATCTTTTCTTTTCACTTTTTTCTGTTTATTTGATTTCTTCGTCTTAGACAGTTATTTGAATGCCAAATTTTGTTGCAGGTTCGGCATGGATGGTCCTGTCACGATGGTTTGTTGAGTACTGCGTTTGGGGTTGGGACAATCTACCAAGGACCCTTCTCATGTATTACACAAACTTTGTCTCCTCGCCTGAAGGCTACTTTCATACTGTTATATGCAATGTGCCAGAGTTTGCTAAAACTGCAGTCAACCATGATTTGCACTATATTTCTTGGGATATTCCTCCCAAACAGCATCCTCACACCCTTAACATAAATGACACAAGCAAGATGATTGGAAGTGGTGCTGCCTTTGCCCGGAAATTCAAACACAATGACCCTGCCCTAGATAAGATTGATAAAGAGTTACTTCACAGAAGAAAAGATGGCTTCACTCCTGGTGGTTGGTGTGCTGGAAAACGGAAATGCACCAGGGTTGGGAACCCGAACAAGATCAAACCAGGTCAAGGGGCTGAAAGGCTTCGCGCCCTTGTGGATAGGCTGACATTGACAGCTAAGTTTGGTCAAAACCAGTGTAAATAGATTCTCTGGAAATTCTTTGGAGCAGGTGTTAAGAGATTTAGTGAAAGGAATTGAAACTGTAAAAGAAGATAGTAGTACCTACAAGCTGGACAAGAGTTCTGTTGTTATTTATGGGATACATTTTGATGTCCAGCTTGTTAGATTTGAGGCAGGTTAACGTCCTTTCAAGCAAAACCAAAATTGTCACATTCTTGGAACCAGAAAGGTGTTTGATCATCACTGATTTGGTAGATTCTAAATCTAGAACTTTTACAATCATATATCCTACGATCCTATATCTTATCGGTAGTATACCTTTTTTTCCCCACCTTGCTTCTGTTTCTTCAGATTCTTATGCAATTTTCAGTTTTTTTATTATTACTGCTTTTGACAAGTTTTTTTATATTTTTTTTTTATCAAAGTCTCTCTAGTCTTTTTTTATTTATTAATTTATTTTTATTAAAGTCTCTCTAGACTACAACTTTGACAGCATCATCACAAATTTCTAGAACTGCGAGATAAGCATCATCACAACTTTGGCAAGACATTCCCTACAGGTCCATAAATTATAGCCAAACAACCCAAGTTTGAGCTTAGGCCCAAAGGCCCAAGCCCTAACAAGGGAGCAGAAGCCCTAGCTCTCTGCTGCCAGGCTACCTCCACCGTCGTTAGGCCCTCCGACAGCCGGCCTTTCCACCATAGTATCGTTGATCGATCAAAACCACCAAAGCCCAATCGAAATAGCCTGCTAAAGCCCAATCCGCCAAACCTCAACCAACATAACCTCTGCAAACTACTCTGGTCAGTGATCTTAACCGGAGAAGCAGGGACTCTTCAAGCAGACAACCAATCGGAAAACAGTGGCGGACGCAGCTAAGGCCCAGTGAGGGCAGCTGCACCCACTCATTTTCTTGGTTTTGTTTGATTTGCTTTATAGTATTTACCATAAGGACAAAATACTGTTTACTTCCTATACTTATAGGGAGTCGACGTTTCAGTCCCTGACATTTCAATTTCACCTGAAAAATCCCTAAACTCTCCAATTTCACACGATTAGTCCTTACCGTCACTTCTCCGTCAAATTCTCCATTAAATTGCTGACGTGGCACCATTTTCAGGCTAAAATGTCTATTTTACCCTCACTAACTCTTTTTTATTTTTTTTCCTCTCTTTTCTTTTCTTTTTCTTTTTACCCATTCTTCTTCCAGCTTGCCCCTGCTCTTCTTTCTCTTCCTCCTCTTTGATCTCTTCTCTCTCTAATTCGACCTCTTCAACCTCAACACCAAAACCAACAACATCCACATCGCAATACCCGACCCACTTTCTTAACCAAATCCCACAAATCCAGATGCACAAATCTCTTGACACCATCTCATTGTCGACGGCACGCTCGAACGACTTGTCTGCCCAGACGGAGTAGTCCAACGCGTTGTTTAGGCCTTCGCCGGAGGCGATGGTGTCCCAGGCCAACTTCAACATAAAGGAGCCGAAATCCGGGTTGCGAGTGAGGCGTCAGTGAGAATTTGGTTCAGCTTCTTCGATTGAGACGATTTGGACTTGAACGGGTTTGTTCTCCATCTCCAGACCTTTTTTGGGGGGTTTTACTCATATTCACTTCATATCCAAAACCCAGAAATTCAATTTCCCCTAATTTCACAATAATCAGCCATGATTTTCTGGAAATTTCTCCTTCTATTTCTGCTACAAACCCTAGCTTTCTTCCCCGTCTTCTTCGACTCCCACCTCCTACCGTGGTCGTTGATCATAATCATGCCGAGCCCCAATCTTCTTCGACTGTACCAGCTGGAGGTTTTCGGTGGAGGCTAACAATGTGAATCCATGGAAGACAATCCCATAGGAATGTGTAGGGTATGTGAAGAACTACATCACCGGTCGGGATTATGGTGTTGATCTCGAGAGGGTTTCCAATGATGCTGGGGTTTATGCTGAGAGTGTTGAATTGAGTGGTGATGGCAAAGATGTGTGGATTTCGATGTTGATGATACTCTTCTATTGGAGTTTCGAGAGCTATGTGAAACCGGTTCTTCAGTCAGTTTCTTGAATCTGAATTCATTGAAGCTTTGTTCTTTATAGTACCGGACTAGTTTTGCTTTGGCAATTTGTGATCTGAGGCATCTGTTATACTTACTAGAATTGCTAAACTGAGTTTAAAATGTGATTTATGCTTATAACTTCAATCTTCGAACTGTGCCGGCTGTTATCTAGCTATAAGCACTAAATGTTTGCTATGAATGTTTGATCTATGAATGTTTGCTGAAACTCTATGATTGTTTTAAATTTACTTAATAGAATTTGGTTGGGTCGTGTGATTTTGTTGAGTTTGGCTTTATTGTTCTTGTGTAGTGTTGGATTTTCGATTGCAGATTTGAGATGATTGTTAGTTCACTTACTGGGTTTGTTTTTGGAGAGAGATCTGGGTTTGCTTTTGGAAGAAGAAGAGGGAGATAAACAGAGGAGGAGAGAGAGCTGGAAGAAGAATGGGTAAAAAGAAAAAAAAATAAAAAGAAAAGAAAAGAGAGGAAAAAAAATAAAAAGAAAAAAGAGTTAGTGAGGGTAAAATAGACATTTTAGCGTGAAAATGGTGCCACGTCAGCAATTTAACGGAGAATTTGACGGAGAAGTGACGGTAAGGACTAATCGTGTGAAATTGGAGAGTTTAGGGACTTTTCAGGTGAAATTGAAATGTCAGGGACTGAAACGTCGACTCCCTATAAGTATATGGAGTAAACAGTATTTTGTCCTTACCATAATGAAATTGTTTCAGCAATATTGCCCCCGTTGAAAAGCAATAAAAGTCCCTACTCTAGAGTGGTGCAAGACTTTTACATGTAGTATTAGTAAAAAATTGTGTTTGTTGGCCCACAAACATAAAAGAAATGAATAAAAAAGCCCTCTTTCTAGTCTATTTTACATGTATTGTTAATTACATGCATATGCTTTGCAGATTGTTGATTGCCGATTCTCTTCTTTTTCTTTGTTCAGAATTTTGTTTTTCTTGCATACAATTAGAGTTATATTGATTGATAGTTGTTATGTTTTACTCAAAAATGCTTCTTCTTCTTTTTTCAAAATATTTATGGATTGGATTTTTTATTTTTTAGTGTGAAGTTGTGAAAGTATTAAAAGCAAATATTAACCCAACTCTTTTGTTAAGGTTCATTCTATTTCTTTCAAAAAGATTTTGCCACCACATAAATATAATCATGCGTCCACCACTGTCGGAAAAAGGGAGATTGAAGACCGTCAACCCTCTTCCTCCAACTCCGGCCGCTGAAGACAACCCAAAATCAGCCACTTCGCACCCCGAAGCTGTCAAAGTGGCCAGACACTGTGTTGCAATGCACAGTTGGAGCATTTCACATGCGCCGAAGGGGTTTATCTTGGGCCTAGGAAGCCTTTGGGTTCCCCTTGACAAAGTCAAAAAAAAAAAAAAAAATCAGCCACTTTGCGCCCTGACCAACCCCCACCCAACCACCGACAAACTTTGAGAGCCGACCAAAACCAAACCCGTTGCCGCCTAGACAAACAAATACTGAGCAACAACCTCAAAAGCACTGTGCTCCTCGTCAACGGAGAGAAGCCGTCACCTTGCTTGCCAAATGAGATCGGAGGTGAGCCAAGGATGCCACCACCGCTAGTCTTTTCTTAAGTAAAATTAGAGAAAATTTTACAAATAGTACTCCAAATAAAGTCCATTCATCATTTCGGTACCTCAATCTTTAAAACTATAACATTGAAACCCGACACAATATCAATGCTCTCCGTCAATAATGCCGTGAAGCTAGATTTTTTCCATGGGCAAAATCGTCTCTTCATATTTTCCCGCAAATAACAACTCCATCAGCTGGCCACATCAGCCTTTTCCCTCCAAAACTATCTTCCATTCCCTTAAGAAAATGCAAAACCTGACAATACTAGTCTCAATCGACATTATTTTCCCGCTAATCACCATTGTACTTAGTTATCCACCTTAGCCAGTTCCCTTAAAAACAAAAATCTCCCTTTCACCATTTATATCAATATCTATAGTGAGCCATCTTTTGTCTGCATACAAAAATTAGAGGCATCTGGAAATTAGAAGACACTGTTGGTCAGTAATAGAGTCTCAAAATACAACCGCTGTTACACAAAAGTTTACAAGCCAAGGACTTGAAGTCTACAGCTGCTTGTAAAAATTCACAAAAGAGCATTGATATAATGATAGCAATATCACAGAAGCACGCAAAAATGCTACCATAATCAGTTGGTTATACATGCCAATAGGTTACTTAAATAGTCATAGTAAGATTAGATGTGAAAGCCTTCAACACTTCCACAGTGGCTTTTTCTTTACTTCATTTTTTGTTCGAGCTGCATTCTGAGTGTTGTGGTAGAGCTTGATGATTGAGGTTGCTTAACTAGCTTGATCCTTCTTGCAGATGCCTTGCATCTCTTATGATGTGCCTGTTTTTTTCCGATTCACTTGAACACACAGAGAGAGAGAGAGAGAGAGAGAGAGAGAGAGAGAGAGAGAGAGAGAGAGAGAGAGAGATTTTGAAGGTGAGAGACTGAGAGGAGTCCTTTTGGCTCGTTTTGGCTTTATGCGCTAATGGATAGGGGTAGTATTGAACATTGGCTTTAATTTGATTGGTGGACAAAATCAAATGTGAAGGGCCCATGGGCTGGCTAGGTTAATTAGGTTATATATGCATCCCTAAGTTAATTAGGGAATATATATATATATATATATATATATATATATATATATATATATATAGCAAGGTATTGCTGCCGCAGGGATTGGTTTTTTGGGTGTGAGAGATTAGACAATTAACCTAATTGTATTTAGGGTTTTGGGCAGAGAGTTTATTCTAAAACTCTAAGAGTGTGTTTGGATGAGGGAAAAAATGATGGAATTTAATTGAAAGTGAGGATTTCATAATTCCTAAAAATCAATTCCCTCGTTTGGCATTATCAGATTGGAAATTTTAAATTTCTCTGTGGAAAAAAACAAAGGAATTCGCTATTTAAATTCCTCACTTCAATTTCCACCAAAATAGGTGTCATTTACGAATTCCTTTGCAGTATTCAATTTTTATTTCTAAAACAAGACTTTTTTCTATTTTATCTTTTTATTTGTTTTAAATTTTCTTAATTTATTACACATTTCAAATCCTAAATAGATGCAACCAAACAATAGAAATTGCAATTAATGGAATTTTAGATTGATGGAATTAAAGATTTCATCATTTATAAATTCCTACGGATTTTATAATTTTCTCATCCAAACGCACCGTAATTGTATTCACTCCAATTGATTATAGTGGAATTTCTCGCCGGCTCCGAAAGTGGACGTATCTCAATCACATTGATTGAGTGAATCACTATAAATTATTGTGTTTGTTTTCTTTTTCGTTGTTTGGCCACTCATCTAGTTCCAAATCAATATTGTGTTTGTTACGCTTTCGCACAACACACTGGCATCAGAGCTCTGGTTCTGAATTGGGAGTTGATTCATTGATTGGAAATCATGGTTGACGAGAAAAAGAAAGGGATTGAGTCTTCAGGTTCTTCGCGTTGGTCGTCTTCCAGGCCATCAATTAGTAATGCCAAATTTGAAGTTGAAAAGTTTAATGGCACCAACAATTTTGGCATGTGGCAGTGTGAGATGATGGATGTCTTGTGTCAACAAGAATTGGATATAGCTCTGGAAGATAAACCTGCAGACATAGATGATGTAGAGTGGGCGAGAATTAACAAGTGGGCTTGTGGTTCTATCAGAATGTGTCTTGCTAAAGATCAGAAATTCTTTGTCATGAAAGAAACTTCTGCAAAAGCGTTGTGGAAGAAATTAGAAGACCAATATATGATCAAGAGTGCTGAAAATCGGTTTCACCTGAAGAGGCGGCTTTTTCGATTTAATTATCGACAGGGTGTTTCTGTGTCTGAACACATCAGTGATTTCAATAAGATACTTCAGATTTGGCTAATTTGGATGTGAAAATTAGTGATGAGGATAAAGCATTGTGTTTGCTAAATTCTCTTCCTGACGAGTATGAGCATTTGATTACAACTTTGTTGCATGGAAAGAATGACGTGAAATTTGATGATGTGTGTAATTCATTGATAAATAATGAGTGCAGAAAGAAAGAGAAGCAACTTCAGAATGTTTCAGGTGAAGCACTTGTAGTAAGGGGCAGATCTGATGAGAGAAAACCTACTGGAAAAAGAGGTAAATCTCGTTTCAAGTCAAGAAGTAAATTTCCTGCAAAAGATGAGTGTGCTTTTTGTCGCAACAAAGGTCATTAGAAGAAAGATTGTCCTAAGTTGAAGAATAGAGACAAGAAGGATTCTGAAGTGAATGTTGTAAGAGATGATGAAGATGACGACTTTGATTTTGCTTTGAGTTGTTCATCAGTTTTTGAAGATTTTGAAGAAGAAGAGATTGAGTTTGCTTTGGCTAGTTCATCTGCAGTTGGTTATTCTGACAAGTGGATTATGGATTCAGGTTGTTCACATCATATGTGCCCTAATAGGGAGTGGTTCTCTACTTTCAAGGAGTTGAGTGGTGGAATAGTTTTGATGGGAGACAACAGTCCTTGCAGAACAAGAGGGATTTGTACAATTCGTCTCAAGATGCATGATGGAGTAGTCAGAGAATTAACAAATGTTCGGTATGTTCCAAATTTGAAGAAAAATCTTATCTCTTTAGGAACTTTAGAATCAAAAGGGCACACAATTACATTGAAAAGTGGAGTTGCTAAAGTTGTCTTTGGTTCACTTGTGATGATGAGAGGTGAAAGGTTTAGAAATTTGTACAAGGGAGCACAGTGACAGGTGAAACAGCAATATCTGAGACTACAGATGATGATGATGCAGACAATACAAAATTATGGCATATGCGTCTTGGACATGCTGGTGACAAACCAATACAAGGATTAGTGAAGCAAGGTCTATTGAAAGATGCAAAGACAGGAAAATTAGAATTTTGTGAACATTGTGTCTTGGGAAAACATACTAGAGTTAAATTTGACACCGCAGTTCATCAGACTAAAGGTACTCTTGATTATGTTCACACTGATGTATGGGGACCTACCAAAACTGTACCTTTGGGAGGTAAGCATTATCATGTCTCTTTTGTTGATGACTTCTCTAGAAGAGTATGGGTGTACACCATGAAGCATAAAGATGAACTCTTAGATATATTTGTGAAGTGGAAGAAGATGATTGAGACTCAGACCGGTCGAAAAATTAAGAGGCTCAGGTCAGATAATGGTGGTGAATACAAATCTGATCCGTTCTTGAAACTATGTCAAGATGAGGGCATTGTGAGACACTTCACAGTTAGAGAGACACCACAACAGAATGGGATAGCAGAGCGCATGAATCGGACTTTATTGGAGAAAATTTGGTGTATGTTGTCTAATTCTGGATTAGGCAAAGAATTTTGGGCTGAGGCAGTTGTGTATGCAAGCCATCTCATTAATAGGTTACCTACTGCTGCACTTGAGGGAAAAACTCCCATGGAGGTATGGTCTGGTAAACCTGCTACTGATTATCATTATTTACATATTTTTGGTTGTCCTGCTTATTTTCATGTCAGGGAAAGCAAGCTTAATCCAAGGGCCAAGAAAGCTATATTCTTGGGATTTAAAGAGGGTGTTAAGGGGTTTAAGCTTTGGTGTTCAGATGTGAAGAAAGTTGTTGTAAGCAGAGATGTGACTTTTGATGAGGCTATTATGGTTGATCAGAACAAGCAGAAAAATTCTGAAGAGCAGAGAATGACCGTAGAGAGTTTGCAGCAGGTGGAGTTAAAGAAAAAAATTGTTGAAACTCAAATTGATCCAGTGAGTCCTAATGTTGATTCAGATGATTTAAATATTGAGGACATGAGTATTGAAGTAGACGCTCCAACCCAAGAGCCTACACAGCAAGATGGACCAATTGCAACTACAAAGGGAAAAATGAATGCTCAAAAGCCAGCTTGGCTTAATGATATGGTGACTTATGCACTTCCTGTTACTGAAGAAGAAATTCATACTACTTATGAAGAAGCTGTCATACATGCAGATTGTGTAGAATGGGAAAAAGCTATGGGTGAGGAGATGAAGTCTCTTCACAAGAATAAAACATGGGAGTTGGTTCAGTTACCGCAGGAGAAGAGAGCAATTGGTTGCAAGTGGGTGTTTGCTAAAAAGGAATGATCACGGTATAAGGCTAGATTGGTAGCTAAAGGCTACGCACAAAAAGAAGGAATTGACTACAATGATGTATTTTCTCCTGTTATTAAGCATTCTTCTATTCGTATTTTATTGGCCTTGGTTGCACAGTTTGATCTAGAGTTGGCACAGCTTGATGTAAAAACTGCTTTCTTACATGGTGAATTAAAAGAAGAGATATATATGACTCAGTCAGAAGGATTTAAAATTGCTAGTAAAGAAAATTGGGTCTGCAAACTGCATAAATCATTGTATGGTTTGAAACAATCTCCAAGGCAGTGGTACAAGCGGTTTGATAAATTTATGTTCAGTCAGAAGTACACTCAGAGTCTTTATGATCCATGTGTTTATTTTTGCAAGCTACAAGATGGGACCTTCATTTATTTGCTCTTATATGTTGATGATATGTTAATTGCATCTAAGAGCAAGGTGGAGATAAATAAATTGAAATCACAATTGAGTGGTGAATTTGAGATGAAGGACTTGGGAGAAGCTAAAAAGGTTTTGGGCATGGAAATTGAAAGAGATAAATCAAGAGGCAAAGTTTGTTTGTCACATAAGCAATATTTGAAAAAGGTACTGCATCAGTTTGGCATGAATGATAAATCTAAACCTGTAAGTACACCTCTTGCCTCTCACTTTAAGCTTAAATCTACTATGTCTCCTAGCACAGATGATGATATGAAATATATGGCCAAAGTTCCTTATGCTAGTGTTGTTGGTAGCTTGATGTATTGTATGGTGTGTACTAGACCGAATATTTCACAGGCCTTAAGTGTGGTGAGCAGATATATGCATAACCCAGGTAAAGGTCATTGGCAAGCAGTGAAGTGGATTCTACGGTATATTCTTGGTACTGTGGATGTTGGATTAGTTTTTCAGCAGGATAAGACGAGTCAATGTGTTGTTGGATATGTGGACTCTGATTTCGCAGGTGATTTGGATAAGTGCTGATCTACTAGAGCTTATGTGTTTACTCTTGCTAGTGGACCGGTGAGTTGGAAGTCAAATTTGCAATCTACAATTGCTTTGTCGACTACAGAAGCTGAATATATGGCGGTAACAGGGGTGCAAAAGAAGCAGTTTGGCTTCGTGGTTTGCTTGAGGACTTGGGAATTATTCAAGAATATGTGGATATTTTTTGTGACAGTCAAAGTGCTATTCATTTAGCAGAGAACCAAGTTACTCATGCTCGTACTAAACATATCAATGTCAAATTTCACAAGATTCGTCAGATGGTGGAGGATGGTGATGTTCAACTCCTCAAAATTGGAACTGCAGATAATCCTGCTGATATGTTGACAAAGTCAGTTCCATTGAGCAAGTTCAAGCATTGCTTGAACTTGATTGGTATTTGTAGAATTTGAAATTCCCTACGGGGATGTCGGAGCAGTGATTGGTTTTGAAGTTCTACTTTGGAGAATTTATATCTAGTAAAGCCAAGGTGGAGATTATTGAATATTGACTTTAATTTGATTGGTGGACAAAATCAAATGTGAAGGGCCCATGGGCTGCCTAGGTTAATTAGGTTATATATGCATCCCTAAGTTAATTAGGGAATATATATATATATATATAGCAAGGTATTGCTGCCGCAGGGATTGGTTTTTTGGGTGTGAGAGATTAGACAATTAACCTAATTGTATTTAGAGTTTTGGGCAGAGAGTTTATTCTAAAATTCTAATTGTATTCTCTCCAATTGATTATAGTGGAATTTCTCGCCGGCTCCGAAAGTGGACGTAGCTCAATCACATTGATTGAGTGAACCACTATAAATTATTGTGTTTGTTTTCTTTTTCGTTGTTTGACCACTCATCTAGTTCCAAATCAATATTGTGTTTGTTACGCTTCCGCACAACAGGTAGAACATATGAAGAGACGATTTTGCGCATGGAAACAATCTAGGTTCACAATGTTATTGACGGAGGGCATTGATATTGTGTCGGGTTTCAATGTTGAGATACATTGTTATAGTTTTAAAAATGGAGATGCTAAAAAATGAACCAACTTTATTTGAGTTACTATTTATAAATTTTCTCATCAAGTTGCTCTTTCTTTTCATATGTATGTTATTGACTGCACATCTGTATATTGATCTTTTTTTCTTTTATTTTCGTATTTATCTCAAATAAGCGATCAAGTCAATTGTTGTATGATATAAGTCTTAACTATGGAGAGTTTGGTCCCATTCAAAACAACGTATGGTCTTTGCCGCCTCAAACAGAATACGTATTTGTGTTTCAGAATTTGAAACTTATAATATAGATTGATTTTGAATTATATAATTATACAGAAACACCAATTTTTTTTACCTATCTTTTTCCCTTTAAATTTCTATCTACATATAGCATTGGAACATCAAGTCTCACTTTTCACATTAACCACATCCCGCTATAATCTAATACCAAAATTTGTTATGTTGCTTGCAATCATTGAATTCCTACAACCTTCTAAAGTCTATGAGCTACACAAGCTTCTCTGGCATAAGATTCCTTTACCCCATTCTCAATATCCATCCAGCCAGAATCAAGAATTCGCATGAACAAAAGGTTCAAATCAAATCAAACCATCTCCAGGATTTTGATATTCCCTGTGGAATTTGCAGCAATTAAGGTGGAGGATTGGCCACGCCAACAAACAGATGAGATAAATTGTGCAGCATCATCCGTATCCTGGCCAGAAAGCGGGTCTGTGGCCTGAAACTTGTACGACAACGCCGGCATTGGGAATGCCTTGTGGTAGACGAAAACCTGTTCAACCAAAAACATAAACACCAATTAATAGGAACATTAACAATGCATTGGTATGATTTCTGAGGCTGTTCAACCGAAAACATAAACACCAATTGATATGAACATTAACAATGCATTGTATGATTTCTGTGGCTGGGGGAAAGAGAGAGAAATATTGTTCTTCAGATCAACAAAATATCAAAGTAAATCCCGTTCTTCTATAGTCTCCCATAAAAAGAAAAAGAGAAAATGGCCACCCACTAGGTCTTTTCCACAGAATCCTAGTGAGAGTTTACTCTATTCCCAGGCCTTGGGCCTCCTTCAAAGCAAAAAAGGAAAACTGTCCTTATTGGGAAATCCATAAATTGTCTAAACTTACTGGGAATTTTTCCCCCAAAATTGTACTTATTAGCAATTTTTTTTTAAGAGAATACAAAAAAGAAAGCTTGCATTCCCTCCCTGGTGACAGCATTATAGAGGCAAGAGGAACAACCAGACAAGCATGAAGATACTTGTTTTAAATAATAACTAAAATACCTCATTAGTCTCTGAGCCGGTAGCAATGTAACCATCAGAAACTGACAAACCCACAAAGTTCTGCAACAAGGGAAACATACAAAACCTTCAGATTTTAAGCTTATGGGGTCATATATGACTTGCATTGAGTGAATGGAATTAATACATCCGGGCTCAAAATTAGTGTAACAGACTCCAATGACTCAGGAAAACTGTACAACAGCATTTTGTTAAATGCAATCTTATTTGTGGTTTCAGTTTGCAAATATCCATAGCCATGAAGATATAATCAAATAAGAGGCTTTTGCAGTTACCCATTGTAGGAAAAAAAAAGAAAAACAAAACAAAAAACTTGAACTACCAGATTGAACTTAACAGATTGGTCAAAAAGACCACCTCTAACATCGTCGCAGAAAAAATTGGTATATGATTCACAAAAGAAAATATTCAGCATTCATTTCAGCTTCTAACTATTTAGAGAAAATCATTTACATCTAGTAGAACACACAAACTATTATATACTAATTTCTACTCATCTCATTTAGTGACCTTCAATAAATTTTGAAATTCTTAATTACAGGCTTACAGCAGATGCAAATAGAAATAAAAGGAAGAAAACCTTTAATATGGCTGCTGCCTAGAATTGCTCGTACAATAAATGAGTGAAATTACCTTCACATTCGTGTGACCTGTGAATGTCATAACCGGAGTGTCTATGACTCGAGATGTGCATGTTGACAGATCCCAAAGCTTCAGTGTGTTGTCGGTGGATGCAGAAACAAGATTCATCCTATCTATGAACTTGACATAACTCACAGTTTTGTTGTGTCCAATCAATGTACAAAGAGGAACCTTCGAGTTACGAAGATCATAGTAATAAATTTTATGATCCGCTGAACCGAATGCAAGGGAACGACAAGAATCCAAAGGAAACTGTACACAGCAAACATTGGCCTTTGTTTTTATTGAACCAATACTTTCTCCCTGTAGAAGCAACCACAGAAGAAATCAGCTTATCATACATCCAGAATTAAGTATTTGCATCATGCAAATAGATGACTACAGTACGTTTAGTTTCAAAGCTGACATCCACCAAGTGCAAGAATATAATTGCCTGATTGATACTCCATAGCTTAACAGAACCATCATCACTCCCGCTAGCTAGCATTGTTGGGTCTGCTGATGAAAAGTCAATGGACCATACACGCTTCTCATGTTCTTTCATCTCCATTAGTACTTGACTTCTTGTAACATCCCACACCTTAACAGGTTAAGCAATTTAGTTAATACAATGTGATAGAGAGCTAACAAGTGAATCACAAATAAGGCGTGACCTACCTGCACTACACCTTCAAAGTTACTTGAAGCAATCTGGCTTTTGATATAACTGTTCCAACATATATTGCTTAGCTTTGATCTGGTAGCTATTTCAACCACAGGATAATGGATATCACGATCCTCGTTTATGATCGAGTCACATTCAAATATTTTGATTTTCTTATTAACACCAGCTGTAGCAAAAAATTCTCCATCCCGATCAAAACTAAGTGAGCATACTAGATTTGAGGAATTCAGAAGATCTGCCTGCTTCAAATCCGCCTTCACTTTTAATTTTGAGAAAGATAGATACTTGCATAATCCCTCAAGAAATGGTTCTATCCAACCACTTCGTCTACCTTCACTATGTTGTTCTTTTAATGTCAAATTACTCACAGAACTTCTTTCAGTTGCAACAATAGAACCTCTACCATCACTACTTATTGATGAATGTCTAGTCAAGGGTTTGGCTGAGTGCTTGATTGGCCTCCATCTTGTCAAAAAATATGCTGACTCTAGCTTTTTAAAGTTGTTCATCAATCTGGAACTTCTCAAAAGAATACTTTCTTGATTATCAGTTTCTGACTTCTGACCATCCAAATTATCATCACACTCCTCTCCATTGTGAATATAGACGCCTGGTCTGAACCGTTTTCTGGATCCACTAGCCGAATCATCATCATCAGTAATATTCATAGATGGGAAACTTGATGTTGAATGATCTTCCTTTACCAGCTCTGGGCATGAACCACCTTTTCCCTTGGAACTTGTTTTGTGCTTCACAACTTCTTCAATATCAGAACACAGAAATGAAACAGTATTCCGCAACTTATCAGCTGCTTCCTGTTTCCTTTGTTTTACAAGCAAGAGAAATTCCAGCAATAACTCCTGCTCCTCTATTTTCTCTCTAAGCTCTATTGCTGCTTCACGTTCTTCTAAATCATCTCTTGGTTCATTAAGAAATTCACTCTGTAGCAATTCACTGCAACAGATAGGAAAGTGGATTTACAAATCAGTAGAAATTTGTAACACTAGTAGAAATTTTGTTACAAGTCAATACAAGATGCAGAATGCTAGAAGATGCATGGAGATCCCTAAAATGTAACACCAAATTATTGAAGCAATGATTATCCTGTATTTGCAAACACTTTCAAAGTCGAAAACAAAAGATTAGACTTGATCAATTTCAAAAATGCAAGCAGTTTACATATCCACCAAATGCAATTACTAAATATTCTATTTGCCAAGAAAAATATCTTTTAACACCAAATCAATCCTAGAACATCAGAATACAACTTAAAACTGTAGTACCATTTTAAGCAACACTAGGCTAGTGGCTCCTTCTCGTATTTTCTTCTTACCCTCTTTTTTCCAATACACTGGATTATATCAATTTCGATGGTTATGAATCCATAACAACCTTGAAACTGACCTAATCTAAATTTTTCATTCAGAGACTTATCTTTTGGATGGTCCACAGGAGTCTCATCATGCCTAAGATAGCACACCACGAAAGGTAAGCTCTGGTTTTTCAAATAAAAAATTTCCAGGTGCAGCCAGAATTTTAGATGTATTATTACTAATACACCTTAGACTTTGAGATATATTGGTCCTGCCAATCTAACTATATGGCTTAGGAAAGAAAAAAAATCAGAGTCAAATTGGAAGTTAATCTGTAAGAAGTAATTTACCCCATTTTAGGCCGACTATTTGGCTCAGGGTGCAGTAGCCATAAGCAAAATGAAGCTTCTTTTGGCCATCTCAGCAGTAATTGCGGAGGTAGAACTCGATGTCTCAGACTAGACATGGTCCTACTCTTTTCTTCTCTTGAGCTGAATGGGCAGAATAACTGGTCACATGTGCATCATGTCAGTCAACAGAAACAAAAGAGCTCTAAAGTCTAAAAAGAATTGACTTTCATCAACAATTGATGCACCTTAAGATCTTATTTTACTTATAATGTAGACACAGAAAACTTATAATGCAAACAGAGAAATAGGAAGCTATTATTTACACACCTCAAAAAGAAGAACTCCTAATCGATAAATGTCTGAAGCACAGGGACTTGGACCACCAGCAACCTCTTCAGGACTAGTATACCAATTGCTCTCCATGAGCAATATTTGTTTCATTGGAAATGGCTGTCTCTTATCTTCTAGTTGAGCACTCCTCTCTCTGGTTCTATGTTCTTCACTCTCTTGCATTAATGATTCACGCGCCGCATATATTGAGCTTGACTGCATGCAACCTGTATCTGACAAAGCATTTGCTGGAGCTTTCATAAATTGAAAATTTCCTCTTGCCATGTTGCTTCGTTTCTGATGCAAGGCAGAGGTTAAGTTCTTTGCTTCCAGGGTTGGGCTATTTAACCCATCCTCGGGAGAATCAGTGCCAGAATCTGAGCAAGATGCAGACTCGATGAAAGAGACATGATTAAAAGAGGACATAACAAAGCAGGAAGGCCGCACATTATGAACAACAATTCCTTCTGAATGTGCTACATTAACAATTTCCACTATTTGCCTAAATATATGCAAGCATTCAAATGCATCAACAGATCGATCCGGTCTATCCAACCATTGCCTCAAGCTAACATCTCCCCATTCAATGGCCCGAACAAAAGGTTCAACTGGTACCTCATCCTCACACACCCCAGACAATCCACCCTGGTTTCCTAGGTCATCAGTGTGTGCCACCACAACCCCATCTCTCTCATTCCTTAAATCCGAATCCTGCGATGAACCACGCAAGAAGCCGAATCTTCTAGAATGACTACGCCTTGGATTCCGGTTTGAGACTCTGGAAGTATTCAAATCTCTAGAACTATTAGACCTCTGCCAAGCAGACTCAGATGAGCCTTCCATTATTATCCTCCTATAGCAGCATGAAGGCAATAACACACACATCCAAGAAAGTCTCTCACTTCCACCACCATGTTGAATCAAAACCTCATCTCAGATAAAACCCCCAAGCAGAGCACATCAACAACTTGTCAACGACAGACAGATTTCCTGCTGGGCATAAAAGTAACTTGATGAACATTCACTGACAAAATCTCAGCACAAAAGAAAAACAGATACAAGCAGAGACCACCATCATGACACTTAAAAGAATGATCCAAAAAGATCAAAACAAGTAGAACCAATTCACCAATTCATATCACAGTCACAAGAAATGCAAACAATCAATCTAAACCAAGCAAACAAAAAACCCATGAAGAAAAAACTTGTCTTTGGCACTGACATGAAGAAAAGACCATCACTTGCATGTAAGAGAGAGATAGAGAGAGAGAGAGAGAGAGTTACCAATTCCACCATGAAAAGGGTACACTGTTTCCTGCTAAAGGCCTATCAGAATTAACAGTAGAACTCTCCTAAAAAAGAAAGCTCTACAGTTTCTTAGAAGCTCTCTCCAGCCTCATAAATTCCCCAATATTTTCTCCAACAATAAAACAAACAAAATCTCCCCACTTAAAGCACACAACTGTTTATAAAAAATAAAAATAAAAACAATTTTTGTATAAATTGACTAATAGAATTCTCCCAAAGTATGAGACTTTGTTTTTTTACTTATAAATTTGGAGCTCAAAATCTCGTATCCTGATTGGGTCTACCGTCTATCACAATGTGATTACTTTACTGCCTGCTTGGCAGCCAGAGAGTCGAGCAAGGCCACTTCTTTCAACTCTCTTCTTTATCTTCCCGCTTTATTCCAAACTACTAACGTGGATCAACAAAGGCCTCTAACTAATATGAGATCAGAGGCAAAACAGTATCATCATCATTATAAAAACCCACGTGGCCCAACCATGAAAAAACTTCACTAGAAGTCAAAACAAACAACTGGGTCTTTTCTACTATGGTATGGTGTGTATGTTTATTATACGGGATTGTCTACGATACACTTATATATCAGGTTGATTAGTTCAATATAGAGATAAACTATTTCGATATAAAAGTAGATCAATTCAAGCTAGTCTGCTTATTTATGGAGTCGGTCTACCTTTATATCAAATTTAGAAAGAATGTTGTAAATAGTGAAACCGCTCACTTATATATTGTAGTTTATTGGACTTGTTCTTTTTTGAGTACTTTTCATTCCTCTAGAATATTCGATGTAAAAATTATTGAGAATGGTGGTCGAAGCATCGTACGTCTGAGGCAACTTCCATGGTCAAAAATGGCAGAGCTGAGACCATGTCTCCCCCGACAACTTTTGAATTTTGGTGGAGAATTTCTGGCTCTATAAAAATATGCAGAGGAGAAGAAGACGGTGAAAAGTTTTTATTTTTCGGTAGGGTAAAATGGGTCATTTTACTTACATTAGTAGAAAGAGGCAAGCCCTAGATGCAATAATTTAGCATGTGAATCATGAGATAACAAATAAACAATTTGGGAGTGTCTTTTCCATTCCCGAAGAAGAAAGTCTTAATTGGGTTCCAAATCAGGGTAATAAACCTCTTTTTGGGATAAATGTTTATTTATTATCATATGGAAGTGGAGAAAGATGATATTCCCAAAGAAGAAAGTCGTGAGTCTGATTAGTTACCGTACAAAAGCAAAGTAATAAAGTACCAAAACTATTAGGTGTAATCCAATGGGTATCAAACACAATCTTCAACCTACTTGTGTAGTTCCATAGCAAAAAGCAAGGGACAACTCCAAGTTGATTATTGGGAGATAATGGACCGACCTTTTTATATTCGTTTTCGTTCATGTGACAAATTGGATGGCTTTTCATCAAAAAATAAAAAAATGGTTGGCTTCCGAATTTGTTTTTGTGGAAGATCACTAGGTTAGTAACTTAGTAGTACACACTTTTTTTAGGGAGTGCGACGGTGTCCAAAGACAACAATACCGATACACACACACGCAACCGTTCAAAAGAGGACGTCCACATAGACGCAAAAGTGCTGACGTCCCTCCTCCGGCCTCAATCAGGCGGTGATGGCGGCGTTGTGGTTGTTGTTGCCGAACTAGGCCTCGATGTCGAGCCTCTACTTGCCCCTGAAGTTGTCGATGAAGAGTTCGAAGTCGACATCGATGGGCTTCCATGGTTTCGCCGCAGACACCTTCGATTCCGATCAGCTGAGCCTTCTCCTTGATGGTGACGCCGTCCGGGATGTCTAGATGATTCGTCCAGCAATCGCAGCGCCTGAAATCGCTGCCTGATCAGGCTGGAGGAGGGACATCCGCACTTTTGCGTCTGTGCGAATGTCCGCTTCTGATCTGGTTTAGAAATACGAACATCAACTAAAAAACAAAATTTCTACAAACACCTCTTTATATCTGATCCAACTGGAATGCTAGGGACACCAAAGAGGGCAAACAAAAGAACCAGACATAATGATTATTAGACGTATGGGCTGCCAAAGCTAAACGATCTGCAACGAAATTGGCCTCTCGATATATTGGTATTGTAGTAAATTGAAGGTTTGAAATTTTTCGTTTCAACGAAAGTTCTAGTATTTTCAATTTGTAGAAATTTTGATAAATATCGGTATATATTGATACGAAAAAACTATTTTCAAAGATATTTTAGATATCATTCATATATTGATAAAGTAAAACTATGAAAATTTCAATTCAAATTATGAAAATTAATATTTCACACAAATTTTAGTAGTTTTAAAGAAGTTTAAACCATTGAACAACTTACGTTATCGATTTCGGCTCTACTTGGAGTACATTCTAGTTCTACAAGAAACTCATTACACAACTTATTTAGAGGGAATAGCAAATAAAATTAACCTTCCATTTACCTATATTTCAATTAGAGCTACTCAGATAGTTTTTAAGGAACTATAAGAGACAAGTGGATCTCAGGACTTAGTCACATGTATTAAAATCAAAAATTAAAATTGTAACAACTTAAGACTCTATAGTATTTATTCATAACTTGAGATCCACTTGTCACTCGCAATCTTTAAAAACTATTCATTCAGTGAGCATGTCTGATATCTCAATAATCATATAAAAACAAAACAATCATAGTTTCCAACTTGCATGCAGCATAATTTAAAAGTATAAGGTTACACCATCAATAATGCATTTAACATGAGCTAATTAGGGACCAAGCTCCGAGCAGATCAAGTGTGACAACTTTGTTTAGGGATGGATGCCCTAAAATGAGAGGTAAATCAGCAAAGGAACATGCATGATACCTATCATCTATATGATCTTTTATTCTCTATAATGACACCTTAGCTCATACTTTTAAGCTACATATTTAGTTACTTCATGATAGAGTACACTTGATGAATTTGGGGGCCAATGAAGGTCATTGTTTATTTATGTAATCAAATTTATAAAGATAAAGTGTTTGATCAATTACTTTAATATAGTTAATTATAAGGTATGCAAACTCATCTGTAATAAAAAAAATCAGAGCCAAATCGGAGCAATCTTAAACTATCCCTTGCTTTTCAGCTTTGCCAATTTAGACACCAAAATGGAAGGTCCTCAACTCCTCAACTAAATTCAAGAGAAGTATCCCAAATGTCATGCCAAATTACCAATATACACCTAACTCTTTTTCCCTCAGAAAAGAAAAAGAATTAAAAGGCACACCTAACTCTCACATCAAACTACCACTTAAGCCTAGTTAGGTCCCGTTTGTGATTGCTTCGCTTTTTAAAAAAAATCAGCTTTTGTTTAGAATTTTAGATTTTATTATGTTTGGTAAATAAATAAAAAGCAGCTTTAATTGAAAGTTATAGATCACTAACAGCAAATTTTAGAAGCAGCCCAGAGATTGCTTTTAGAAGCTATTGTGGATCAAAACACGTTCTGAAGTTGTTTTATGTACTGACAACACTTTTAAAAATATTATTTACCAAACACGAATCTGTTTGAATTTATAGCTGATTATTTTCACAACACAGCAACAACAGTTTTTTTTTTTAAATCACAACAACCCCAAACTAGCCCTTAACCACCAATTACCAACAAGTAAATATTTATTTAAAATGCATTCAATAAATAATAATTCCATGTTCACTAAACAATGTCTTTATGCATGACTTAGTTGACTAAAGTTTTTATCTAAATAACATCATTATTCAGAAAAAAATCTTCTATATATATATATATATATATTTTTTTTGTGGAACAAAAGAAGAAAGGATCAAGAGATTTTCCACGCTATTGAACCATATATTTCACTTGACCACCCAATAAAAAAAGTATATCTGAAAAAAAACCAGCAAAATTACAAACTCGACACGCCCCTTGTATAGAGATCTTTTTTATATTGGATGATCAGACTAATTGATGTTCCATGTTCACTGAACAATGTCTTTATGCTTGACTTAGTTGACTAGAGTTTATATTTGCATAAATCACGAGTCCAAATTGATGAGGTTCCTTCTTTCACGCTATCGAACTATTTAATTGGTCCAACCACTCAATAAGAAAAAGCATACACATACATACATACAGAAACTCGAGTATTTGATCTGAAAATTTTAAATGTTCTTATTCTTTCTATTAGATGATTAGACAAATTGATGATCCAACGACTTGACAGAAGACCTTCTCCATGGCTCGACGCAGACCACAAGATGTTCTAAATTAGGTCTAGGATTCGCATCTGTGTTTAGGGCATTTAGCCCTCCACTTCACCTAAAAGAACAGATAGATATTTTCAATGCTACTGCTAAGTGTTTCTGTTGCATTGCAGATTTGTAGACCAGGTGGCCTCATTCTAGACGATGAAATGATCATTGTCGACTAGTTAGAAGTAGAAGATGAGATATAGATTGTGTGGTGGTAGCAACCAAGCTACCACTTCTCATTAATATTTTTTGTTTTCTAGGCTCGTGGTTTGACGTAAAATATTGTTTTTTTTTTTTTTTATGGACAAAACGTCAAATATGTTTGAAACCCCTAAATTGCGAGATATTTAAATATGCTTTTGAATTACATCATGACAAATTAGAAAAAGCACCTGAACGAGAAATGTTTGTTTCTTGTAATATTTAAATTCCATGGTTGAGTTGATAGTGGCCTTCCGCATCAACATGTGGTCAATCAAACATTACATATATATGTTTACAAAAATTTATGTTTAAAATTATGGTTTTGTTAGATATTTTAACATGATCCAACTCATTTTGATGACAATAGTCATATCAATATGAGCCTGTTTTATGGCGCCACATGAGAATATACGTACAATGTCGATCTCAACTTGAAGGAAGCCATGAATCTGCCATCGATGAGACAGAATCGGCATGCCTAGGGTTTTCTATCTCTTATGAGTGGAGGCAACATAAGTACTTAAATATTGTAGAAAACTAGAAATGACTCAAATTAAATCTCATATTTGTACATCTCCAAACAACATTATATAACAAATAAAGATAATCTAAATTAGAACTTTATTTGATTATCAATTTTTAGAAGAATCTATATCGAATTATCATTGGTCCTTAATTAGAAAAAAAGTATATATTATTAAAAGAAAAGGCGAATGATCCGCAAAATGAGAGATCAATACATAAATATTTCGAAAAGTCACCCCATATGTCATGTATATTTGGCACATGTTCTTGTTCTCAAATTCCCCCCAAAATAAAAGATAATATAGTATAAGAACGCTGGAGAAAGTTTTAGTTTATAAATAGAATTTGATTGGTTGCTTGGTATCCCCTTAAATTAAGGGTTATGTTGTTTTACCATCAGGCTCCAACTTCTAGCCCTAACACAAACACTAGTACACTACTAATCCTCAGCACACAGTATTTGATATGATCAAAAATCAATACATCGATTAATCTAGGTTTTTTTTTTTATTGTGATCGAGAACTAATCAAATCAATATAGGTTGTAGAGATCCCATACATGCACCTAGTTTTATGAGCTTGGATTTTCGTATTTTTTGTGCACCAAATGACAGGGATGTGTGCTCTTGATGGAGCCAATAACACAAATCTATCCGGTACATACTCATAATTTGGGCCGCCACAAATTCATGCCACTTGAATTCTGATTATATTAGAATATGCAAACTAAATCTATCACTCAATTCTATCACATACTAAATTTTGACCAAAACACCTCAATAGGAAAAAAAAAAAAAGCCAGAAAATGGAACTGAAAATTGAAGGAGTTACAAAAATTGTGAACGACGGTGCAATGCCAAGTAGGTCCGCGCCTCGAATCGAACTCCTTCCACCACGTTCTTCTCTACACTACGAGTCTCAAATGCCTGAACAAAATCCTAATTCTGTAAGCGAAAAACCTATTTCCAAATCAAATCCAGTGATTAACACAATAAACGCGCTTGCAGGTGGAGGTGGTTACAGCCAGTGAGGGTTTCCGCTCATCGAAATTTGGTTTCCTTGGCACAGTCTCGGGAATGCTTCTCTTGGCGTCTTGGCTCATTTCGCGGTCTCCTGCTTCTGATTGTAGATAAAAAATCAGAGGTGCTACGGTAGAAGCAGATATCGACTTCGCCGTCAGTGATGAAATGAAGAGATCGGAGTAAGCTCCAGTGCAGTCTCTGTCTCTGTGGAGGAGGAGGAGGAGAAGAGAGAGAGAGAGAGAGAGAGATGGCTTTAAGGGCAGACTGGGAATAAAAAAAAATTAAAAACTGGCCTTTTTTTAACATCACCTCATTATTCACAAGTTCTAAATTAATATTACTGATAATTCATTATGTGTTTTAGGGAATCAGAAATTGAGAGAAAATTGCTGTGTTTTCTCATTGATAATAAGGTTCTCTTTATATAGAGGATTACAAGGTATAGAATCCGAACCATACAAGGAAAGGAAATCATACATTGAATAGGAATATCTAGATCCTTCTAAACCCTATTACCACTAGGTCAAGTAACCTAGACTTTGGGCCAAACACAACAAAAAGTGTTGCCCAAATGCGGTGCTTCTCTCGTTGCATCGCTAAAAACCTTGCTGAGTAACAAAAACCCAGTGAGACAAAAATAACCTCTATCAAAGGGGAAAAAGAGCACAACACACCCTTCACACTTCAAGACGAACATGTAGACATCTCCCCCTAATGTCTGCGTCTCCCCCTGATGACCACGATCATACGAGTCCGGATAATTTCAGCAAGCCAATTCTTGCCACATGTTTCTTGAACGTGGATTTGGGCAATGACTTAGTAAACAATTCTGCCACATTGTCCTCAGATAGAATTTGGTTAACCTTGATCTTGAGGAGCTTCTATTGTTGCTGATTGTAGAAGAATTTAGGCGATATATGCTTGGTGTTGTCGCCTTTGATGTAGCTTTGCTTCATTTGTTCAATGCAAGCACCATTATCCTCATAAATGCTAGTAGACTCATCTGTGGTAGACTTCAAACCAAAATTGCTTCGAACATGCGTAACTATGGATCGAAGCCATATACATGCATTCATGAACCGATTGGTGAAGAGCAATAATCTCTGCATGATTCGAAGAGGTAGCGACTTTGGTCTGCTTTGTAGACCTCTAACATATTGCGGTCTTTCCCATGGTGAACACATAGCCAGTTTGGGAGCGACATTTGTGTGGGTCAGAGAGGCACCCAGCATCAGCAAAACTTTCCAAAACACTTATATCGTTTTGGGATGGGGATAAGGGACGCAGTCCACCATGTATGGCTTCCCTGGCACTTGATGGGTCCGAATCCATGTTCTCTCTGTAGGGATAAAACAAGCCCATATCAATCGTACCACTTAGATATCGAAAGATATCCTTAACACCAGTCTAATGGCGTCGTGTTGGCGCAGAGCTATATCTAACTAACAAGTTCACAGCGAATGAGATATCCGGTCTTGTGCATTGTGCTAAGTACAATAATGCGCCTATTGCACTTAGGTAGTGCACTTCTACCTCTAACACATCTTCGTCGTCATCTTTTGGACGAAATAGATCATTCATTGAATCAAGACTACGAAAGACCATTAGGGTGCTTGAAGGCTTAATCTTGTCAGTGTTGAAATGCCTAAGCATCTTTTGGGTATAAGCTGATTGATGAATCAGGATACCATCTTTACGGTACTCAAGTTCCAAACCGAGGAAAAACCGTGTCTTCCCAAGATCTTTCATCTCAAACTCGGATTTCAAGTGTTCAGTGGTTTCCTTAAACTCTTCAAGGTTGCCAATTATGTTCATGTCATCGACGTAAACCGCTACTATTGCATATCCGAAACTTGTCTTTTTTTATGAACACACATGAGCATAGTTCATTGTTGATATATCCCTTACCAATCAAGTAGTCACTTAGACAGTTATACCACATCCGTCTGGATTGTTTCAATCCATATAGTGAGCATTTCAATCTAATCGCAAACGCTCTCCTAGGTTTAGAGCCACTTGATTTGGGTAACTTAAGTCCATCTGGGACCTTCATGTATATTTCTGTATCTAGATCCCCATATAGATACGCAGTAACCACATCCATAAGCTGCATGCTCAGTTTTTCAAAAACTACCAAACTGACAAGGCAGCGGAACGTTATGACGTCTATTACAGGAGAATAGGTATCCTCATAGTCATTCCAGGGCGTTGTGAGAAGCCTTGCTCCATAAGGAGAGCTTTGTATCTTACAATCTCGTTTCTCTCATTACGCTTTCTAACGAATACCCATTTCTGACCAACTGGTTTGGTGTTGGGCGATATTGGCACGACTGGTCCAAATACCTTTCTTTTCGCTAGAGAATCAAGTTCTGCCTGGATCGCATCTTTCCATTTTGGCCAATCGGCTTTACGTTGGCATTCATCAACGGAGCGTGGTTCGATGTCATCGGTTTCAATAATCTCACGCGTCACTGAATAAGCGAATACATCATCAATGACGATGGAGCTTCTTTCCCACGTCTCATGTACACTAGTGTAATTTACAGAGATCTCTACATTCTCAGGGATAGGTTCTGACATTGAGGCGTCCTTCAATGATGTCTCTTGGACATAACCATAATCTGGAACAATCTCTTGGGATGGATTTTGAGTATCAATGATCAAAGGATTCGTTTGTGCCTCATTCGCTCTCTTTCTAGGGTGAATATCCTTCAAACTAATCGGTCTAACGCGCTTCCTTGAGGGACCTACGGCCATAGACGCCATATCATTGCCATTCTGGGCAATGGCGCCATCTCCTAGTGTCACAGGAGTGGCGTTATGTCCAGTATTCGGGACATCTTGCAAACACGTTTGCAGCAAGTATGTGTGATCTCGTCACTTTGGCAACATCAGAACACGCATCAGGCAGAGTGTCTGCTACGTTCTAAAGCTCGATTATTCTTCGCACTTCACGTTCGGACAGTGCGGTACTGGGATTGAGATGAGACATAGTGGGGACAGACCACGATAATTCATGTCGTTCCTGTTGAACATCTATGTTCTTATCTCCCCCTAACGATGAGAAGACTGTCTCATCAAAATGACAATCCGCAAATCTAGCGGTAAAGAGATCGCCTGTCAAGGGTTCAAGATAGCAAACGATAGTTGGAGATTCATAACCAACATAGATGCCCATTCGTCGTGGTGGACCCATCTTCGTACGATGTGGCGGCGTAATAGGCATATAAATGGCACACCCAAAAATGCGAAAGTGCGAGACATCAGGCTCGTACCCAGTCACTAGCTGTAATGCAGAGTAAGATTGGTTTGCAGTGGGTCGTAGACGAATTAGAGTCGCTACATAAAATATTGCATATCCCAAGCAAAAACAGGAAGATTGGTGCACATAACCAATGTCTATGCTATCATTTTTAGTCATTTGATAGCCGCTTCTGCGAGACCATTTTGGGTATGAACATGAAGAACTGGATGTTCTACATCAATCCCCAGTGACATGCAATAGTCATCGAATGTTTTTGATGTAAACTCCCCAGCATTATCAAGTCAAATTGACTTAATAGGATGGTCAAGGTAGTGAGCCCGTAGACGGATAATCTGGGCGAGGAGTTTAGCATAAGCAGCATTTCTAGTGGACAACAGCACAACATGTGACCAGCGTGTCGATATATCAACCAACACCATAAAATATTTAAAAGGTCCGCATGATGGTTGAATTGGTTCACAGATATCCCCTTGGATTCTCTGTAAGAACATAATGAGTATGTTGGGATCATTTGCGTAGGACTGTCTCGGTCCTAATTTTCCTAATGAACAGGCTTTGCAGAATGAGCAAGGGGCCTTAGAAGCAACCAATGAGGATTTTGTTGGGCTTGAGCGTTTGCAGCGCTTGTAGAAGCAAAATGTGTGACTGCATCACCCATCATGGTGTTGGAACCGTGGAAAGTGGCATCCATGGCGCCTTGGCCATGGGGAGAATCATCCATGGCGTCATGACCATGGGGAGGGATATCCATGGCGTCATGGCCATGGGTAGCGCCATTTATGGCGTTGTCACAAGGAACTTGGGCTGCCCTTTGGCACCCTAAGACAGTGGCAACTCCAGATGCTGCAATTGTTGCGGTCTTGCTAAATCCAGGAATCAATTTTCGATTCTTGCTTCTTCTCACTCTGAAGAATGGATGTCTGTGTGATTCTCTTATTACAATATTGGATTCAATTGGTCGAATTGTAGTGATATAAAGTCCACTAGATTGACACATAAGCTTCTCTAAGATGCGCTTTCGTCCGCAATCATTAGAGGTAATGCAAAGGAACTCTTTTCCGTTCTCAGTATGCGTTTCCGCATGGAATCTGTTGGCTCTAATATCTTTTAAGCTCAATAAGGTACGGTTTGCCTTAGGAGCGTAAAGAGTTTATGTGACTTTAATCAAGGTGCCATTTGGCAATAGTAATTGGACCAATGCCCATTTGGCAACATCTCTAAGAATAATTGCCTATGGCGTAGAATGGTGTGCGTAGTCGCACTATCCGCAAGACACTGTAGTTCTCTAGAATCCATTCCTAAAAAAACTCGTAACTAAAAAGGAGTCAAAAAGAAAAGAACTCAACTTTTATTAATAGGCCAACGAGATTACATCATTGTCTCTTTTATTAGAGGAAATCTAATCCAAAAACTAGCTAATGCAAAACAATGGTAGTCGTCTAACTTCTTTCGGTAATTCCAATGCAAATGTGACTAGGTGAGTAGAGAGATGTCGGTGGAGCAAGGCTCTTTTAAGTACTACTAATCTCAAAACCTTCCTAGACATCACATTTTTACTGAGTACGCTTACTTTGAAGAAAGATTAAACCATTGGCATCTACTACGAAAATAATATGGCAATTGCCTACATCTCTTGGAAAATAAAAAAACTTAATCAAAATCGCCAGTTTCTAGGTCTTGATCCTTGAAGTCTTCTGACCTTAGATTGAGATCGCCATCTTGATCTTCTTGTTCCAGGTCATTTGCCTCCCTTGATTCACGATACATCTTGTATGCGTTTGCAACATTCTGGGATGCTTTACACGTCCTTGCCCAATGTCCAGGTAGTCCACATCTAAGACAAGCAACTTTATGGTTAGGTTCCCATGATTGAGGTACTTTAGAAGCGTTATGAGGACGGTTTCTTTCCTTGGTGGCGTCACCACCATAACCAGAGGATTGGCCTCTCTCTCTCTCTTCACACGTTTACCACCACGGTTCCATGCACACCTATCTTGGTGGTTTCATTCCTCTTTAGGGCGAGAATTATCCCTATCCTTAGGGTTTCGCCCCTTGCGACCTCTCTTAGAGACACGACCATAATTAAACTCCGGAATTGACTTAGCTCCCACGGGTCTAGAGTTATAGTTCTTCAGAAGTATATTATCGTGCTTTTTAGCTACGTTCATTGCACCAATGAGCTCATGAAATCTTGTGATGCGTCTAGCATTGACATTTATTTGATAGTTCTTGGCTACCATCAAGTTTGGAGTGAACACGAACCCCCACAGTTCGGCCATTTGGTCTCCCATATGAAGAAGAAAGGGGGGTAGAAGAAGGGAGGTTACAAGTCCCTGACAAAAGAAGAAAAGAATGAAAAACTTCAAAAAGGGAACTTTTTGAAAAATTTACCTTGAAAAGTTGTCGGAAATCTTGACTAGAAAAGTTGACTGAGGTGGCTGGAGGTCGCCACTTCTCATTAATATTTTTTGTTTTCTAGGCTCGTGGTTTGACGTAAAATATTGTTTTTATTTTTTTATTTTTTATTTTATGGACAAAACGTCAAATATGTTTGAAACCCCTAAATTGCGAGATATTTAAATATGCTTTTGAACCGAGTCATTACATCATGACAAATTAGAAAAAGCACCTGAACGAGAAATGTTTGTTTCTCGTAATATTTAAATTCCATGGTTGAGTTGATAGTGGCCTTCCGCATCAACATGTGGTCAATCAAACATTACATATATATGTTTACAAAAATTTATGTTTAAAATTATGGTTTAGTTAGATATTTTAACATGATCCAACTCATTTTGATGACAATAGTCATATCAATATATATCAATATGAGCCTGTTTTATGGCGCCACATGAGAATATACGTACAATGTCGATCTCAACTCGAAGGAAGCCATGAATCTGCCATCGATGAGACAGAATCGGCATGCCTAGGGTTTTCTATCTCTTATGAGTGGAGGCAACATAAGTACTTAAATATTGTAGAAATGACTCAAATTAAATCTCATACTTGT
The DNA here is from genome assembly GCF_002994745.2 of Rosa chinensis. Lineage (NCBI taxonomy): Eukaryota > Viridiplantae > Streptophyta > Magnoliopsida > Rosales > Rosaceae > Rosa > Rosa chinensis. Next base: position 27,470,820 of record NC_037092.1, read on the forward strand.
ACATCTCCAAACAATATTATCTAACAAATAAAGATAATCTAAATTAAAACTTTATTTGATCATCAATTTTCAGAAGAATCTATATCGAATTATTATTGGTTCTTAATTAAAAAAAAAATATATATATATATATATATATATTTTTAAAAGAAAAAGCGAACAATCCGCAAAGTGAGAGAACAATACATAAATATTTCGAAAAGTCACCCCATATGTCATGAATATTTGGCGCATGTTCTTGTTCTCAAATTCCCCCCAAAATAAAAGATAATATAGTCCTTTCAAAAAAAAATAATAATAATATAGTATAAGAACACTGGAGAAAGTTTTATTTTATAAATAGAATTTGATTGGTTGCTTGGTATCCCCTTAAATTAAGGGTTATGTTGTTTTACTATCAGGCTCCAACTTCTAGCCCTAACACAAACACTACTAATCCTCAGCATACAGTATTTGATATGATCAAAGATCAATACATCGATTAATCTAGGTTTTTTTTTATTGTGATCGAGAACTAATCAAATCAATATAGGTTGTAGAGATCCCATACATGCACCTAGTTTTATGAGCTTGGATTTTCGTATTTTTTGTGCACCAAATGACAGGGATGTGTGCTCTTGATGGAGCCAATAACACAAATCTATCACCGGTACATACTCATAATTTGGGCCGCAACAAATTCATGCCACTTGAATTCTGATTATATTAAAATATGCAAACTAAATCTATCACTCAATTCTATCACATACTAAATTTTGACCAAAACACCTCAATAAGAAAAAGAAAGAAAAAAACAGGCTAGAAAATGAAACTGAAAATTGAAGGAGTTACAAAAACTGTGAACGACGGTGCAATGCCAAGTAGGTCCGCGCCTTGAATCGAACTCCTTCCACCACGTTCTTCTCTACGCTACGAGTCTCAAATGCCTGAACAAAACCCTAATTCCGTAAGCGAAAAACCTATTTCCAAATCAAATCCAATGATTAACACAATAAACGCGCTTGCAGGTGGAGGTGGTTACAGCCAGCGAGGGTTTCCGCTTGTCGAAATTTGGTTTCGTCATCACACTCTCGGGAATGCTTCTCTTGGCGTCCTGGCTCATTTCGCGGTCTTCGGCTTCTGATTGTAGATAAAAAATCAGAGCTGCTACCGTAGAAGCAGATATCGGCTTCGCCGTCAGTGATGAAAACGAAGAGATCGGAGTAAGCTCCAGTGCAGTCTCTGTCTCTTTGGAGGAGGAGGAGAAAAGAGAGAGAGAGAGAGAGAGATGGCTTTAAGGGCAGATTGGGAATCAAAAAAAAAAAAAAAAAAACTGGCCTTTTTTTAACATCATCTTTTATTCACAAGTTCTAAATTAATATTACTGATAATTCATTATGTGTTTTAGGGAATCAGAAATTGAGAGAAAATTGCTGTGTTTTCTCATTGATAATAAATGTCTCTTTATATAGAGGATTACAAGGTATAGAATCCGAACCATATAAGGAAAGGAAATCATACATTGAATAGGAATATAGATCCTTCTAAACCCTATTACCACTAGGTCAAGTAACCTAGAGTTTGGGCCAAACACAAAATAGAGATTTACTTGAACACTCCTCCTTGTGTTGCCCAAACGCAGTGCTTCTCTCGTTGCCTAGCTAAAAACCTTGCCGAGTAACAAAAACCCAGTGAGAAAAAAATAACCTCGGTCGAAGGAGAAAAAGAACACAACACACCCTTCACGCTTCGAGACGAACATATAGACATCTCCCCCTCATGTCTGCGCCTCCCCCTGATGACTACGATCATAGGAGTTCCGATAATTTCAGCAAGCCAATTCTTGCCACATGTTTCTCGAACGTAGATTTGGGCAATGACTTAGTAAACAAGTCTGCCACATTGTCCTCAGATCGAACTTGGTTGACCTTGATCTTGAGGAGCTTCTGTTGTTGCTGATTGTAGAAGAATTTAGGCGATATATGCTTGATGTTGTCGCCTTTGATGTAGCCTTGCTTCATTTGTTCAATGCAAGCACCATTATCCTCATAAATGCTAGTAGGCTCATCTGTGGTAGACTTCAAACCACAATTGTTTCGAACATGCGTAACTATGGATCGAAGCCATATACATGCATTCACGAACCGATTGGTGAAGAGCAATAATCTCTGCATGATTTGAAGAGGTAGCGACTTAGGTTTGCTTTGTAGACCTCTAACATATTGTGGTCTTTCCCATGGTGAACACATAGCCAGTTTAGGAGCGACCTTTGTGTGGGTCAGAGAGGTACCCAGCATCAGCAAAACCTTTCAAAACACTTATATCGTTTTGGGATAGGGAGAAGGGACGCAGTCCACCATGTATGGCGTCCCAAGCACTTGATGGGTTGGAATCCATATTCTCTCTGTAGAGATAGAACAAGCCCATATCAATAGTATCACTTAGGTACCGAAAGATATCCTTAACACCAGTCCAATGGCGTCGTGTTGGCGCAGAGATATATCTAGCTAACAAGTTCACAGCGAATGAGATATTCGGTCTTATGCATTGTGCTAAGTACAATAATGTGCCTATTGCACTTAGGTAGGGCACTTCTACCTCTAACACATCTTCGTCGTCATCTTTTGGACGGAATGGATCCTTCTTTAGATCAAGACTACGAACGACCATTAGGGTGCTTGAAGGCTTAATCTTGTCAATGTTGAAATGCCTTAGCATCTTTTGGGTATAAGCTGATTGATGAATCAGGATACCATCTTTACAGTACTCAAGTTCCAAACCGATGCAAAACCGTGTCTTCCCAAGATCTTTCATCTCAAACTCGGATTTCAAGTGTTCAGCGGTTTCCCTCAACTCTTCAAGGGTGCCAATTATGTTCATGTCATCGACATAAACCTCTACTATTGCAAATCCGAAACTTGTCTTTTTTTATGAACACACATGGGCATAGTTCATTGTTGACATATCCCTTACCAATCAAGTAGTCACTTAGACAGTTATACCACATCCATCCGGATTGTTTCAATCCATATAGTGAGCCTTTCAATCTAATCGCAAACGCGCTCCGTGGTTTAGAGCCACTTGATTTGGGTAACTTAAGTCCATCTGGGACCTTCATGTATATTTCTTTATCTAGATCCCTATATAGATACGCAGTAACCACATCTATCAGTTGCATGTTCAGTTTTTCAGAAACTACCAAACTAACAAAGTAGCGGAACATTATAACGTCCATTACTGGAGAATAGGTCTCCTGGTAGTCATTTCAGGGCGTTGTGAGAAGCCTTGTGCCACAAGGCAAGCTTTGTATCTTACAATCTCGTTTCTCTCATTACGCTTTCTAACAAATACCCATTTGTGACCAACTGGTTTGGTGTTGGGCGGTATTGACACGACTGGTCCAAATACCTTTCTTTTCGCTAGAGAATCAAGTTCTGCCTGGATCGCATCTTTCCATTTTGGGCAATCGGCTCTACGTTGGCATTCATCAATGGAGCGCGGTTCGATGTCATCGGTCTCAATAATCTCACGCGCCACTGAATACGCGAATACATCATCAATGAAGATGGAGCTTCTTTCCCATGTCTCATGTACACTAGTGTAATTTACAGAGATCTCTACATTCTCAGGGATATGTTCTGACATTGAGGCGTCCCCCAATGATGTCTCTTGGACATAACCATAATCCGGAACAATCTCTTGGGACAGATTTTGAGTATCGATGATCAAAGGATTTGTTTGTGCCTCATTCGCTCTCTTTCTAGGTTGAGTATCCTTCAAACTAATCGGTCTAACGCGCTTCCTTGTGGGACCTACGGTCATAAACGCCACATCATTGTCATTCTGGGCAATGGCGCCATCTTCTGGTGTCACAGGAGTGGCGCTATGTCCAGTATTCGGGACATCAATCATTGCAGACACGTTTGCAGCAGGTATGTGTGATCTCGTCACTTTGGCAACATTAGAAAATACATCAGGCAGAGTGTCTGCTACGTTCTGAAGCTCGATTATTCTTCGCACTTCAAGTTTGGACTGTGCGGTACAGGGATCGAGATGAGACATAGTGGGGACAGACCACGACAATTCATGTCGTTCCTGTTGAACATCTGTGTTCTTATCTCCCCCTAACGATGAGAAGACTGTCTCATCAAAGTGGCAATCCGCAAATCTAGCAGTAAAGAAATCGCCTGTCAAGGATTCAAGATAGGGGACGATAGTTGGAGATTCATTACCAGCATAGATACCCTTTCGTCGTTGTGGACCCATCTTTGTACGATGTTGCGGCGTAATAGGCACATAAATGGCACACCCAAAAATGCGTAAGTGCGAGACATCAGGCTCGTATATATCCAGTCACTAGCTGTAACGCAGAGTAAGATTGGGTTGCAGTGGGCGTAGATGAATTAGCGTCGCTACATGAAATATTGCATATCCCTAAGCAGAAACAGGGAGATTGGTGCGCATAATCAATGTCCGTGATATCATTTTTAGTCATTTGATAGCCGCTTCTGCGAGACCATTTTGGGTATGAACATGGGGAATTGGATGCTCTACATCAATCCCCAGTGACATGCAATAGTCATCGAATATGTTCAATGTAAACTCCCCAGCATTATCAAGTCGAATTGACTTAATAGGATGGTCAGGGTAGTGAGCCCGTAGACGGATAATCTGGGCGAAGAGTTTAGCATAAGCAGCATTTCTAGTGGACAACAGCGCGACATGTGACCAGCGTGTCGATGTATCAACCAACACCATAAAATATTTAAAAGGTCAGCATGATGGTTGAATTGGTTCACAGATATCTCCTTGGATTCTCTGTAAGAACGGAATGAGTATTTTGAGATCCTTTGCGTAAGGACGGTCTCGGTCCTAATTTCCCTAATGAACAGGCTTTGCAGAATGAGAGAGGGGCCTTAGAAGCAACCAATGAGGATTTTGTTGGGCCTGAGCGTTTGTTGCGCTTGTAGAAGCAAATGTGTGACTACATGAACCATCATGGTGTTGGAACTATGGAAAGTGGCATCCATGGCGCCTTGGCCATGGGTAGTGCCATTTATGGCGTTGTCACAAGGGACTTGGGCGGCCCTTTGGCACCCTAAGACAGCTGCAGCGCTAGATGCTTCAATTGTTGTAGTCTTGCTAAGTCCAAGAATCAATTTTCTATTCTTGCTTCTTCTCACTCTGAAGAATGGATGTCCGTGTGATTCTCTTATTACATTATTGGATTCAATTGGTTGAATTTCAATGACATAAAGTCCACTAGATTGACACATAAACTTCTCTAAGATGTGCTTTCGTCCGCAATCATTAGAGGTAATGCAAAGGAACTCTTTTCCGTTCTCAGTATGTGTTTCCACATGGAATCTGTTGGCTCTAATATCTTTGAAGCTCAATAAGGTACGGTTTTCCATACGAGCGTAGAGAGCTTCTGTGACTTTAATCAAGGTGCCATTTGGCAATAAGAATTGGACTATTCCATGTCCTTGATCTAAACCTGATGGCTCAGCCATCGTAGTCCCAGAGGAATGTGTAGGCAACATCTCTAAAAATAATTACCTATGACGTAGAATGGTGTGCGTAGTCGCACTATCCGCAAGACACTGTAGTTCTCTAGAATCCATTCCCAAAAAACTCATAATTAAAAAGGAGTCATAAAGAAAAGAGCTCAACTTTTATTAATAAGCCAACGGGATTACATCATTGTCTCTTTTATTAGAGGAAATCTAATCCAAAAACTAGCTAATGCAAAACAATGGTAGTCGTCTAACTTCTTTCGGTTATTCCAACGCAAATGTGACCAGGTGAGTAGAGAGATGTTGGTGGATCAAGGCTCTCTTAAGTACTACTAATCTCAAAACCTTCCTAGACATCACATTTTTACTGAGTACGCCTACTTTGAAGAAAGATTAAACCATTGGCATCTACTACAAAAATAATATGGCAATTGCCTACATATCTTGGAAAATAAAAAGACTTAATCAAAATCGTCAGTTTCTGAGTCTTGATCCTTGAAGTCTTTCGCCCTTAGATCGAGATCGCCATCTTGATCTTCTTGTTCCATGTAATTTGCCTCCCTTGCTTCACGATACATCTTGTATATGTTTGCAACATTCTGGGATGCTTTACACATCCTTGTCCAATGTCCAGGTAGTCCACATCTAAGACAAGCATCTTTATGGTCAGGTTCCCATGATCGAGGTGCTTTAGAAGCGTTATGAGGATTGTTTCTTTCCTTGGTGGCGTCAGCACCATAACCGGAGGCTTGGCCTCTCTCTCTCTTCACACGTTTACCACCACGGTTCCGTGCACGCCTATGTTGGCGGTTTCCATCCTCTTTAGGGCGAGAATTATCCCTATCCTTAGGGTTTCGCCCTTTGCGACCTCTCTTAGAGGCGCGACTATAATTAGACTCCGGAATTGACTTAGCTCCCACGGGTCTAGAGTTATAGTTCTTCACAAGTATATTATCGTGCTTTTCAGCTATGTTCATTGCACCAATGAGCACATGAAATCTTGTGATGCGTCTAGCATTGACATCAATCCGATAGTTCTTTGCTATCATCAATGCAGAGATGGGCAAGGTAGAGAGAGTCTTCTCGATCAACATCGTATCAATGATTTTCTGTTCACATAATTCCATCAAAGACTTGATACAAAGTGCTTCCGAATTGTAGTCAAGTACAGACTTGAAATCACATAAGCGAAGGCTATGTCATCTTACTTCTAAGTCTGGAAGCAGGGAATCACGGACGTTGCCAAAACGCTGCTCCAGTTCTACCCACAGTTTTCTTGGGTCTTCTTCATTGAGGTAATCATTCTGGAGCTCATTCTAGAGCCTGCCGTTCATTTCCCTTGTCATGAGAATGATGGCTTTAGCTTGATTCACCTCTCTCGTAGCTCTATTTGCTTCAAAAGCAGCAGCTTGTTAAGGAGTAAGCACGTCCTAACTAGGCTCTTGGATCGTACTCAGGATCCCATCATCCTTAAGATGCTGGCGCACATCATGGACCCTCTTGTGGTATCCTGCGCCTGTTGTCTCTAGTGGAGTGAAGCTCAACTTGTTTTGGTTACTCATCCTGAAAAACAACAAGAAAGTAGGGTTAGTTTCGGAGCGAAATTAGCTACCATGAAAACAATAAAAATTTCTGAGCGTAGTCGTTTCCAAGAAATTGGAAATTTTTTAGTTTAGTCGCTTCCAAGAAATTCTATTCCAAGAGGGGTTGGATTAGATCGAAACAATGATGTATGTGGTCGATCGTTTTATCTCAACAAACTCTAAGTTTGGAGGATTTTACAAGCTCCAAGCTTGGCGTGAGCACGAACCCCCACATTTCGGCTATTTGGTCTCCCCTATGAAGAAGAAAGGGGGTAGAAGAAGGGAGGTTGCATGTCCCCGAAAAAAGAAGAAAAGAATGAAAAACTTCAAAAACGGTAACTTTTTGAAAAATTTACCTTGAAAAGTTGCCGGAAATCCTAACTAGAAAAGTTGACGGAGGTGGCCGGAAGAAGGTTGCAGGAGGTCGCCTTGAAAAGTGGCCGGCGGTGGTGGCCAGAGCTAGGATGGGCTGCTGCAGGGAAGTGCGGAGCTTGGCAGGCAGGTGCTCAGCAGGTGCTACGCAGGGGTCGGCAGGGGCTAGGCAGCTGTCGACAGGTCTCGACAGGGCTATGCAAGGGTCTGGGCAGGTGCTCAACAGGGGCTATGCAGGGCTTTCGGCAGATGTCGACGGGGGCAGGAACAGGGGTGCGCAGGTTTCGGCAGATGAGTGTAGGGCTGTCGACAGGTCTCGGCAGATGCAGGCACAAGAGTGCGCAGGGCTTGGTAGTTCTCTGCAGCAACTCAGTAGATGCGCGGAGGGCAGGGGCCGGTCCGATTTTTATGAAGGCCAGTTCAGGGGTTTTCCGGCCTATTCATGTAGTTCCGCCGCCAGTTCTGGGCTCCTTGGGACTAGGGCTTCGATATGTGGGGCGGTGGTTGCAGGATTTTGAAGGTTACGAAATTAGGGTTTTCAGGGTTAGGGCTTCGTGCTGATAACGTGTTTTAGGGAATCAGAAATTGAGAGAAAATTGTTGTGTTTTCTCATTGATAATAGAGGCCTCTTTATATAGAGGATTACAAGGGTATAGAATCTGAACCATATGATAGGAGCATAAATGCGACGAATATAATGTGCAATCCTCTACACTTTTCTTAGCTATTTCCTTTAAAAAGTCTGTTTTAACTTTGTTTTTCTTTTAGGTAGTTCGTGAAGTAGCTCAAGAGAAATAAGAACTGAAAGGGAGCAAAGAAACCATGGATAATGAAGTACTGATGCAAAGGACCAAGTTTGATCAACCTTTTGGCCAGAAATTACTGGGGAAGTCCACGAAATTCATTGTGCAAAACAGTTGCTGCAAAGCAGAAAACTGCAGTTTCAGAATCAGCTTTCTGAGAACGGTTTTGAGGAGCAATTCTTGCACCCTTCAAGATGCACCTTTGCAGAAAGGGACAGCGATCCTTGAAGACATGATGTTATACTTCAACAAGAGCCAAATAACTGGTCAGAAGTGTCAACCAGGCAGCAGGAAATCAAGCACAAACTAGGCTTCCTGATAAGGCAGAAACTGTCAGCTTTTCACGAAGCTTTTTGGGAGATCTTTTCCGGCGATTTAATTGGATTTTTTCCAGGAAGTTGTTGATCAATCTAGAAGATATGATGTCATAGAACACGTGGGAATCAATAACCATCCAGAAACTTGTCAAGACGAAGTCGTCTCTTGTCCAAGAAGGAAGCTTCAGAGTCAGAAATCGAATCCTAGTCGAAACAGGACTGTTTGGCAGAAATCTTTTGTGGACGAATTTTGGGTGCATTTTTGGAAGGTAATTGCTGCTGAAAATATGAAGGAGAGTCCTAGAATGATTCCTCAAGATTTTGGGAAGATTATTAAGGCTTGAAAATCATTTAATTGTGCACCAATTTGAGTAATCCTCAAGCAACTAGGGGAGGCTTTCAAAGCAGAATTGGAAAAGGAAACTTGGGGGTGCTCCACATATATTTAGAGAAGCAGAACACGTTAAAATCACCACCCTACAGCGCCATCTTCTGCCATAAACCCTAGCACACAAAATCTTGAAATTCCCAAGTCCTCCAAGAGCAAAAACCGTGCACCCCATCATCCATCTTCATCAAGCCTTGCCGTGTACTATCTTGAAGGGAGTTCTTGCGTTCAAGGCTGCCTAAAAGTGAATTCGTGGCTCTCATCTTCTGCCCTTTACGGTTTTTATTTTCTTGTAATTCAAACTTATAAGTTTCTAGTTGTGAATTTTGAAACAATGTGTGGCTAATCTACTTTTGTTAGGGGCGAGGTTTGAAGCCCCTAAGATATGTTTTTGACAATATTTTGATTCCTAGTTCTGTGATTGCTTTGTTGTGAAATTGTTTATTTGGTTTTGGTTTATGGATAACTCTTACTTGTTTATGTTCATGAACGCGTGCATAGAACATTATGAACTTGTAAGTGGGGCTAGAAATAGGTATTTTAATCTCCTAAACGGTTAATAATGCTTGTTTCAATGGTAGTAAAACCTATAGGACAATAGGTGAAACCAAATAAAAAGGATTGCATGCTAGGTAGGCGTTCCACACTAGTTTTGCATACTTGTTCAATCAAACTTCCACATGTGATTAATGCTTAGAATAAATTGTTGATAGGATAGCGTTCTATACCTTGATTGTTTATTCTAAAGGCTTAGTAATGGTGCGTTCATCTTGCTTAAGTAATCTAGGGAAGTAATAAGAACTTATGCATGCATTCATGGTTTGTTCTTGATTGAAACCTCTTTCACGACTTAGTAATTGAAACTAGGATGATAAATTTGTCTCAAGCTTATTTTGGTGGTGGATTTCCGAGTTCCTAACATCTTCATCATTATCTTTCAAAACCCTAAATTCAAAATTGTGTTCTTTTCTTTATTTTCTGTTTATTTTCGTTAAACCCAAAAACCCCAAATCAGTTTCGTTTTTAGGATTGCAGTGCCCTCTTCTATCCCCTCTCTGACCCTCCATCTTTCTTTCTTCTTTTCTAGTGTGTGACGATTTCTTTAGCGTTAGTTTTGTTTTCTTTTGTGTGATTAATATAGTTACCCTCAATCCCCGGCTTGAATGATCCCTACTTATTCTATACTAACAACTACATTTTGCAGGGTTAAGTTGAGCGCCTATTTTAGACGTATCACCATACAAGGAAAGATAATCATTCATTGAATAGGAATATCTAGATCCTTCTAAACCCTATTACCACTAGGTCAAGTAACCTAGAGTTTGGGCCAAACACAAAATAGAGATTTACTTGAACATTATGGACATTTTTATCAAGTGGGAAATTAGGTGACCTTTTTATCACTTCACTCTCTAATGTGATATTTTCCATCATTTCCCTAACTTATATGCTAAAAACTACTATAACTCATTTGTTTAATGTGATGGAAGCTACTTCTTTCTCGACCACCACCGCCTAGGTTTAACCTTCAGCAGTGGCTCTCTCTGCATGAAAATGCTAAGATGAACGTTTTCTGGGTATCGGGGATTGATAACTATGTTGCTATCTAAATGTTAGTTTTATATACTATAGTTTTCAAAATATATACATGCATATTTAGAAATAAACATAAAAAATTTCATAATAGTATGAACATTATTGCATATACTACGTTAGTAGTACATGTATTTTAAGTAACCTGATCAAAGATGGTTGAATAACCTAGTTTTATTGAAAATGACTAAAACTTGATGTCATATGTACAAAAGAGAGCTATGATAAGTAGATGAATACAAAGTTTACGACTATAAAATTGAAAAACCTAGTATTGTTTGTTCTAATTTATATTACAAAGAATTAGTTGTTTTAATATTAATAATATCGAAAACTGAAATACCGAATTTGGTAGATATAATTAAAAACCGAAAATTTTGGTTGGTAATTGGTAGCTCAATTTTGAAACCGAAAGTTTTGACTTTGAAGTTGGTAATACCTATAACCGATTCGAACCAACCGAGTCACAGCCCTAAAAAAAAAATCAAGCAAAAGAACAATTTGACTTGGCCATAAAACGAGAAAGATCTCTGAAAATTGGCTTCGTGCTACGATAGAGGAAACTGGCTAGGAAGTTTTTTCTATTAAAAAAATAAATTAAAAGGTAATGTCGTCATACACTTGTCGTCTATGCAAATTTATGGGGAACGACATCCCTAATAGGAGTAATAGATGACACCAAAGAAGGGGATCCCCTTGCCGCTAGAGCATCCATCACCTCCACCAAAACAATATGACGTAGAACCAATTCAATGATCGATAAGGATAAAACTAGTTTCTCGCAAAAAATAATATGCTCCAATTTACTTTGCCATCGAGTTAACAATTCAAGTATATGAACATTAAACCAAATTTTAGAAGCAAATCCAATCACTCTCTTTGTAATAGTATCATATGTAGTCTGGTAGTATAAACATTCCTTTGCTTCTTAGGCCCTTAAATTTTTCTGCTCTTTTTAGTAGAAACATTTCTTGGCACTTTCTCTTCTGTCTTTCAACTTTAGAAGTTCTCAGGACAAGAACCTTAATTACTTAAACTGCTTCTGTGTTTCTGTAGGCATTGGCCTACTCAACCGAATTAATTGAGGATTTTCTGATCTTAATTAGAACATAAGGAGTATTGAGTTTTTTTTGTGTGTGGTAGACACTCATGTCCTACCAGGCACATTCACGTCTGTATTGTGCCCTCTGGACCAAGCAACAAATGCGGCCCTCCAAAAAGCAAACATAAACCCACCCAGAATTTCATGAACGGAAGAGGAATGCTACAAAACTCAAATTTTTTACGAAGTTTTAATACCAAATGACATGATACCGGCTGTGGTGAATGATACATCATTACGTTGAATTATTTTGTTAGAATTTAGAAATGATGACATGACATTAAATTTGATAACACTATTTATGATCTCAAACATTATCCGAGATGAAAACTAGGAAAAGACAATAGTTTACAAATTACAGTACCATAAAACATAAATAACCCAGTTGAAAATCTGAACCAAAAAGTATTAGAGTTCTATGATGTAACTATGCAAAATAACCAACATACATGTAGCTCCACGATGGCAGCTTGCTTATTACAAATATTCCGACCCAAATTCATGACAAGTAATTGTTAAGAACCACAGAATGAGCACTATTAATTTCAATTACTGAAGCTCCAACTAAAAATTTTATGATTTACCATGTTTGCTCCGGTTGATGCAGTGAGCCCCACGTACATTTCATCAAGGAAAACATCAGAGAGATCAAGAGGAACCATAATCAAAGGTCTCCCTGGCTTTTTTATGTTTTCTGGAGCCAATGTGATGCTGAGCTGGTTGTTCCAGAACTCAATCCATGCCTGGTAATTGGCTCCATCGTTCAGCTCTACTTCCTTGAAAGACCAATTAGTGTTGTTACTGTCCTCCTTCGTGTCATCGGCAAACCAGTATCCGGCTTTGTAAGAAGCCAGAGAAGTTAGAGAATTGACATCAACACCAACATGATTATTGTCAATATCGCCGTATTTTTTGTCTTGGAACACATCAAATTCGATACCAAAAGCATGGTTGCTAGGATTACCATCGTTTGTATTGTTCAAGAAGCCAAGATACTGCGCTGCAGAGGCACCTTGGATACCAGGAGCAGGGACAAAAATGAGGACGAATCCATGGCCCCCGAGAAGATCCTTGTTTGGAGATATAGAAAAGGTGAAAGAGGTTGTGAAAGGCAGAAGGTTTAAGGAGTTTGGATACCTTGTGGGTACCTTGGCAGTGTAGAGAGCTCTACCAATAGAATAGGTGCTATTTTCAGTAAGAGAAAGAACACCAGAATCTATTGTTGCATTGCCATAGAGCAAGATATCAGAAGAATTGAAACCATTGAAGGCAAAATCAATTGCAAAAGTAGATTGAAGCAGAAAAAGTTTGGATAGGAATAGCACAAGTAATTGAAGAGACAGCATTGTTTAGAACTCTAAAGGCAGTAGGAGCAATCTGTGAGTTTCAACTGCAGCATTAGCTGTCAATATATAAAGCATGAATTCAAGTTTCTCGATAGTTGTCTGCACCACTTTTTCAATATGACAGGTCCAACACGACTAGCATAGATTTTCAACCTTATAGTGCCAATCACCCCAACCCAATTTACACAGGTCCCAGTTATATTGAAAATTCAAGGTTAAAGAAATCGGCAGCATCTTTCATTGGTGCATATACCATTAGTCAAGCTGTAAAAAACACGGTAATCATAACTAGATGTGAAGGTGAGAAAAGAAATGTGAAATGAAAACAGCAAGTAGATTCCTACCCAATCACCTCTGTATTCCCGGAATGAATAAATAAAGATTAAATTATCACTAAGTAGGACATATCTGGGCAACTTAAGTTTAATCCCGAAAGACATTTCATATTTCCCACATATTCCACAGCTTATGGCTTGTAAAAAGCTGTACAAGAATGGGCCATATTTGACTTGAGTAGCAAAGTGGAAAAAAGATACAGGAGAGTTCTAAGCTATAAACTCAATTTTAGATGGATATTGGCTATTCTTCCACTGAGTGCCCCCCCCTATACAAAAGAAAAAACAACCTCCCCCTCCCCCCCCCAATAAATAACTATGTCACAAGAGAACCAGCAATTATTCTGCCATGAATTTCCTGATGCTCAGATTTTGGGGTCTACTAAAATCTGGCTCATCGACCAGAAACAAATAACGAATTGGTGGATATTTGGTTGCCTTCAGCCTGATATTTTCGGACCTTTGCCTTGTCAATTCGTGCTCGTCTAACAGCTTCTTGGACCTGGAGATCATGGTCTTTCAGCATCTGATCCATGTTGCCAGAGGGGACTAGCAACGGACCTGAGTAGTGAATTTTGTGACCCTTTGATCCATAACCAACCTGAAATAAGCAGGAAAAATAATAATAGATAAATCATTGATTGGCCAATAAGAATATTGAATAAAAGTCGCTATAGACTAAGCAATCAAATGCTGAACATGAGTAAAGAGGCAATAATCATAGCGGAAACAGCATGAGGGGAAGTACTCACAATAATTGGATCTTTGTTGCTTCTGACATCATCTTTTCTATTAGAACCTACAACAGGTTTTTGGTCATGTGGTAAAGGATCTGAGGCCTCCTTGAATGAACCTGGAAACCGGCCTATTGCTTTTGGAACATCCATTTGGGAAGAATTAGACCTTTTTCTGCGTTCCTCAGTCAACATACTTCTCCTCGCTGCCACTAAACCTGACATTCCCGACAAGTCAGCCCCATTTGAAATCTTTGGGGCATCATCTGGGTTCTTCGTAGACTTTGCCCATGCCGCACGATGCGACAGTGGCCCTGAATGGGAAGCTCTCTTATGATTATGGCCATGAGATTCTATACCCGCTTCTACAGCATGTGATGGCCTAGGAGGATCAATTGGAAAGCCAGAAGCAACTTCTTCTGGATGAGGGTTAAACTTCTCACTTCGGCTTTTAGAATTAGATTGATCTTGTCTTTTCTGTAACAAGAAAGCCACTGTATCATCCCATATGAAGTAAGATTCAAACAATACCAAATAAACTACAATATGAATTATAGCATCTCATAAACTGAAAGAGGGCAGTTAAAAGAACCTTGAGTCCAACTGTGCAATGTTCTGAATGGTCACATGCAATAAGGCTCATCCAAAATTTGTTAAGAAACAAATTATCTCAATGACTAAAAAATGCAAGAATGGTGTTGACAAACAGACAAGTTAACAACAGTCAATGTTATGTGAAGTATATTATTGTTGGGGATCGGTATGAAATACAAAATGGGATCTGTAACAAGGATTAGACTTAAAGGCAACTGAAACTTGCGTAAATCATTATGTTGGGTTCATGCATTTAATTGAGTTGAAAATTGGAATTTCTTGCTCATAAAAAAATAAAAATAAAAATAAAAAGCTTTTCCCGGCCTTCCATATTCAGTCATGATTTGAAAATGCTTACTCTCTTCATAAGCATCAGTGAGCCTATGTGCAGGGAAAAGCAAGAGAAAATTAAGAGAGAGAATCTCCTGGGTAGGATATAGTTGTTCACTGGATTATTGTTATGGTGGTCCATGCATTGAGACAACTGATTTAAAAAATACAGAATATATTCCAAGTTCCCATCAGCTTCCCAACAATAACATGAAATAAAAAATCCCAGTTAAAATCACATAGAAATGCAAACTCGTGTAAAAGAAAAGAAGCACTCAGACAAGTATCGACACACATGACACATATCAATTACAACATGAATCAGCAATGACAGTAGGTAATTACTCTTACTAGAATAACATCAGTTTACCTGCATTGACATGACTAATTCAGCATTGGCATCAGGTGCTGGCATGGCGCGAGAATCTCTTGTTCCTCTCCTTTCAGGGTCAGGCCTTTGGCCCTTGCCTGCTGCTCCTTGTCTACCAATGCACATGAAAACAGATTATAAGGATGACCATCAGTAAAAGTTCCTAGGAGTAGAAGAGATGCACCACAATAAAGTATAGGAAAACTATGAATATTACGTTTGAAAAACCCATCGCAAAATAAACGTTTAAAGAAGTTGACAGAATTTGACTGATGATCTTCAGTTAAGCAAGCACAGATCTTTAAAATGACACAAGCCTAATCCCAAGAACATGCTATCATAAAGCTTAAGACCATGGAATAATGTGTCACTTTTACTCTTATGGCACTTATAAATGAGACCGTTGCATTATAGCGGCCTATTATCTTTTAATAGCTATAAATTTAACGAGGCCTGTGTTCAAAACACCGTTACTTTAGGCAAACTTCAGAGTCCACCCTTTAACTTTTCAAAGGAGAGTCCAGGATCATATGGTGCCGCTTGTTAATCACTAAGCTTATCCAACGCCATGATATACATTAAGCACAGAGAATCATCAAGTTCCAATATTTTCCCATATATGGAGAGGCTATTTTGTTACCCCAGAAGCATGAATCCGGCCGCAGGACAGGAAGCATGCATCAAAGGAGCCCAGGAGGTCAAGACCATTAGGTTGACAATGCATGAGCCAATAGGTCCCAATAATTCCACAAATATAAGTAAACATGTGTCTATGTATAAACAGAATATAGGGTGCAATGCTTTCAAGAAAAGATTGAGAATAAAAACAAGTAAACTTGTGCCAAAGAGTAAGCTACTGATTTATGTAACAATATTCACCTTCTAGCTTCCTCATCCCGTACTTTAACATCAAACTCTTTGCTGGGAGGATATTTTGGCAAACTTGACGGATCACAAGGCAGAGGTTTTGTAGTAAAGAACTGTTAGAAAAAATGAAAATAAATAAATAAATAAATAACCTTACAGTCAGAAGCTTTGTCAAAATAAACTACTTCTAGCCAAAGTATAGTGACATCTAAAATTTAAATAGTTGCAAAGAGAAGAGTATCAACTGTCTTGTCAAGTACTTCTCCAACTTATTAGTCAAGAATAGGCTAACAAAAGAACTTGCTGCAATCTAGATGTTGCAACTTAACATGATATACACAGCTGATAACCATTAGTGATGGAAAATAATAACTTTCGTGCATTATTTTCTTGCCGCAAGTATATATCTGATAGGGGTTGATATCTCCCATACACATGAGAAAACAATAAAACATAGTGAAGTTCTACTTCTCAAAGCACCAGAGTCAACAGACTTAAACCTCAAAAATAGGATCTACTGCACATATGAGCATGCAGAGGCACACATAGAGCTCTAAAATTGTGTCAAAGTAACTTTCAAGATAACACAAAGACTGTCCAAAGGTATAGGACTAAATTTAGAATCCAAACCTCACTCTTGAGAGCAGAAGATGCAGATCCACGATCCGCAGGGTCTATGGAAAGAAGGGTGTCCATAAGAGCTAGAGCTGGTACAGGGAAATCCTTAAAAGTTTCTGCCACACAGCGTCTATAAGGCTGTTGAGGCTTAAATATGGTTGCATGAGGCAACTTTGATTTTCTCCAATAATCCTCAGAAGGTGAGCCACAAAGCTTGAAAATCTTATGCAACTGCTCCACCTACAAGGGGAAAAAACCACAAAGTAAGATCATCAGCAGACATTACTCAGTTACACTTACATTTAAGAGAGGCAAAAGACACAAAAACCCGAAAGGGACATCACAACAATAAGAGAACCCACACAACTATAGGGGATGTATCCTACCATCTTCACAACCAGAAGAAGTTACAAAACCAGATCCTAAGGAACCGTCTTTTTCCATCTCATATTCTGTAATATGCCATATCGGACAGAGAAAAAAAATATTTACATACTACAGTCAGACTACTTCTGACTCTATATCGTACTTCCAAAGAAAAAGCTGATTCAAGAAGCCAGAAGACAGACATGGGAGATGCCAGTGCCACCCCTTGCGGTATGTTGTAAATCCCACAAAAACAGATCAAAAGAATGAAAGAAAAGTTATGGCATTCATATTGAATGAGATATCAAGACATGGTCCACCAAAGAATGAAATAAAATTCCATAGAAACTTTGTTAAACCCCACCCCCAACACACACAAACACACACAAATCCAGTGGCAAGGAAAATCAAATATTAGTTTATAATTTGCAAATCCAAATATTGTTTGGACTGTCAAGAGCAAGAACTACTGGGAATTTTAACCTCTATTGCCATGTTTCTATGCATTTGTACCACAATTCCGAACAATATCAAGTAGTTAAGACCATCATCTTGACAATTGTATGCATTTGTGCCACAATGATTCCGAACTATATAAAGTGGTTAAGCACATCATCTTGACAGACTCAAGAGGGAAACAACTATACATACCTCAGTTCTTCCCGGCATAATCGGTTTGCCAGCATAGAGTTCAGCAAGTATGCAACCTGTACTCCACAGATCAACGGCAGTCCCATAGTAAGTAGCACCGAGTAAAAGCTCAGGCGGTCGGTACCAAAGAGTTACAACACGGCTAGTTAGAGGCTGATTTTGATGGGGATCAAAAATACTCGCCAGACCAAAGTCAGCAATTTTCAACATGCCACTGTTGTCAATTAAAAGGTTGGAACCTTTAATGTCACGATGCAGAACCCCACGACTGTGACAGTGATCAAGTCCACATAATAGTTGCTGCATGTAACATTTAACCTGCCAATAAATGAATTGAGATCTCAATGCTTCCATCCCAAATAAACAGTTTAAATAATACCATACTGAAGTTTCTATGTTAAAATGTAAAGAGGAATTTGAAATACAAGATACTATGCACACAAGTATAAAAGTGCTATGGTAAACAAAATACACCAGAGCATCAACTGTTGGTGATGATGAGGGCAAGGTCATAGTGTTATTTCTAGAAAGCAAAGTCGAAGAGGAAAAACAGAGCTTTATATATTTTGACTGAGATGCAAAAATTACTAATACATACCTGTGCTTCTGTAAATTTCAGGCCAGGGTGTAAAGCAAGCCCTGCCAAATCATGCTCCATGTACTCAAAAACAAGGTACAAGCTGCAAGACATCCTTGACGTAACTAGACCTTCTAGTTTTATCACATTTTGATGATCAAGCCTCCGTAAGATGAGAATTTCCCTTGCCATAAAGCGAACACTCTCAGGCTCTGAGTTATCAAACCTCACTTTCTTCAACGCTACAATTTTCTTTTGATCAAGATCACGAGCCCTATAGACGTTGCTATATGTTCCCTGACCAATCTGCACAAAATAAATGTTAAATAACCAAAAGTGGCAATCTCTAGAGGACAGTACTATTTGGGGAAAAGGAATAGCCAACACCATAATATGTATTAAATGGTAAATATGACAAATCTATTGGTTAAGCCACAAATTGTACAAATCTAAAAGCTAGACAAAGGAAAATAAACAGAAGATGGTTCTAAGTTACATCCAATAGAACACCCAAAGCATAACTTAGCAGAGTAGGGATAAGAAAGACCAATCTTCTTACTTACAAATCAACTACACTACTAGAATTTATGCAACCCCTTATATAACTTCTGCACTCAACTTGTATAATCACAAAAGTCTTAGGACTGGCAACATAAAATGTTATGCTTAAAACCATCTCAATGTATCAACCGAAAAAAAAAAAAAAAAAATCTCCATGTTAACTGACTTCATCCATACTAGTAAGTATAGGTTGCAAACTTAGGGCTAGTTTGGGATTGCTTGACTTTTGAAAAAAATAGATGATGTTGTGTTGTGAGAATAATCAGCTGTGAATTAAAACAGGTTCGTGTTTGGTAAAGAATACTTTTAAAAATGTTGTCAGAACATAAAACAACTTCAAATCGTGTTTTAATTGAAAGCAGCTTCTAAAAGCAACCTTTGGGTTGCTTCTAAAATCGGCTGCCAATGACCTGTAATTTTGGATTAAAGCTGCTTTTTATTTATTTACCAAACACAATAAAATCTAAGATTTTAGACAAAAGCTGATTTTTAAAAAAGCGAAGCAATCCCAAACAGAGCCTTAACTCATCATCTTTGCTCAAGTCCAGTAGATTTCTTAGAGTCAATAGTAATTTCACATAAAATTATATGTATGAGTGAAGAAAACAAATGCATGATCAACCCTAGACTTTTTTTTTATTCATCATGTGCTACAGACAAAAGGTTTTTTAAGGAACTAAACCAGGCACACATTTGATCAGCAATTAGTTAATCACCAGCCAACGGCAAATCCAGTATGTTATTAAACCAGTAACAAATCAAAAGGAGATCCAACATATTCTCTTCATTTATTTTAGTTAATAAACATATTAACTGATACATGCTTTGAGACACAGCTTATATCTTGACGACAATGTAGGTAAGAAAAAGATTACCAAGTCAAATGGTAATCATGGTTCCGATTCTTCAGGAAAAATTTTCAAACTGGCAATGAAATTAAAATAGAACAAATTTTCTGCAATCTGCATTAGATAAATGGGAGTGGAGAAGATGCTTCTAAGCCACTCACTTGAGAAGAACTTCAAGCATATAATACCAATCCTGGTGAAAGAAAAGACAAATGATGGTCGATATTGTTGTTTAATTCTCTACTCTTGTTATATAAGATTCTCTCAGCCCCAGAGTTTGATAGCCCTAAGTGCAGATTTTTTGCACTCGCTTATACTTATTAGTATTTTTGATTTAGATTATAAGAAAAGCACCACATTGATGTTGCACACTAATATAAATTTTGTGGGCCCACTCACAAATATACATAAAGCAACACGATCAATGAAGATGGCTGAAACTCAAGTACTTTACTCGCTCCCTGAAATTACTCTCCAATCAGAGCAATCAGTAATAACATTAATACTGAACTAAGACTAATATATAGACTAAATTTTTACAAAGATGAGGAAAAAAATGTTCAATGAGCTTTGAAGCACAAGAACAGAGATTTCAAGGGTTAGCATATACCAAATTTCAATCTCAATAAGCAAAATAAGACAACCTAAATTCCATGGATCAATGAATAAAGAAAACAATATCTGCCTTGGTGAACATGAAGCTAACTTCCAAACTAATAAAGAACGAAACTTACTTTGTCTAGCTTCTCAAATGAATCTGCACGACGTGGTATCCACCCCTTAATGGCCTCTCCAGCCACTCCAGCTAGCCAGGATGGCCAACCTGCTGCGACCTGTTCTCCTTCTGCAGCTTTCGGAATGCTGCCCATCCCGGGATGTAGAGGAGCAACATACTCCATTTTCTCCCTCTTCCGCTGATAATTGTCACCATGTGATCGAGTGGCCCCATTGGAGTGCTTATCAATCAACATTGCTCTCCCGTCATTGCTATCATTTCGATCTTTTGCACGATAAGCTTCCTCTCTCCTTGAGGAAGCCACCCTCGCCGCCCGCGAGTCTGATGCTGCCTTGTTGGACAATCGCTCTCTGGGGCTCTCCTTGCTATCCTCAATTGCAGAGGGCTTGCAATACATGCAACCCATTGTGCCCCAAACCACCCACAACAAGACCCTCCTTCACAACCAAATTCACACCCTCAAAAACCTTGCATTCTTACAACACAATTCTCATCCTTTATGCCAATAGTGACCAATTTGCCATACTCAAAATCCCACACACAGAAGCTCAAAACTAGAAACGAAAAGTTATCCAACTAAAACCCAGAATTCAACTCAACCAACATACAAAACCACCATTCACCAAATGCAAACAGCAAATCCACCCTTCACAAACACAAAGTTACAGTCTTTGTAAGAACCAAAACCCAAAATTGCAAAGACCCAGCAGCAAAGTACCAATCTTTCACCAGACCAACCTGAACCCAACACATTAAACCTCAAAAAGACCCCTTCTTGCACAGTGAAAATGCCTAGTCTCAATGTATCAACAAACCCCACTAATCCACAAGAAACAAAATCCCAAATTCTGAAAACCAAAGACAAAATCTGCAAAAAAGGTAGCCTACCTTCAGCAAAGAGCACCTCCAAAATGGCCCTTATGTCTCTGCTGTGGAAAAAAGCTGTCAAATCCAAGCACCAAGCTAGAGAGAGGAAGAGATTGGAGCCCTAGAGAGGCATTTAGGGCTCTGGGGAACAAGGACATGGATCAAGAGATTCAAGGAATAAAAAAAAAGTAACATGTAGGTTTTGTTGTTTTAATAAAAAGAGAAAAGAAAGGGAGTAGGAGTAAAATAACATAACATTGATAGAGAGTGTGGGGGAAGGGGCAGTGTCTCCAAGCACCAGAACCAGTGGCAGCTTTCAGTGAGGAGAAAAGACTCTCTGTTTACTATAACACATTACACCTTCTTCACCTTCCCACGCGCCGGCTCTTTAATGACCCTAGAATTTATTGAATTGGTAATAAAAATGGATTAGGATTAGAAATGTGGCCAAACAGAATTGGGTGACGAAATTATTCAATGTCCTTTTGGTATTGCTTTAGACTCACTCTAACAGCATTTTTCTCCATTTTAGGAAAAAATTTGACTGTTTTGCTCAAACAGATTCTCTATAATTATCCACTAGCCTCTTGACACACATTGCGTGCCATTTGACCGTTTATTTTTGAAAATTTATGAAAATAGATAAAGATTGAAAAACAAAAAAGAAAATAAATGGATAGTGGATAGTTATTTTCAGTTTTATGGCTAATATCAATTTCACCCTCTCATGATGAAAATGTTGTTATTCTTCATATTAATAAACTATGAGCATTACAGGTACTTCAAAAATTTAACCATTCTCTACAGAATTGGCTTAATTAATAAAGATAAAATAGAGAAAGTGATGAGAGAGAAAATATATTTACAACAATCTGTAAAATTTTAGAGTAAGATTTAGGGAATAATTATGGAATCTGTTAGAGTTGGACCATAATTTTTTTTTTTTTTTTTGAGTTTTTAATTTTTGCTTCCCTATAATAAAGAAATTATGGGAAGCTGTTTGAGATGCTCTTATTAGCATGGAAGAGTATAAACCTTATTTTAGAAAGTATATTCATAATTTCATTATTTTATTTTTTTTCCTTAAAATGTAGAACGAAAGAATAATGGATAAATATTTTGAATGAATGAGGATAAAATTACGAACCTCCATTATGTAACCTGTCATCATCTTGCCTTGATCAATAAAAGTGTTGAATGCAATAAGAGAGACATAATGCCTATTATGATAAAATGTAATATTTACTTGGTCTAAGATATTTTTTTTCTTAACTAATAACACTGGAAACTCATAAGCTATAATGAGATCTCTTCCTCCTCACATACTGGTTACAAGTAAATAAACATGTCATCATTGTGTCACTACCGCACTTCATTGACTTAAATTATTTCATCATCTTATTTCTTTGACATGAAACCATAATACAAAAAGAATATTTCAAGGATTTCCCAAAAAAGACAACTAAATTAAAAGAAAATGGTAATAACTTACAAACCTAATTTCATTGGAACGGAGAGGGGGTGCTTCTCACATGCTTCCAAGAGCGCGTGCAGATATTCTCACGTACAAATATCCCTCCGTAATCCGTATAGAAAAGTAGGCTGCTGTTTCGTTTCGTTTGCTCCTTCAATCATTTCAAGTCGTTGGCTTTTCCACTGCTCTTTACTTTCTTTCTCTTCATAAAATTAGTTTACCTAACAAAATTGCTCTCCCAACAAAACTACCCTGCTTTCAGTTTTCACCCCTATTATTATGGGGGCATCTTATATCATTTCTATTGGACCAACCCAAAACAATATGGTTGACTTCGCTCCACAAAGAATAAATAGTTTTTTATTTATTTTATTTCTTTCTTTTTTGGAGTGGGATAAAAATCAAGAGGCAGACACAAAGGAGCAAACAAAACAGTGAATTAATGGATTGATTATTTGTATGATTATTGGAATAGTACGATTCTTTTGCTAATATATGGTCTCTTTTATCAATAAGGAAGCTCTAAATGTCCCTGTCAAATTTTGGTACCATGAGCTATGCAAGAGAGGTAGAGGAATCCTATGGAAACCCTAGGTAAACGATTTCTTCCACGACAAACCACGTACTTATATGCTAGTCGCTATGGTATGGGTTGCTCTACTGATGTGTTTAAAGGACAATCTCTTATTGCTTTGCGTATCGGTTCAAGCATGTTTATTGACTTTATCATGTGCTACAATTGAGTCTGATTCTTCTCATCAATGTATTCTTATCGATATAATATGCGTCTAGAAACTTAGAACAACCATTGAGGTTACTTCATGAATCTAATTTGATATGCGAACCTAACACATGTGCTAACCAATACACTTGGTAAGGTATGAGAATCTCAGCTAAAAATCGCTCATTATTTGAGCAACAAATAATCCAACCCGACAGTTGGACTACACAAAAACTCTTGTTAGAAGAAGCGAGAGCGCTGTATGTAACTTATTTCAGTCGTTATATTTCCCAACTCTATTCCACAATAAAAGTTATTTACTGACTTAAACATCATAGAGTTTTTAATCGGTTAGTACCATATATATGTATTTGATGTTAATTTATAGGTAATTAACCACAACTCTTTATAAAATGTTTACAGCCCTCACAATCCCTATCATGGGAGGGAGTGAGCTCACTATGCCATTATGGGCCACGCGAGACAGCATTCGGATAGTGAACCTTGATTTTTCCACTGGGCAAGAGTCTTTATACAAGTAGGGGAGCTTCCTCTATTGTATATAGTTTTAGATGTGGGATACAATTTTTCTTTTTGAGCACTTATTTATTATCTTGAAAAAATTGACGAGCACAGGAGACATAGCCCCCTTCTTAGATCTCTGTCGATTCTCATGATTGTGAAGTGTGTCAAAATATCATTCTCTAATAGTATCTTAAACCGACAAACCTGTTTACTAACATATTTACTTCTCTATAAAATATGTATAGTGATACTTGAGGTGAATGTTCCAAGAAATAGTGAAAATTGTCCAGGGAACATGTTACCACCCTTCCAACATATCCATTACATCCTTCCGTAGTGACAGGTCTTTTTCATTGGTCAAACTATGCTCCCACTTGGATAGCTGGTCAAGAACATTGTAAAATTGTGCAAAGAGTGTCCTCAACCTACAAGTTCTTATGAAGGATAGAAACCACATATTACACGGAAACCCTAGACTCTAAGGAGGAAAACAAAAAACAAACGGCGAGCGTGCTCTTTCCTGGCCAAACGCCACTGGCTTTTCAACCGCTGCGTTCTGGCCCGCGAGAGGATGGTGTTTCTGAGTAGTGGAGGGGTCTCAAGGCAGCGGCGTGGCTCTGGGAGAAAGGATGGGTCGTCGTTTCCGGTATGGGCGGATTGACTTCGATCTGTCTCTATCGGATCGAGGGCGATGACAGCGGAGGTGCAGCGACCGAACTCGGAGTTCCGGCAGTGGATTCTAACGTCAACGTCCCTGCTTTTTGGGCTGTGGCTGATCAGATTTGAACGTGGCGATGCCGATTCTAGAAGGATCTGTTGCGGTCTATAATTTGGACCTGGTTGAGGTCGTCAGCTTGATACAAGTGCTGCTTATGGCATGTCAGGATGGCGCAGCGGTGGAGGGATTCGACGGGGTGCAGTTTTGATGCGTGGTGACGGCATGGTGTCGTTGGGGCTCGCTGGTAGCATGAGGGTTTGCATGCCTAGCTTGGCCTTTGCTGGGGATGGTGGTCTTTGGGCTGGGCCTCTAGTGTGGTTTTTGTGTACTGTTGTTTAGTTAGGTGTTGTTTGGTTTTGGTGGTTGTTTTGTTGAGAATAAGTCCCTCCTCTTGTGAGAGAGGGTTTGGGTGTTTCTGGGTAGTGTCGATGTCATTGTTTGGTGTCTTGGTGTTTCTGGTGTTTTGTCGGTGCTTTCTGGTTATCAGCGTGATGGTGAATCACTCTTACACGTGGTCTGGCTATTTTGGGACGCGGTGTCCGAACGAGTGAAAACAGTTCATCTTAATGTTGGTGGCAGGTTGGTATTGTTATACATAGGTCTGGTTATAGGTTAACTTGAGTTGGGGTTGAGCTTTTTTAGCTCATGTAAGTCCCTGACGGTCCGGAACTTTAGATCTGATGATTTGTAACCTGTTTGGTTATTAATAGATTATTTATTTTCTCAAAAAAAACCTACAAGTTCTTATATTAGCAGGTAAATACGTCATTTTTCAAAATCTCTATACGAATTATTCTATTATTATTTAAGAATAAAATTAGATGAATAATATTTTTGAATATTACCGACATATATTTCACCTTATTTGATAGTAGATATTACACAAAGCCCAACTTATTAAAGAATTTCATCAAGTAACATGGTTGTGCCACATCAGCTACCTGAAATTACAGAATGGATATGTGTTTCCCAACTAAAGGAACTTATCAATATGTCAACAACTTAGGAATCAGTCTTAGGAGTGCAGGCCAGTTCGCATCTAATACAGGATAACAACACAACTTGAATCCTAATTGAAACTGCAGATCAATCTCAATAGTCTGACGATGTTATACTTTACTCAATTAGCCAAACCATTCAAAGTAAACTCATCACACATAACACAAGATCTGTTGACGCAGTAAAACCCTCCAAAGAGGTAAACAATTGCGGGCACTTTGCCGGTGAACAATCCACTATATGAATAGGAAAGTACATAAAGATCTTACACAACTCATCTACTATAACCAATCTAGTGGGCAACGTGTCTCTTCGTCTTTGCTACTTCCAGATCAGTGAACTTGTTCTCCTTTGTCAATCTTGAGATGGCACAACTCTCACCTCAGTTTCAATTACCTCAAGGCACAAATCATGCATGAACCACCAACACACATGAAGCATAAAATCAGAAAACTTTTTGACAGAAAAAGTTTTGGGATTTGATAGTCCTTCAAGAGCTAAACAAGGAACAGCTCATGAAGAATTCTCAACAACAATTTTGGCTCAATACTTTCTGAGGATGAAAGATCAGAAAGCTCTTTATAAAACATAGCAGTGATATATTTTCTGTTCTAGTGTCGCCCCACCTAACAACGTGAAAAACACGTATATATAAGATATGAATGAACTAGTGTCTCTTAGGGTTTCTGCTACGGAAAAGGCTTTTCAAAACAGGTTTTTATCCATGGATTAAAATCAGACGTTTGAAAGGAAAAGCCCATAAACCAATTTAAGAAAGTTTGAATGCTTTGGATAAAACCTTCTGAAAAATCACATATCAGTATATTAGGATTGAAAAGATGTTCACATCTTACAATAGCATCCAAAGACACGTTCAGTCCTAACCACTTGACAAGCATGCATATGCATGCAAGACATACCTGATTGATGAGAGTTGTGCATGAAGCTTGAAGCATTCCATTCTTTCAAGGATCCAAGAGTAGAAAGCTATTACAAGAAACATGACTCTTAGTTGTTATGCTTAGGAAATGCCAATCAATTAAACATTGCACTAACACGACCGCATAAGGTGGGATGCAGGTTATACTGTAAAATACAAATTATTCACTTGTGAATCTTAACCTCTAAAATTACATCATGAGTGTTCATATTCACAAAATTTGATCAATTTTGTCGAACTATTAGCTTTTCAATTTATAATTTTGCCATTTTGTCGAACTATTAGCTTTTCAATTTCTAATTTCGCCATAGTTTAAAACTCACTCAAACAAAAACATATTATTATCTTTTTACTTACCGTCACTAAAATTATCTTTGAGGTTAAAGTCACCAAAGCTACAATTATAGCTTTTTACCTTTTTAGCACGCAAAATTTTGGTGACAGTAATAATTAGAATCATATGATCATAATATCATATACAAAATTTCGTGGGGTGCAAACAAACGGTAGGTTAAAAATGCATGCTTCATTTTTTTTTTGGAGAAAAGGTTAAAAATGCATGCCAGTCATGATATTAACACAATAGGGCGCGGTCCACAGAAGTTGTCATATAAAAGATTAGAAATATGAAATGGCCATGAATAATGGACCCAACAAGAGGCAAAGTCATGTCCACATCTAATTAAATTGTGTCAACAGTTTTCCATGTAAATCAATGCATGCATGTAACTTATGACTCGGCTTTGTCTTCTCTCCCCTGGACAAGCATACAACCTCTAGGGTCCTACCCTTTTAATGAATTTTCGCTATTTTGTGTCTCTCTTATCTCTATTTTCAAATTTTCCATGCAGTCCTGGTTCAACTGGGCTGAGCTATTAGTCGGTATTTAGTAGAGGTGACAGTTTTACGTGACATGTTTGATTCACCGATAATCTATATAGTATTATATAGCTTGCTTGTATGTTATAATAACATTAACAGTTTGGATACAGATTTTGAGGACAGAAATTGAACTGATCAAAACTTTTATCCAAATTTGAGTCCACACATTATCAATTTTTGATCGATGTACAAATATATGTGTAACTACTACCTAATAAGTAGCATTACCCACTGATAATCTACAAGTCACTCGATTTTTTAAATAAAATGTTCGATTACCAATGCAGTTGCCGATACAGATATTCAAAACCTTACACCAAACAGGGCAGATTTGCCCTACAATCATTATCATATAAGTGGGTGAAAGTATATTCAATGTTATAATAGCTTTGAATACATTTTGAAGAATAAAAGGTTATGGTCGATGGATTAGACGTCTTCACGTAATATAATATGATAGGATGGTTGATACATTTTCCATCACAAGGCGAAACTTCTCTCGCGGCCATATATACCTTGGATTTTGTGGTTTGTATTTTAGTTACCAACTCTTCTAGGTTTAGCTTAAACAAATGCAAAGCTTGGCATGTGAAATTTGTGGTTATAAGAGAAAGCCATGGACGCATGACATTAATTCCAAGCACATTCGAGAGAGAGAGAGGAGGGTGGGGGAGGGGCCGGGCGGCCTGCACCAGCGGCCGACCTTAGTAATGAAAATTTAACATGGCATGGAAAATTGGAAATTGGTTGTTAGAATACAGTTTCTTCTTTGGTTTGATCGATGGAAACTAAATATTTATTTACAGTTTTTGGTAGCTCCAATTATTAGAGGACTAATTCAGCAATGGAAATTTCCCTAGACGAACCAGCAACTCGATTGTTCTAAATTTGATAAACTGTTGGAAAACCTTGATATTAAGGACTTGTAATAGTTTTATTTTTGTCATTGAATACGTATGGTAACTAATTAGTTAATCGCAGTAGTAACTTTCGTCAATCATGTTTCTTAGACACGGAAGATTTTGGTAACAAGAATGACTATCAAGAAGTGGTTTTACTTAATTACCAAAACAACTTCTTCTGTCAATAATATTTTTCTTTTCAAAGGAAGAATGACAATTTCATTAATAGCAATAGAAGATGAGAGAAGTTAAGGTAGTTATGTGCCGTTTTTCATTTAGGCGAAATCGAACAAAATTTTGGTAATGAACATTACAAAAGGTAGAAAAACAAGTCTACAATCCAAGAGTCCAAACTTTCATATTCTAATAGCCAATCATAACATCGAATTAGCCAAACATAACATTGAAATTCTCCATAAAGAGATTTGCATGGTTGAATCGATATTGTTACAAGCTTAAGAAACTCAGTTGGCCGGACCTAAGCAAATGTCATCCTTTTTATTCTTCAATAACAGTCACAGACCATACACCCAGACGGATCAGTATATCAAACTCATGAACTAGGAAACTAATTGAAATGACATCTAGTTTGGAATTGTTGCTGGGCCTGTTCGTCTTCCCTTCACTGGTTCGGCCATTGGGCCTATTTATAATAACAAAATCCAAATAGTTTTCAGTTCCCCACTATTGTCTTAAGAAACTAGGCCTCGTCAATGGGCCGGGCCGGGTCTTGTTACATTTTTAAATAATGGTGGGCCGGGTTATATTGTAAATCAAAGGATCCAAACCCGTCTATATATAGCGGGCCTTGCGGGTTTTATTTATAAATAAATATTTAAAGACACTAATTTTTTTTTTTTAATCAAGCTTTGAAAATTCATTGGACAATGATCAAATACAACCAAACAGAACAAATCTATATTGTACCAAAAAAAATCTATATTTATATATAGACACTAATTTATTTATAAATAAATTTTTAAAGACACTAATTTTTTATAAATCTATATTTATATACCATACACTCCAAAGAGCAACCTCTAGCAATTCAAAGAAAATAGGAAAACCGACCGTTAGATGTGATTATTACAATAAATTATATGTGTGGTTAAAAAGTTAGTCAATTTCACCATAGTTTCAAACCCGATCGGATTAGTCAACCGTAGTCACTTGCATATTTTATTGGTTGACCGATGGCCTGATGACTGCAAAACTTGCTTATTTTTTTACATCACGTTTGTAAATATTTCATCGATGGATGTGTGTGGACATAAGATAAAAATTTTAATTTTTAATTACAAATACGTTAGCCTATACTAATTTGCCTCCTAAAGTTGTATGACTTATACATTGCATTTTAATTGTTGAGGTCCATTCTAAAGCAACCATGAAGTGGAAGATGAATTTGGAGAAACCAACCGCTCGATGGAGAGATTGTAATGTTTTATGGTGGTTGTAAAAAATCCAGCCAATTTAGTTCTCGTTTCGAATTCGATCAACTAGGTTAAACTTAGTTACTCTTATAAACCTATATTTATATATCATACACTCCAAAGAGCAACCTCTATAAATTCAAATAAAATGAAAAAACCGACCTGTGGATGTGATTATTACAATAAATTATGAGTGTGGTAAAAAATTTAGTCAATTTCACCATATTTTCGAATCCGATCGAATTGGTCAACCGTTGTCACTTATATGTCTTCTTTGTTGACTGATGACATGACGACCGCGAAACGTGCTTATTTTTTCACATCAAGTATGTAAATGTTCCATCAATGGATGTGTGTGGACATAAGATAAAAATTTCAATTTTAATTACAAATACGTTGGCCTATACCAATTTGCCTCCTAAAGTTGTATGACTTATACATTGCATTTAAATTGTTGAGGTTCATTCTAAAGCAACCATGAAGTGGAAATGTAATGTCCCGAACCAGAATTTACTGATTTACTAATCATTAAGACGATAAACGACGTTTACTTTCACTTTTATTGTCATTTTAGCACTTTTAGTGGCCCTAAAAGTTGACTTTTTGTTCGGGTCAAAATTTGAGAAAATGTTCTTCATGGAAGTTGTAGAGGACGTTAAACCGAGCGCGTGGATATGTGGTACATAAAAATCAGAGTTCGTATGCGAAAGTTATAAGCGTAATACTAAAGTTACTATTCATGTGGTAAGTTTCTATAAATAGCCAAGTTACTGTGGTAAGTTTCCATTTTTAGAAACCTACCGGGCTTTCTCTCTCCTCTCCCCCGATGCTTTCTCCTCTTCGGCCGATTGCTTCTTCCTCCGATTTCTTCCTCCTCCGGCCACCCCACGATGGAATCCGGACATCAGCTAGCTCACCTCTTCACCCTGGTCACGTCTGTGGTGGTGTTTTACAGCGATTTGGCCGGAAGAACTCGATTTTGAGCTGTGAAGGTTACTGTAGCAGTTTGGAGTTTTCATCGATTTCCGGCGATTTTGGCCGTCTCCGGCCACCAAACAGGCGTCAAAGGTTCGGTTTTTGTCAATGATCATTTCCCCTAAGGTTTTTTATTTCAATTTGTAGTGTGGAGGTCGAATTAACGATTTGCAATTTCTAGGGTTCTTGGTTTTTCTGGAAAAATTTCACCGGCCAAATTGGAGCCCTTCAAGGTAAAATTGAAACTTGTTGTAGTTGTGAAAAATGTTGGGTCTGTTGTGTAGGTGGTGCTACCAAAATTTGGTGGCCATCAGAGGTGGTGGCCGCTGGTGCGTGGGGCCCAAGCGCTGCCACTGTTGGTGGCGCGTGAAGGTGTGTAGGGCAGTGTTTTAATTCCAGTTTTTAGCCCAATAAATTGTATAAATGTTGTAGTGCTTGTATGTGAAGTTTGGTGAATTTTGGAGGAGTTTGGAATTATTTGTGAATTTTCGAAGTTTGAAGTTTGTGATTGAATTGTTGGAAATCCGGCCGTCGGATATCCCTCGTTTTCGTTGTGGAATATGTTAATTGAGGAATTGGTGTTGTGGGAGAGATTTGGGTTGAATTTGAGAAGTAATGGAGATAGGGATTTTCAGGTTTCGTTTAGGTTCGTAATTATTTTATCGGATTGCCGTTTACGGAAATATAATTGTGTACAGGGCAATGCCGCGAGCTACGGTTAAATGAAGGAACTCGTTTGCGTGGTCGCCTAATAGTACTGTGAGTGGACTTTTGTTTTAAATAATGATGCATGCGTTTATTTTCTTGAATTAATGCTTTATTTAATTAACATATTACTTTCCGAGCATATGAATTGATTTCGGAATTTGATTTCGATTTATCTCGTGAATTTGCTTTCAATATTGATTTTCATGAAGTATTTATGATTTATACTGGTTGTGAATTTCGGATATTAATTTGTTATGCTCGGATTCGAATTCATAATTGATGTTGAATTTCGACGAATTATTTTTCCAAGGTGATTTCCGGAATTAATTACATTTCTATTCGATGTTTTGAGATTTCTGGAAAGGTTTTCGAAATGGGATTTCGATGAAGTTATTTCTTATTTATCTATCGACTTTCGGTTTTGGCATTGGGAATGCCTTGATGATGATCTAATTATTCTTTTAGCGTGTGGGACACGCTGTCGATTTATGTGACTTTCTACGAGAATTTTCGGGTACGGTTGGGAATCGTACCTGTGTTTTTGTTTTATTCGCGGGACTTATGGAGAAGCCTTACTGATTTTCGATTTTCGTATGATTTTAACCCACCATACCTGGGTCGTCATATTTATTGCTAGCTAGCCTATTAGTACTCCTCCCTGCTTACTATGTGTTCGTGGGTGAGTAAGAGCAGAGCATGGGATCCTCCAGAGTGTGGGACACTCCGACTCGAGCCTGGGAGGCTCCCTTCTTTCGTATGGTGAAACTTCTTCCCCATATTTTATCGTTGCTTGACTAGCGGGGCTAATCCGATTTTCACTGTAGCCAGCGGGGCTGGTCTTATCTTCTTGAGAAACGAGATTTCGGTTTTACGATATAGTTTTCGAATGTGGTGACTAGCGAGGCTAGTCGATTTATCGTTTTGAAATTCTTGGATTTAAAGCTAAATGTGTTTTTCTAATTGTTGCATGCATCGGTTTTTAATGAAATAAATGTGGGAAAGTATGAAATCCTTTTTCTTTTAAATTGTTTCTTTTTGTCCACTCACGCTAACGTTTTTTGTCTACTTTCCCCTGGGCCTTTCGGTTTCTAATGCCCAGTTTGCAGGCGAATTAGTGGAGGTCGGGCGTACATGACATGTGAGGCATAATTGTCACTACTTCCGCAGTGTAGGATCCCTTGATCCTTTACTCTTCTTTTTATATCCCTGTGTATAGTAGTATTGCTCTGATAACCTTTGGGATTAGTATTGTTGAGTTTTGTGTTTTGTGTTATGTGAAAGTAGAGTTGTTGGTAATTGGGAGCAGGGTGGCTCCAGGAGTATAAGGTTGGTTTGCTTGAAGTGTTTTTGTGTGTTTTACAGGGTTTTGGGTAGTCCATTTTAGAGGTGATTCTGCCGAATTTTTGGTAGAGTTATCCCTAAGGTGGGCCCCACAGGGCCACCTCAGATTTCAAGGTGAAATTCGGGGCGGGTCTTGTCAGGAAAATGAATTCGGAGAAACCAACCGCTCGATGGAGAGATTGTAATGTTTTATGGTGGTTGTAGAAAATCCAGCCAATTTGGGTCTCGTTTTGAATTCGATCAACTAGGTCAAACTTAGTTACTCTTATAAACCTATATTTATATATCATACACTCCAAAGGGCAACCTTTATCAATTCAAATAAAATGAAAAAACCGACCGTTGGATGAGATTATTATAATAAATTATGAGTGTGGTAAAAAATTTAGCTAATTTCACCATATTTTCGAATCCAATCAAATCGGTCAACCGTATTCATGACATGCAGAATATATATGCACACACACACACACACACACACACACACACACATATATATATATAAACACACACATATATAAACATGTCTAAAAGTCCTGAATCTTCAATAATGATGATGCGGCACATTGAAGATTTCCAAATATATGTGTTGGGCCTTCTAGACATGAACTTGTAAAAAATGTTGCAGATTCCCGTCCAAGCTGAACTGCATTCACTTAAATTGCCATAACTCCTTCTAGAAAAGTCAGAATCGCAAACCGTAAAATTCCTCAGAAACTAGACACATGGGGCTTTCCGTGCATATAGGGTATAGATTCTATTTCCATTTGAGAAGTTCCCAGTAATTCAGCGAAGTTAGGTTCTAGACATGAACTTGTAAAAGATGTTGCAGATTCCAGTCCAAGCTGAACTACCTTCACTTAAATAGCCATAACTCCTTCTAGAAAAGTCAGAATCACAAACCGTAAATTTCCTCATAAACTAGACACATAGGGCTTTCCGTGCATATAAAGTACAACTTCTAATTCCATCCGAGCAGTTCGCAGTAATTCAGTAAAGTTAGGTATTCTGCAGAACAGTTTTCTGTGTCAATTAGCTCCGCTTAGCTTCTTTTCTTCTTCCTTTGAAACACACCTACAAAGACACTAAACTAACATAAATGAATCATAAATAAGGAGAACTAAACATATATACTAAGACTCCAAGAGAAAGAGGCATAGAAATATAAGAAAATATGAGCACATCAACATACATATATAGATATATATATATATATATAATATAATTGTTTACTGGCTTTTACGGGTCGGGCATAGTGGGCTTTTGGCTGGCCGGGTTTTTGCAGGCTTTTTGGAGGGGGCCTCCATCGGCTCACTGAGGCGGGCTTTTTGACGGGCCGGGCTGGCGGGCCTCCATCGGCCCACTTGATCCGCGGGCTTTTTGATGAGGCTTATAAGAAACTGTGATATCTCCCACAAATTCACCTAAAGTATCAAAAATCATTTTAGCAGGGTGGCCAGAAAGTAATACCCTAATGAGCTCTTCCATAGTTAGTTTCTCCTGCCGGTTGATTTTCATCACTACACCTATGATATGAAGTTATATGGTACAAACACCGGGGTGGTCAAGGGGCAGAAGAGGGGGCAATGGGGGAGAAAGTTTGACGTCAATGCGCCACCCGTGAGAAAAGAGATGCGGAGGGAACTTCAACTCTGGTTTTGCCTCCGGATGAGTTTGGCATTAGTGGACCCTTGGATCGGACTCATGCATATAATCTTTAGTTTCCACCAACAGCTAGCACATGATTGTGAACTTGTGGTATGTATTACGTTAACTGACTTAGTCGCATCTAATGAGCTCTTCCACGGTGGTGTTCCAATTTTGATTAGCAGTCAGGAATGTCAAATACAAGGAATGTATCGAAAAATGACAAGCTTATAATGTTTCTATAAGCTTCTTATGGTTCTTTCTTTGTGGACGAGCGACATGGATGATAGTATTAGTTGTAGTTGTACTGCATCAAGCTTCATGGATTCCTGCACACCAAATTTAAAGGTGAGATAAAGACCATCTATGTTAATTAGTCGGTGATTAATTGATTATGTCTACCTGGTTATATATGCTAATTAAGAATGTTTAGAGTAACTCGAGAAAGCCATGAGTCATGGGGCATGGTAACGTGGATACCGATATTAAACAAAGAACGTGTTGCCCAGTTTAGTCCCATGATCTCAATAATGTCATTTTTTTCTCTGGCTTGATATTCCAATAATGAACACCCATACCAATAAATAATAATGCCTTTACCTGGTTTCACTGTATAAACTCGATTTGACATGTAGCAACCTCATTGTGTTAGAGATGAGACACCTCTGTCCTTTGATCAACATGATTGCAACATTTTAACTAACTTGTGTGTCTGATTAGTAATTATTGAGAATTAGCGATTAGCCAAGGAAAACAAGAAGACAGGAGAATTAGACAGTGAGCTTTTTTCAGGCATATCACTACAACATATATAGTTCACCAACCATGAAGAGTCATCATCAAATTTAATTAGTTTAAATTAATCCTACTTATATTGCTATAATCCCAAGCAACAATCATGTTATGTAGATTAGAAGCCTAATGATTTCTCTCGAATTAGGAGTGTTGTTGTTAGGGCTTCGTCCTTGCCATTGTTATGTTCATGTACCCTTGGAGTTGGAGCTGTATGATTCCCGGTGACATCTCAGTTGTTCTGTCTAAGTGTCTATGGCAATTGGCTTGGTGTGATTGGAGTTTGACGGCTGAGGTTTGGTTTCATGCAGGCATGGGTGGTTGTTGTAGGGTTTTGTGATGAATGTGATGGCTAAGGCGCTGATGGCATGGGCGTTGTTTCTACGTTTCCCCGATAGAATTGATAGATAACATTGAGTAGACACTATCACATACAAAGACACATAATGACGAGATGTATAGTAAGTTCACCTAAGTCAATGTGAGACTAAACTACGTTCACTTAAGATAGTCACTATGAGTTAAGAGCTTACAGGACAATGCTACAATATGTTAATATATGATATTCTTATTCAGCAGCTAGTGGATTCCTTAGTTGCTCGAGTCAAAAGTTAACATTCGGACCTAGTACAAAATTATTTTCCTTATGCGATGACTTGCTTACGCCTACTTTTTGGGGCAAAGATTAGCCTTGGTAACGTTCAACACACTTGATTGAGTCTGGCTATGTTGCACGGATAACTTTGAAAATTTTAGCTTAAAACTCCACCGTATTGTGCTGAAACGACAAATAGATCACACACACACACACACACAGGGGTCAAATAACGCTGATATTACCCCTACTTCACCTACCTGAAGTGCAACTGATATGAGGTTTTAATAAAAAATGTATGAGCATTAGTGCGTGGTACCATTCCTTATAACTCAAGGATAACTCTTCACATTTTCTAATGTAGGATTCCAAATGTCTCTAATCAAAGTCACTAATTCTGACACACCATACTGAAAGCTTCAAACCCAAACTAACCATTGTTATTGCTTCCATACGACATTAGACACTTGTAGATCACTCCGAACACAAACCTCCACTGATGACATAAGCACCACGCTCAACCTCTCAACCAGTAATCCACATGTAACTTGTCATTCCATGAAAATATGAAAAGAATCTCCAATGAAGATGTTAGATTGATATGCCAAATTTGAATTTAACAGCTTATGTGGCACATGGTGTTTTTGGCTAAACTCAACTCGAACTCATATGTAAAGAGATGTTGCACTTAACCTACTCACTTTCCATCAGCGTCTTTTGACAATTGATGAGGTGTTTTTTTTTTTAATAGGAGTTTGGAACCTAGTCTAATTGGGAGACTTTGGAACCTAGTCTAATTGGGAGACTTTGCTCTATGCCCGTACACATTATTAATAGATGAACTATAATATACCGAGGATGACATAAAACCAAAGCCCCGTATAGAATTAATAATATCCTCGTAGAGCACATCCTGAATAATTGTGGGTGACTCATCTAACCATACTTCATCTACACAACTAACATTAACAAGGTGTTCCAAACGATGAGCCATACCATTTGCTTCTCTATATATATGTTGGAAGTGAACAAAGTTAAAGCTTGAAATATACCTTTTCCGCTAGTACATCCTGAATAATAGCGGGTGACACACCCCAGCTTTAAAATTGTTAAAACTTCAATCCTAACTGTTGGGCACTCTAGTTGGCAAACTCTAAAACCCAAAAACTTGATTATCTCCCCCCCACAAAAAAAAAACACCCAAAAAAGAAAATAATATATAAGATAAATCAGCATTTAATGGATGATGATTTGGGTCCAAACTCCATAATAAGATGGACGACCAATGCCAAATTCCCTAATAGTTACTTGAGGTAAATAATATAAAGATAAACAAGACAACCGCGCAAATGGCAATCCCCCAAACATTGGCCACTGAAACCCTAGATACACACAGATGTGATGTGAGATTGTGAATGAGCTCTACCACCATTTTTAATTCAGTTCGAATTTGGAGCCCATTTCCAGAGAGGTACGTATTGATTTTAAAACTCTCACTTGGCATTGATTCCTGTGTTGGCATTGATCTGGGTCAGTTCTAGTGGGCTTTGAATTCCCAATTTGATTTTGGGGGCTTTTTGGTTGAGTTGTGATAAAAGATTTGATTTTTTGAAAGGAAAAAGTGTTTTCAGGAAGTGGGTTTTGCGATTCATGTGGGTTTTCTGGTTTTGGTTAAGCACATTGGGATTAAAGATCGTAGCTTTGGCTTTTGATAGTGGGATTTGTTGGAATAGAGTTTGATTCTGTGTTAATTTGTGCAGAGGGATTCTGGGTTTTTATTAACTTGGATTTGGAAGACTGTGAAGTTTGGTTTGTTTTGTCTAGTACTATTTTTGGATTGAAAAAAGAAGTTGGCTTTTTTTCTGAATGAGATATTCTAGTGGTAGAAGAAGAAGGAGATGAAACTTGAACAACAATTTGTGGATTTGGAGATACAATGACTGGAGGGTCATTAGGTCTACGTACTGGAAGCTATGGATCGCTACAACTACAGCAGATACAGAATGGTTTTCCACCTATTCTGCAGACAACCCCTCTTCCTCTTGCGCGAAAGCCTTCCAAGGTGCTTCTTGCAAGTAGGGAGAAGGAAAGGGTTCTGCCCTTTGTCTGTAGATTTTTGGGCCGAAAAAAGGTCATAATGCTTCTTTTGGTTGTCCTTGCTCTTTTGGTTTTCGTATCCAATTCCTTCAATGTAAATAAAGGTTAGTTTTGTTTTTCCTTGCTTTGTATACATCCATTGTTGTGTTGACAGTTTAGTACAGTGTCTTTGCAAGAGTTCCGTGGAGAGTCCTTGTGTTTGTTAACTTTGAAGAAACTTGCATTGATTAAATTTAAAGCAATTGAGGCGTACAAGGTCTATGTGGTTAACAGGATTGAGATAAACCTGGCCATTCTATATACTTTAGTCCTCATATGAGATATCACTGATTGAGTTTACCTTGAACATCTTGTCACTGTCACTAATTGAGTCATGCTCGTCAGTGTTTGACCCAATTCTAATTTTGTAGAGTGTTTCTCTGAACTATTTCCTGTACAATATAAATGTAAAAATATCAACTTTAAAGCAATCATGTCTTTTACTCAACATAGTCGAAATGCCATATCTTACTGCATGGAGATATCAAGTAGTTCCGTAATTTTCGCAGGAATGGAAGATAAACATGACATTAAAATTACTTCTACACAGAATACCATGAAAGGAAAAGATGCAAATAGAGCCCTACTTACTCCTCCTCCCCATCGTCATACTGAGTCATTTACTGCTGTTCATGGAAATTCCCCTCCATTGGCCCATCAATGTGAAAATTTTGCATTTCCTCCTCCTCCTCCTTCATCTGGTCGAAAACGAAGTGGACCTCGCCGTAAGTTCTTTGATTTTGCTTCATTCTTTCAGTGATCAATTTTTAATATTTGGCATCTTGACTCCAAGTTAATACATGTCTAGTTGCTGCACCTTTGATGTTGTTCTTTTTTTTTTTTTTTTCAGCGTGTCCAGTATGTTATCTCCCTGTGGAGCAGGCTATAGCTAGTATGCCAAGTTCTTCTTCAGAATCACCTGTACTACATAATTTGACATATGTTTATGATGAAAATCCCACTAGAACTGAACGACATGGAGGTTCTGAATTTGGTGGATTTCCAACTCTGAGACAGAGAAATGATTCATATGATATAAAAGAATCCATGACGGTCCACTGTGGGTATGTTTACCACAAAAGAATTTTATTAATTAATTGTGGTGCCTTGTACCTATTGCCAATTCCTTTATCCTTCTTGGCTAATGCAGTCATCCTTTCTTGTATTCTCTTGGCGCCTTCTTGTCAGATTTGTGAAAGGCAATAAACCTGGTGACCAGTCTGGATTTGATGTTGATGAAGCTGACCTTATGGAGTTGGAGACGTCCCATGAGATAATTGTTGCATCAGCTGTCTTTGGTATTTCCAAGTCTAAGAAATTGTATGATATTTTTTTAATTGCATGCTTTGGTTTGCCTTTTCTGATCGTTGCATCTTTGTTAGGAAACTATGACATAATACAGCAGCCAACAAACATTAGTGGGTTTTCGAGGAAAAATGTTCCATTCTACATGTTTATTGATGAAGAGACTGAAGCTTATATGAAAAATTCCAGTGTCCTGGGAAACAGTAGGAAAGTAGGATTATGGAGAGTTATTGTTGTCCGTAATGTTCCTTACACTGATGCAAGACGCAATGGAAAGGTCAGTTTATTTCGAGTGTCTTGGTTCGTCCTTTCTTTATAAAGGTTAGATCAATTGACTTTGTGGACACATATTTATGTAAATTATATATATATTTTTGGACTTTCTCAGATGTTTGTTTAGTTTCTTCCAACAGCATTTGGAGATAGGACATTGCTAATTATAAACTTAGTTTCTCAGATTCGCTCAAATTGATATAAGTATTTCATACACCTAACAATCTTCACAATTTCCATATGCCCCAAATTTCTGAAGAAAATCACTGAATGCATATGTGAGTAGGTGATATGTTGATTTGTATAATTTGAGCATAAGACTTAACCCAAACTGTACCAGCCCTTTACAAAAGCCAAGGTCGAGTGGCCATTGGCCAGAGATTGTTCTGGCTGCAGCATGCAGTTCAAATTCCAGTCTTGGTTCTGGTCCAAGTGCGGCTCGGAAAGTCGTAGTTTAAGCGAAGATGTTGGGCAACAGGAGTTTGGTCCATAGTTAATTGACACTCCTAAACATGGTTTTCGTGATTCATTTATCTAGTGGTATTGATGTTTTGGGAAATTTAATCTCAAATGTCATAGCAGGTGGTGCTTTTTTAGTATAGTTCACTTATATGTGTGCTATCCAGAAATTGCTTAAAAAGTCTGGATTAAGATGGATATTGGGCAACGATCTAAATGTTATTTACACACCATGATTTTTTGGCAGATTCCAAAGCTTCTATTGCACAGGCTTTTCCCCAATGTCAGATATTCTATATGGATTGATGGAAAGCTTCAGCTTGTTGTGGATCCTTATCAGGTCCTTGAGAGGTACAATTATTTTCTGATCCTGTTTATTTACGTCCTGTGGTATTGGGGGGTATGCCTGTAGTAATTTAGGGCTTGAAGGAAGTGTCTGAAAGGCTGTTTTAAATATGTTTAGTAAGTTAGTGGCACAATGAGTGATAGTTTTTGTTTGTTTGTTTTTGTTTTATGGAGAAAAGTTTTGACATGATCTCACAAGAGAACTCAGTGTATGCTTAGTCGTTAGTAATGTTTAATTGAGACTTGAGAGTCTGGTGCCAATAACTTATATGCTGTTATGTTATTTCACTAGAGACTGAAGGTTCTGCTAGCTTCTCATTATCTACATCTCATTGCTATTCATTAGAACTCTAATTGGCTGTGGATATGATAATGAAATACTTGCAAAATATAGTTTTGCTCCTCTGGGAAGTTGTATGGTTAATTGCTTTGGTCCACTTCTGTTAACATATTGCAGCTTTAGAAAAAGTTGGGTTAGATTTGGGGCAGCATTATGATTGTATCGGTCATGATTATTCACATGTTCTTTCTAGTGAAAACTGAGCTGTTATCAATCCCTTTCAACATTTTTTTAAAAATGTTATTTACTGGATATTTAAACTTACGAGTGTCAGAAACTTTTGGATTTTATGCGGT
Organism: Rosa chinensis; assembly: GCF_002994745.2. Classification (NCBI taxonomy): domain Eukaryota; kingdom Viridiplantae; phylum Streptophyta; class Magnoliopsida; order Rosales; family Rosaceae; genus Rosa; species Rosa chinensis. The sequence goes on from NC_037092.1 coordinate 27,512,079, forward strand.
TATGTTTCTTGTATGTTGTAGTTGCCTTGGTGACGGAAACAATTGATCTCTGTTGTGAAAATGACTGTAGATATCTTTTGGGTTGGTGGGTGGGGGTTTATCTTTATTCACTTTTCTCTGATATTTTGGTTCAAAGTATGCTGAGCTATACTTTTCGATATACTTCTAAGTCGGATGATGAGAGAGAGGGAAGTTGAGACTAGAAACAAGAAACCAATTATTATTGGGGTCGGAGAATAAATTTTAATTAAATCTTATTTTCTTTCATCATTTTAATGTGAAATGTTCCTAGTGGTTATGAAATAATCGCTGTTCATATTCTTCCAAGAAAAAGTTTATAACTACCCCACCTCACATGAAAACTTGGTGTTTGCTTAACTCTTATCCCAATCCAGTTTATTTAGGCATCTTCAGCTGTTGTGCTGTGCAATGCATTATTTTGGAACACTGTTAGTATCTTCCTAATCTTATATAAATCATTCTAGCATTGATGTGCATTCATGAATCATGTGCTTGGAGCAAGGAACTAGAGTATCTTTACATAAACCTTGATATTTTTAGACTTAAACCTTGTTCAGGTTCTTGTGGCGTCAGAATGCAAATTTTGCAATCTCAAAGCACTATAGACGGTATGATGTGTTTGAAGAGGCTGAAGCTAACAGAGCTGCTGGGAAGTACGATAATTCCTCCATTAATGAGCAGGTTGACTTCTATATCAAGGAGGGTTTACAACCTTATTCTGAGGCTAAGCTTCCAATAACGAGTGGTAGGTCATTTCATGTATGGGCATTTATGTGTAAGCTTATGTGTACACATGGTTGTTTACTTGTGTATGCTTTTTTCTCAATGTGTTTGCATGTTTCAGCTTTATTTTAATTGCAATTGGGTGTGTGCACTACCACTTTTTGCAGATGTTCCTGAAGGTTGTGTGATCATAAAGGAACACATTCCCATTACAAATTTATTCACCTGTAATTGGTTCAATGAAGTTGATCGTTTTACCTCCAGGGATCAGTTAAGCTTTTCCACAGTGAGGGATAAAATCATGGGAAAAGTTGATTGGAGCATTAATATGTTTTTGGATTGTGAAAGGCGCAACTTTGTAATTCAGGTATGACTATTTCTTAATAATGTCTATCGGGTTTAAAAGATTATTCAGAGTATATTGTTCGAATATCTTCTTTTTTATTTTTCTCTTAGAGCTCTAAGGCTTGTTAATGAGTCAGAGGCTTTGTTAAACATGAACATCTGAACGACTAGGTCTGTTTGGTAGAAAAATGGTTTCCACAAAGGCATGCATTTGTTATATTTCAATCATGAAGGTTTTATAGATGCATGGTTCCTGTATGTTAAAGGTTTCTGTTGATAGACTGGGAGTTATGTGTCAAATATCTTTGATTTGCAAAATGACTCATTTGCCAAGTAGTAATTATATTGCTGTCTGAACTGTTGTATCTAACTCAAATTGTAGTTGTAAGTTTATTGGGAGGTCAAAATGACAAACTTACATGTATTTCTAACCAAGTTGTGTTAACGTTCTGTCTCTCTTTTGTTGTCTTCCTTTTTTCCATATAAAAAAGAAAAAAATACCAGCTCATAGTGATTGCATTGTACAGGCATACCACAGAGAGTTGCTGGAGCAGATGCCTCCTCCCCGTCCTCCGAGGGTTGTGATTCGTCGTACACCAGCTTTGCCTCATGTTATCATATCTGTAAAGACTCCACCTGGGAAGAAGCGTGGACGAGGGGATAAGAAGCGCCATCGGAAGGTTGTTGCTGTTAGTAGAGACAACATACAATTCTAATTGTTCTTTCTTCTTTCATTAATAACCCTTTTGACTATAAGAAAATGTAATCTCCCCTCCCCCTTTGTTACAAAATTATACATCACGGGGTAGGAAGATCTGATTAGATCTGTGTAGGATAGGAAAGGACAGATACAACTCTAATTCTTGTTTGGAAATTGTTGATATCTATTCAATCTTCTTTTTCTCTTGCAAGTACTCATTCCAAAGTGTACTTCCACCTTAATTTCTACACATATTCAATCTAGTTCTATGGCCAAAACTAAGCGAGTTTTGTTAACAATTCCTTCATTTACTTCAATTCACAGAGGTGATACTGATTGTTGAAGTTGAAGTGGGATAGGAGCTTAGCTTTTGTAAGAATTGATGCTTTCATTCCAACATTGGTTCAAATGGACTAGTATTCATACCAGGACAGGCAGTCTCTGATCTCCATGTGATTTTATACCTGCCATTAGTTGTCTGCATTGGTAAACGTGCGGCTGCCCCCTCATGAATCTGAGGGATTGATCAACCCAAGGCAAATGCCAAAGGTCTTTGTATTGAATATGAGATACGGAGGAAGGGAAAGGTTGTTGTCATTGTGTTAATATATGAAACAAAGCAATAATACAGCTATTGCTTTGCAACCATTTCTTATATATTGCAGGCTCGTAGCTTTTGACAAATGCTTCCAAGTCTTTAACTTTAGTTCAAGACGTGAAAGCACTATTGATTTTGTTCAAATTAAATTCTTGTAGCTAGGGATGGCAAAAATCCCCAGCGGGGCGGAGCTCCATTGGATACCCGCCCCAAATGGGGGGAGAATTCGGGAACAAATGGGGAATGGGGATCCCCAATCCCCGCTATCTAAGATCAGGGATGGGGCGGGGATGGTATTATGATCTCCATCCCCAAACCCGCCCCAATGATATATATATATATATATATATATAAATTAAATATATATATATATATAATTTATATATATATTTATTTATTTATTTTTATAATATAAATCACAAATATATACATTTACTACTTTACTTTAATGGTGTTTGACTTTTGCACTCACCAAATTATGATTTATGAATTTAATCATGTTTTAATTTTACTTGTTGTAAATTTTGATTTTAAAAAAGGCAATATGAGGAAAAAATTATAATATTTTTTAAATTCTTATTGGGGATTTGGGGCAGGTTTGGAGACTTCGTCCCCAGTGGGGATGGGGACGAGAAATCCCCAATATATTTTTATTGGGGATTGGGGTGGGGATGGGGGTGAAGAATTACCCCGGAGATGGGAATGATATTCTGATCCCCATCTCCAACCCGCCCCATTGCCATCCTACTTGTAGCTATCAAAGAAATCAAGAAGTTCAATTATCATGACCGACTAGACTTGAATCTGATAAATGGACAGCCAATAAGCATGGTGGCCCAAAATGATTCCAAAGCCAAAAAATTTGATTAAAATGAACTGAAATGAAAATAATTCAATGCTTCATGACCCACAAAAATGCTCTAATTGCTGTGCAAAACAAGGGAGCAGGAAAAGGATGGCACTTTTTGCATGAGGTATGGTGTTTGGACTTTGGACTTTGGGAGAAGGAAGCAATTTGTATTATCTTTATATATTCTATGCCATTTATAGCATACCAATAATCACAAACAGGTCATCAAATCAGACCCAAAGTTCACTATATAGAATAGAAAAGAAGCTCCCCACTCGGATCAGAACAAGAGTAGCCCTTCCACAAGAATAAGCAAGCAAAGGCTTTGTCTGTTTCTCCACTCTGACCATAAATATCTTTCTTTTCAGTTTCATTTCTAGGGGTTTTCAACTTTTTTATGGGTTTTTCTTCTTTGAGGTTTTGATTCTTGATTTCAAGGCTTCTTTTGAGACAATCTTGAATCCTTGATTAGTGGGTTTAGTTGGATTTCTTGAATTGTAGAGTGAAAGCTAAGTAAAGTTAGATTCTAATCAATTCACTTCTTCTGGTTCTCTTCTATGATTTCTACAAATTTACAAAAAAGAGAGAAAGAAAAGGAAATTGGGTGGTTTTTTAGGACTATATGATCTTCATCTTTCAATAGCAATAGGCTTTACAGTCCAAGGATAGGCCTTGGCTAGTAGTATTGTGGTCATTTGTTGTTTTGAGATGATCAATTGGAAATCATGGTTCTAAGAGATTTCTGTTGACCAAGTATAGCTGAATAGAGCAGATTTGAAGAAAGATTAGGGTGATACTTGGGGGTTTTAATCAATGGGCTTATCTGGGTTCTTCTTGATTAGTATGCTCCACTCTGCTATATGTCTTGTAAGTGGAGCTTTCATGATGTTCTACTCCAATGAATTCTCTGTGTTCAACCATGGCCTTGAGACAGCAAGCAAGCTTCGAGGGTCAACGCCTCATGATCAACTCTTGATTCAAACCTCGAATTCCTTCTCGGGTTGGCTTCTGTTTGCCATTGGATTCCTTCTGTTCATGGTGGCTTTTGTCAAGGACTCTAAATTCCAGAGCTTCTTTGCTAAAGGGTGTGTGTTGCTTCACATATCCATGGCTATTTGGAGAGTTTACTTTGGGAGGGAACTCGAAGACCTTGCCAGAGATTGGCCTAAGCAGGTCCTCGGAGACATCACGTTGGCGCTTTCCTGGGGTTTTCTTCTTATGTATTCATGGAGGGAGAAGTATGATTAGTAATGAATTGCTGTAAATTTGCTAGGGAAAATGCATAGGAGCAACACATTTTTGGATAAAAATTTGTGGATTGCTTTTCTCAGCTTCTTGATCATATTTTGCTGAATGAATTGGTGTATGAAATTCTGGTTCAAAGTAGAGGCTAGCTCTTGCAAAACAGAGACATGAGAACAGTTCATTCCTCGTTAGTATAGTTACTTTAACTCTTGTGTTCATTCCTTGTTGGCTTCATACCTCCATATAATGATCTTGATTGTAAATTTCTTTACCTGATATATGATAAAAAGTGGTGCAAATTGTGTTTTAGTTTGTAGCTAATTTCATTTGAGTTTAGGACAATGGGACATGGATGATGGAATTTTCTTCATCATGATGGTCATGGTTTTGTATTTTGACAACAGAAAGTGAGACAGTAGAGCGGTTTTGTTTGATTCTTATCCTTCCTTTATTTGGTGCTGACTAGCATTCCTGGAAGAGTCATCATCACATAATGTTAAGACCAAAAAGAAAGTCATCACATCATGTGAGATTGTAAGCTAAGCTATAACTCAGCTAGGTCTTGGAACCCCAGGCCGACCACCACTAAGGTCAAAATGCTCTTCTTCTTCTTCTTCTTTTTTCCTCACTTTCGTAGGATGTCGGTTCGCCACAGTAAAAAAATGACAATTTATGACTTTTTAACTTTGATTGCTCTGTTAAGTAGATATGGTTATTTCACTGTTTTTTGCGGAAAGGTTATTCGAAAATTGTTAGATTTTTATGGGGTAACTGTGACATTCAAAGAGTTTATTATAAAATTGTTAAGAACTTTCTATCTTACATAAAACAAGGTTTTTAATTTTTTTTTTTCTCTTTCTATTACAATGATCACCTTCTGATTGTCCAATTGAGTCAGACTCAAAATCTTTCACATATGAATGAGAGATTTATGGAGAATGCAGTTATAATTTACCAAGTACCACTTGTGGTTAATTGTGACTATACCAATTACTAGATGGTCAGAAATTTGTAGTTAATTGCCACGGAAAAAAAAAAAAAAAGGAAAGTAAGAAGAAGTGTGGGACACGTGTCAGTAAAATGGATGAAGAACAGAGAGCGTACAAAAGAGATGGGCACACGAGATTTTAGTTGTACTTCTTAGGCAGGCTGATGGCTAAGGAAAGGTTCGAGAAAAGAAGACACAGGAGATTAGTAAAGGAGATGACTGTAAATCCATTTCATCCAAGGGTTAGTCAAGAGCGAACCGCATTTGGTGAACTGTTTTGTCTGATACCGGGGCTATTGCTTATATGGGATTAATCGTTTGATTTTATGCTTAAAGAACAATAATTCCGGATGGACAATTCTTAAGTTCATCATCTGGGTTGTTCACCTTTATTGTCGATTAACATACTTTTACTTAATGAATTTATCATCCAACTATCCATATATTAAATTAGCCTTTAAAGATTATATCTGTAAAGAATCAATCGTCAGTAATCGTTTAATTATCTAATTGATTCAAACAAATAGATAGTTCTAACAACATTTACTATTATTATGATTAACCGTCCATACATTTCATAGAAATGAATAACTAAAAGGTCTTCAATTTGATTTTTATTTATTTATTTATTTATTTATATAGCTAATCTTTGTATGATGTTATGCAACATGAATGGTTGGATTAGAAAATTATAAAGTTAAAATGCATTAATCACAATAAAGGGTGAATATGCTCATTCACCCTGGAGTGAATCTAAGAGTTGTCCATTCAGGACTGGACTGACTCAATAGACCTGCAATATATGTGTATTGCATTTGTTGGTTATACCATACTGTTAGTACAAATATTGTTGGCATTCCTTCATTAACAAAACCTTACTCCATTGGTCTAAATTATTAAAGATTTAAAGTGTTGGTAAATATTGGTCTAAATGCTATATTTATAATAAAATAAAGAACTCATTTATGCAGATCAAATAAAAGGTAGAAAGCAAATCAAAATAAACCAATAAAAGTTAGAAAAACCTTTAAATAATTTGGTCGAGTCTAGAACTTAGTTCTATGTCTTGAGACGAAATTGCCTCCTCATCGGTGCTTAAAGGTTTTAATGGCAAACGTCTCCCAGGATACAGCGACATTCTTCTTGCGGTAGTAGCACTCCAAATTTCAAGAACAGCGAACTTAGATTGTGTATGAACTCTCTCTTGAAAAGACTCAATTGGTTTTCAAGACATTAGGAAATACTCATATGTAGAAGGAGAGGAGGAAAGATGAATTCAAGAAGTAATTTTTTTAAGAATATGGTGTAGCAAGTGTTTTATAGATGTAAGGTGACTTTTAGAGGAGAGATGACTTTTCACCAAAAATTATCTTTTGTGATTAGCCATGACTTCTCATTGCATAGTCATTTACATTTATTCAACTTCACACACTTTCTCTATATATATTATTCATCCACAAATTACGGAAAATAAATAATTTAATATTAAAATTTCCAACATAAAGTGCTGCAAAATATAAAGTGTTGCCTTGCTGCCTTGTCAATAGACCAAATTTAAAGAATATAAAATTACAAACAAGTGTCACTTTGAGACTTATATTAGCCATAAGGCCACCTAAATTGTTTTGTGCACATAAGGCCACTTGCCTCTTTAAATTATTTTTTCTCTGTCCATTTTACCCTTCTACCTAAGAAAACTAACCGCCTGGTTTCTTTATCAACCTAACGTATGACCTGAACGGCGAGAGGTCTCATCGTTCCAAGCACAAGGTTTAGGGTTTAGGGTTTTATTTTTGTTGGGTTTAGGGTTTTATTTTAGGGTTACCTTAGGTTTCTTTATCAACCTAAGGTACGACCTGAACGGCGAGAGGTCTCAGCGTTCCAAGCACAGGGTTTAGGGTTTTATTTTTGTTGGGTTTAGGGTTTAGGGTTTTATTTTAGGGTTTAGGGTTTTATTTTTGTTGGGTTTAGGGTAGGGTTTAGGGTTTTATTTTTGTTGGGTTTAGGGTTTTTATTTTTGTTGGGTTTAGGGTTTTTATTTTTGTTGGGTTTAGGGTTTAGGGTATAAAGGATGATTGTTAACTTTTTACTCTAGTGGTATTTATGTAAATATATTAATTTTTATATCCAAAATTTAATTCCTTTTTTATTCTAATGGCCTTATGAGGGAAAAAAATAGTTGGTGGCCTTATGGCTAAAAAAATCCTTTTGACCTCATGAACGCTAATTCATGCATTGCATATCTTTCGAAAAGTTTTTACTGAGGTATGGTGTGCTTCTTCTGATGGCTTCTTAATTGCTTGTGATTTGTACGATTTGTATTATATATCTACAGTGCAGGTAGTGTGTAAAATGTTCAAAATGCAATTGTAATCAAAGTCAGCTAGGTTTAAAGGTTTTTAGCTTTCAAAATGGTTTTCCTTTACCTTTGTCAGGTGGAATTAAGGGGCACGCATGTTAACGATTAAGGAAACTGTTTCTCTCCCTCTTCTATATATTGAGAAAGTCTATTCCGTCTTGCTGTCATTGAAAATATTTGGTTTTCAATCCCTTTGTTCATCAAGAGCTTCTCTCTCTAGTTTCTTATTTTTCAGTACTGTATTGTTCCATGTTAAAAACATTTTGAAGATTACAAACCTTTCAATCATATTCATTTCTTGCATCATGAGGTCATTTGGGTACTGCAAGCTTCAAAGGTGAAATCTCCAAGAAGAATTTGTTGCGTTCATAGCTTGTATCTTTACTAAAATTTCTAAGTGTTTCACTTGTGTAAATATTCTGCAAGGAGCAAGCATAAACAATCTAGTGAGTTGGTCTAGAAAAGATTGCTGCGGTCAGTGCAATCCCAGTGTTTGTAATCTTGTAATTTGCTTTTGGCATTCAAGAGTTAAAGGCCATGCCACACATATTTTCCCTTGATAAGGTTTTTACTGCGTGAACAAAATTTGTGTTCTTTACTGGTTTAGTTGTGTTGTTTGATATTACTTTCATTCTCATCAATATCAGTTCTCAAGATTGAACATTTATTTCCAATCTCTGAGAAAGTAAATATTGAATGAAAAATTGGTTGTGAGCCTATCACTCCCCTTCTAGGATTTTTACATACAGAACTATGGAATTGGAGTAGCGACCAACTTTTTGCTAAATGTTATTATTCTCTAATTTTGTTTGGTTTCGTCTGCCTTTAGTTTGCCTTATGCGTTGGTTTTTTGTATTGGCTTGGAGGCTTTAGGTTAGTTTAATCTGTTGCTAATTATCTTGAGCCAGTGCTAACAATGTGGAATTGAACCTTTCTTTTGATTGAGGAAGTAAGAGCATCAGCAGTGGAGACTCAAATTTGGGTCCAAAATCAATAGAACTGAGTTGTAGTGGGTTGGGAAAAAATGGACATATATACCTCAGACTTAAAAGTTGGATCAGATTTGATCAAAAGAAGAACCCAAATTTCACGGGCCCCACCATGTGGCAAAAAATCTGATTGTGCATGTATTAGACCATACCATAGTGGAAGAATTTGTGTTTTGAACCCAAATATGAGTCCAAAAAATGAGTACAAAATATGAGTATAAAAATAAGTCCTACACCATTGCAGCAGCCAATAATACTTAATTAATTTTATACACTATTCAGGTTGACTCGAATCACTATTCCAATCAATTTGGGCCTAAATTTGAGTCCAAAAATTGAATCCTCACTGCTGATGCTCTTAATAGATAGCTAAATGCGGGTGAGCTTTGTTGTCAAGTCTGAACCTCACCGGGTAAGAGTGGAGGAGGAAAGTTCAAGAATGCTTAGAGAATTGATTTGTATGCTAAAGATACAATAAAAAAGACAAGGAAAATAAAATAAAATAGCTAATTGTCTTTGCTAACTGCTAAGGTAAGCAAGCAATTATCTATAGGGCTAAATACTGGTTACTATCTTGTGGTTTAGGTCCAAAATCGATTCAGTCTCTGGACTTCTAATTTTATCAAAAACACCCCCGCAGTTTCAATTTTGATCTAATAGGTCCAATCTGTTAGTTTTTTGATAATTTAGTCATTTAACTTGTTGACGTGACTCATAGATGGCCTATGTTTTATGATGTGGTGTTGAGGTGACATGAATAGTCAATTTAGGAGTGGGTCTCACTATTAGAAATCTATCAAATAAAAAGTTTTTTTTATCAAATAATCCAACTATAAGTTGAACCCATAGCAGAATATTAACAAATTGGACCTATTAGATCAAAATTGAAAGTACATGGGTGTTTTTGATGAAATTAGAAGTCCAGGGATTAAATTAATTTTGAACCTAAACAACAGGGTAGTAACCAATACTTAACCCTTATCTATATCACAGTGATTTGATGGCTGAAGAGCGATGAGGTGTGGACTTGACCTTGTGAAGATTAACTCACAAAGGGAAAGTTGAATTCATTAAGAAAAAGAAAGGTCTACTAGAAAATTACTGTTGACTTTGAACTCGAATCAGGCTTTGCGTTTCTTAATTAAACATTTATCATGGCATGATCAGAACTTCACCAAGTCATAATAGTAAGTTAAACTTGCTCAACTTGACCTATAGAAGCCCTTCTGAACTTCTGTGTTCTACTATTTCATGAGCAAAGGGTGTGGAAAGTAGGTGTTGCCGCAATTGTTGTCAGATCGCCAATTACCTAGACTATACATCTGCCACAATTTCTGTCCCAGATCGAAAGCGATGGAACTCTATCTCTAGTCATCAACTTGTTGGTGTTACTTGCAAGACGGGTATATTCGTGCCATTTGGAAATGAAGAGGAAACTTCATGTTAGTTGTCAGTACTATACATGCCTTTCGTTATCATGATATATTTTAGGTGGTTCAACCTGTTGTTTCGATAGAGAACCGTGAAGGATAGAGTACGGTGAAGATCTGATGCTTTCTAGGCATTAGTCCTTGGTGCACAAGCCATCGTAGTAAAATGATTAAAATCTCCACCTCATTGCTCTTCAGCCATCTAGCTTATCAATTTTCTTGTATATACATTTTTTCTCGAGTAATGTTAGGTGAACCACATTTTTGGGTACCACATGCATCCCATCTTATGTGGCAACTGATGTGGTACAATCATGTAATTTAATGAAATTTTGTGATAGGTTGGACTTTTTACCACATTAGCCACATAAGGTAGAATGCATGTGATATCCAAAAATATGATTCACCTAGCATTATTCCTTTTTTCCCTAATGCAATGTACATGTGTTAGTGCAAGAATATACATAGGCATAACATCACTGTGATTAATTTGAACGAGTTTAGTTTTAATCAATTGATTGTATAGTCTTAATCCTTGTTCTAGGCCATCTGGCTACATGTTTTTGAGATCCCTAAAGAAATGGTCCGATAAATAGGATAAATGATATTTAAGGAGCAATATAAATTTTTAGAGGTTTTTGAATATAGGTCCAATTTCATTCCATCATAATGGTTGGAGCCCATGGATGTTTTTATTATCATTCTAGATCCATTAACTTTTGTCATTATATATTCATACCGATTTTTCCCCTTGAGTTATATATAGAAAAAATTAATTGCATTTAAGCATTTATTTATTTCAATTTGAATTTTGAATCGATGATGAACCTGTAATAATTCAAAAAAGGATTAAATTCAGTTTACTCCCCTGAGGTTTGGGATTAACTTTATGTTAGTCTATGTGGTCTCAATTTAATCAACAACACTCTTGAGCTTATCAATTTCAGTCAGTCGTGTCTAATTTCTCAAGTTCCGTTTAAATTGGACGTTAATTGCTGACCTGCACCCAAGCTTAGGGGCTAAATTACACTTGTAACCCCATGCTTAGAAATCAACCCCATCTTCTTCTTCTTCCTCAGATTCTCCTCTCCCCAACAACCATGTTGATCTCTGGCTACCAAAATCACCGCCCCCGTCACATCCTAGTCTTCCTCTATCCTCCACAAACCCATATCTATCCACCACTTTCTCTCCCCCCTTCTCTTTCTCTGTCTCTCTCTCTCTCTCTCTCAGCTCCGATGGGCAACTCGGTAGAACCCAACAGCTTCAAAACTCTAAATTCATCATATAAATTTGCGGGCATTCTACCAATACCTAAAACCTACAAACTAGAATTTGACCAAGCCCACCAAATATAAAAAACTAATCAATATCCATCAAAATTTAGCATAACAATTCGATTCTGGGGTCCAGAGAATGAAAAAAGTGATGGTGGCAACTCATCCACACACATCTTTGCAATCGAATTCAACATAGTTTAAGACTGCGAGGAAGGCCTCTAGTGAGAAACTCGGCCATACTTTTCCGGTGTGCGAGTGTTGTGTGGACGACTGCGATCTTGATTTTGATGAGGACAATGCCGTGGGCTTCAACGCCTCCCCCACTACCTGCTTCTTACCATTGTTAGCAACATCAGCTTCTGAGCTGGACAATGTCGTCGGCTTCAACGCCTCCTCCGCCACATGCTTCTTACCGTCATTAGCAACAACGGCTTCTAAGCTGGAGATAGTACATCGATGACGAATTGGAGTTTGGTTCCAAACTCGGCGATTGCAGTGGCTGTTGCTGCTCTTGTTGGAGTTTCTGGAGGGCTAGGGTTTTGGCTCTGGTTCAAAAGCAGAGAAAGGATTAAGGTGAAATTGAAACCTCCATGACGGTTATGTCGTTTGTGATCCTGTCTCTCTATCTCTCTCAATTTGATTTTTAATTTTGTTTGGGGGCTTAAGGGTGGATTCGGAGAGCACAACAGTGTGAAAGTGTTGACGAAAGAGACTAAGCAAGAGAGAAATGAGGGTTTAGAGAGAGGGTTTCAGAGAAGAGAGAGGAAATGGCCATTTTAGTCCTTAAAGTGGACCCATTATCAGAGTTAATGTCCAATTTAGACTGAGCATAGTGAAATTGGACACGACTGACTGAAATTGAAAAGTTCAGGGGTGCATCTGATTAAATTGAGACCACATGGACTAACATTTATAGAGGTTTTACTGTACGACAATGAAATTTCTTGAGTTTCAAAGTTGTAAACACTAAGGTCATGAGGTTGAACTCTATTAAAAACACGATCATGATAGAAATATATGCAATTTTGTTAATCATTTGTCATAATATAGTAAGATTTAGGTGTAAATGCTAATTATTTCATTTACTAAATTGTCAACTGTTGTTGGTGAGGAAAAATTCCTATTAGGAATTTGATCCAACAATTAATGTGGACTAGAGTGGGAGCTGAACCAGGGATAATCGAGAAGCTTGTATTCATTGTTGACTTGATGTTGATGAAGCGGAGACCTCTCTACGCTTCATAATTTGTCTACGCTCCATAACCTTTCTCCACTTCGTAACCTCTTTGTGCCCCGTAACCTCTCTCCGCTTCGTAATCTCTTTTCGCTTCATCACCTCTCTCCACTTCGTAACCTCTCTGTGCCCCGTAACCTCTCTCTGCTTCGTAATCTATCTTCGCTTCGTAATCTCTCTTTGCTTCGTCACCTCTCTCCGCTCCGTAACCTCTGCTCTGTCACGTCTCTTTGTTTCGTAGTTTTGATGAGGAAGCGGAGACTCCTTTTAGTCGTTAGTGGAGAAAGGTAGAGTTTGATGTCATACCTGGTCGTCTTACCCCCTATTTATAGGTGGATCACGGCTTGGGTTGCAAGTAAACTTTCATGGTAAGTCGCCGATAACTTGGGCGGCAAGTCAAGATTAATATCGTAGTTATTCCAGTAATTATCACCACTTATGGGGTTACAATCATTGCCATACTATGATTAACACACTTAAGGTGGTGTTTGTTACATGGGATTGGATGAGATTGGGCTGTCTTATTTATTAGAATAAGAGTTATCCCATGTTTGGCTAAAACAAGGACTCACTTAAATGAGACTATGCAGTCCCCGAATTTGCCTCCGCACCTTCTTACACAACGATGCCAAAATTCACCGGACTCTCGAAGCCAGTCTTATACAACGCAAACTCTCCTCAATCGTTCTTCGCTTCAGCCTCGTCTCTCCCTCATTTTTTTTCTCGCTTCAGTCTCCTTCGATTGCTCTTGTTCAGGTTCAATTTCTATCCTTTCTCACACTCTCTCTTGCGTAGATCATTGTTCAGTGATCCCTTCAACCCCCTCTACCTTCTTCTTTCTCTGTCTACTGTGATTTGTTTTTATCAAAGACTATGGATTGATTATCTATTGTCATTTGTTTATGGGTTGTGATTATTATACGGATTGATTAAAGATTTGGTATTTGGGTAGCTTGATCTGTTAAGAATTTTGATCAATTTCATGACTGGGCTTTTTTCTTTTTGTTGTTCATTGATTTGAATGTTAGAATTGCTGTATGTCGTTGAGTTAGAATTGCTATATATATATACATATATTGATTGCTATATACTGATTACAATTTAGAGTCCTCCTTGAATAATTCTATGGTTGACTGGTTATATTGTTGCATAAGAAGTCTGTTGTGTTGCCAATTTCGTATTGATAAAGCTCTCATCGCTGGAAACTCATTAATTTACTGAACCCATGATCCCATCCTCTAGATAGCAAAAACTAATGCCCTTATGCTTATAACAATTTCGACACAATTTATAAAATGTTGCATATCTATAAGAGAGAAAATGTCTTACTATCTAAGCTATGTGGCTTCAAATCCCATCCATTGGAAAGCCAAAGTTAGCATCGACTGTTCTGTCTTGCTCACTCTGAAATGTGGGTTGCATAGAATGGTATATCTCCTCCAGTAATGTCATTTCCATTTCTTACTGTTTGTATAGGGACTCATCTACTGGTCCAATTTGGGGTTCATTCATGCCAATCTGAGACTGCTGCCTGTCACGACCTCTTCTATGCATACTATAACCTCTTCTATGCATTCCACTGAACAAAGTAGCTCAGCCGCAACCTTATACTACTGCTACGTACTTTCAACAATATAGGGATGATGTGTGGAGCCTCCAGATGAAGCTTTTAAGTGTTTAGCATCATGATAGTTATAAAGCATTGTACCCAGTTATAAAGCATAGTTATAAAGCATTGTACCCAGTTTGATCTTTGATGTTTGCGGGCTATAGTTTATCAGAGTTTTGATGATCGAATAGATCTGACTCATCTTTGATGTTTGATGTGTGTTCTGGACTTTTGGTTGTGAAATACTGAAATTGTAATTGGCTATTTGTAGATTATGGAAGGCATATCTTCTACTCCGACCTCTACCCCAACTGCAACAGCAGATTCTAGCATCGGGACGACCCCCACACCAAGTCCTACAGTTGCAGTTGTTCAGAGTCCTGCTCCATCATTTCCACCACTTCCACCACTTCCTGAAGATGAAGATGGGACAAGCAAAAGGAAGAACTCGTCAATTGTGTGGCAACATTTCGAGAAGATGAAGAATCCGGATGAGAGTCACATGAAGCCAGCGCGTTCAAAGTGCAAGTACTGCCCCCAAACATATAGCTGCTCCAGAAGCAATGGCACATCAGCAATGAGGGCACACGTGATGTTCCAGTGCAGGAAGTCCCCGATTTATGCCCCGAATAAGAGGCAGAAGTTCCTGACTTTCGATTAGGCTGAGAGTGGAGGTAAATTAATTGCTGTTGCTTATGATAAGACCACTTCTAGGCTAGCTTGTGCGAAAATGGTGGTTCGTGATGAACTGCCATTTTCTTTTGTTGAGAATGAAGGGTTTAAGGAGTTCATGAAGGTGAGTCAGCCTTTATTTAGGTCACCTTCGAGGAGAACAATAGCTAGAGATATTTGGAAGCTTTATGAGGCTGAGAGAGAGAGGATTAGGGGGTGGATATCTGTTAATCAACAACGGGTTTCACTCACAACGGATACTTGGACAAGTATCCAAAACATTAATTACATGGTGTTTACTGCTCATTTCGTAGATGCTAGTTGGAAGCTGCACAAAAGGATTTTAAACTTTTGTGTGATTCCAAATCACAAGGGTAAAACAATAGGCAAGCTGGTTGAATCTTGTTTGATTAAGTGGGGGGTTGATAAGGTTTTCACAATCGTTGTCGATAATGCAAGTCCAAATCAGGTGGCTTTAGACTACATGAAAGAGAAGATAGGAAACTGGAATAAGTTGGTGTTGGGAGGTAGTTTTTTGCATTTGAGATGCTGCTGCCACATTCTGAACCTCATTGTGAGGGATGGAATGGATGAGCTTGACTCCTCCATTGATGGCATTAGGAATTCTGTTAAGTACATTAGATCGAGTCCAGCAAGACTAGAGAAGTTTAGGAAGTGTGCAGCTCAAGAAAAGATTGAGCACAAGGGAGGAATTGTCCCTTTAGATGTTTTCACACGATGGAATTCAACATACTTTATGTTGGATCTTGCATGCAAGTACAAGAAGGCTTTTTTGAGGCTTGAGGATGAAGATCCTCAATTTGAGAATTACTTCCAAGAGAGAGTGGGTGGAAGCAAGAGACATGGGCCTCTGCAGATTGGGAAAAGGCAGCAAGACTCGTCAAATTTCTCAAGATTTTTTATGAAGCAACCTTGAAGTTTAGTGCCACTAAGCATGTGACTGCTAATGAGCCTCTACTTTGGATGTGCACAATTGTTGGTGAGCTTGATAAGTGCATGGCTAGTGATGATCCTCTTCTTGTTAGCATTGTCACCTCGATGAAAAAGAAGTTTGATAAATATTGGCTGCAACTTGAAGATTTGAACCAAATTCTGCTTATCGCAATCGTTTTAGATCCAAGGTACAAGCTGTTGTACCTTGAATTCTTCTTCCCAAAGCTGCAAGATGACCTTGGAGAAGGAGGCGTGCAAGTGATGATTGATGAAGTGAAGAAAACTTTGAGCTCGCTGTTTGATTTTTATGCAGGTAAATCATTTTTAATCGTTTTTTGATTTTCGCATAATCTGTTTGTTTTTGTTTTTCACTAGTTTCTGTTTTTATTTGAGTTGAAGACGAAGATCCTGCTGCAGCAGCAGCTTCTAGGAGTATGACAATGCCTATGATCGAGTCTACGGATCAACGAGTTGATGAAGATAGTCATGCTCTGAAAGATGTGGTGGTGATCAAGAATGAGCTGGACAAGTACCTATTGGAAGCTTCAGAAGACCCTTCGAACACCAAATTTGAAATTTTGGCTTGGTGGAAGGAGAATGCTCCAAGATACCCCATTCTGTCCTAAATCGCCAAAGACGTGTTTGCTGTACTTGCCTCAACTGTGGCGTCCGAATCTGTGTTCAGTCTTGGAAAGAGGGTGGTGGACCCTTTCAGAGCATCCCTAACCCCTAGGATGGTTGAGGGATTGGCTAAGGGGAGCGGGATTTGATGCATATAAGGAACCAACCAAAGATGAGTTGCAGATGTATGAGGAGTTGGAGAAGTTGGAAATTGGTAACGGTTCTGAACTCGTTTCATTTTCTGTTTTCCAGATTTCTGTTTTTGTCTGCTCATATTAGTTTTCTGTTTTGACTTAATGACTTGGCTTAGTTGCTTTTTTTTGTTTCTTGTTCTTTTTTGCACTTATTGGGACTTTGATTGATAGATGGAGGGTCCAATGTTGTTAGTGACTCTGAGGAATGAAATGAAGGTCTGCAGTAGAGTGAGTAGACCAGCATTTGCTTGGCGGAAGATTGAAGATGGATGAGTTTGGCATTTGCTTGTTTGTTTCTTTATTTTGGACTTGGTTAATTTGGAGTTAGTTGAACTGTTGAAGTGTTGGACTGCTATTTTCTTTTCTGCATTTGGTTCATTCGAAAGGTTTGATTAAGTGTAATGTTATTGTTTAACTTTAACAAGCTACTAAACCCCCATTTTAATTTCTGCATGTGGTTGATTTGAATGGTTTGTGTAATGTTTGAATGTTTAACAAATTGTTTAGTTGTGTTTTTCCCTTCTTTTTCAAGTATGCAGGTTATCTACTCTCCCATTTTATTGATTTTAGAATGCATGATTTTTCCCTTGCGGTTTGGGCCGAAACCGCACCGGCCCGCACCGATAAAACGGTGAAACCGGAAATCCGGTATAAACAATTAAATCTCTGTTGCGGTTTGGAATTTGGGAGTACCGCATTATCTGGTTCGGGTGCGGTTTCAGGCCCAAACCTGCCCGAACCGCACCGAGCCCAGGCCTATGACCAAGTGCTGGAACAACTCCCCCTCTAAGCGTCCTCAGTTCTTTGAAATTCTATCACTATTGCTGCGGACCAACAACAATGTAAGGTGAGGATATGTATTCTCAATGGTATGTATGAGGACCGTAATTTATTAATGTTTAGTACTAATGTAAAACTACCCCGAATTTTGGGGAGGAGTGAGTGCTTAATGTAGGTGCAAAAATAGACTGTGTAGCTGAATTGAGGAAAAGTCTTCCTTCATCTACATTGCAAATTACTTCTCTTTATATCTATCTCCACATTGTAATTTTGTATCCAAAAAAATAGAGAAAAAAAGAAAATCCAAGACTGCTGCCAATCTGAGACTGTTGATTTTTGCAGGTGATGTATGCATTCCTTGTTCGGCTCATTCACTTGGGTTTTATGCATCAAAACAACTGCTAAAACAAATTAAGAAGCTCATACGCTTTTGGCTCTAATGGGGATGTCATTCAGAGAGACTGGCCCTGTAACTGAAGTGCAAAAGAAGAGACAGAGGTCTCACCATTTCAGTTCAAAGGGAAGAGGAAGAACATGAGCCCTTGCCTTTTGGAGATATGAACATTTTGCTGTCAGTTTTATATTTTGTAAAGTTGAGTCACCAAACTGTCAATGTATTTAAAAAAAAAAAAAAAAAAAAAAACTCTTAGCCCACCCCACCCTTACATATGACAATGAGAATCGAACCCATGACCTTTACAATGTTGGAATTATAATTTACCAAACTGTCAATGTATGTTAAAATGTTCAATGAAAATGATCTTTTATTACATTAGAAATATTGTCTCTTATTAATAGATAATATTTTGCTCAAAAATAAAGATATTATGGTATTCAAAATTAATTTAGTCCAGTACACTATCAAACATGGGATATCACTATTGTGATTATTCTGCTCTTTAGTCCTACGCAATACCAAACATGGGTCATGTATTAGTATAACATAAGCCAGGTTAGAGGAGTCTTGGACTATTATACAAATTAAGGTGGGGTATAATAGTCCTATGAAACAAACATAGCCTTACTGTTGTCATGATTGCCGCACGCCCGCACGCCCGCACTTACCACTACATTCATTTTTACTTTGTCTTAATTGTAGGGCAAAAATATTTGACTCTCCCAGAACTGTTGTAATTTATTTTTTACTAAAAGGATTAGAAAAGTCCGTCTCCATTCTTCTCAAAAAAAAAAAAAAAGTTCGTCTCCAGTGGCAACTGGAAAACTCGATTTCTCTTGGAATTACGACAACGCCTTTTCCCGGTTGCCATAGGAAAGAAAAATCTATAATAATAAAAAGATAAAAAAAATAAAAAAAGTTGAAAGAGTAATTAGTTAATTACACTTCCACAACGTATCATCGTCACCAACTCCAGAGAGACTCTGCGAAAACCTAAACCCCCTTAAACCCCAGAACCCCAAAAATGAACATCTTCTTCACCTATTCCTCCCATTTCCTCAAACCCAGCTCCAAAACCCTCCACCCCATCCCTCTCCTCCTCCACAACCTCACCTCCACCAGACCCATCTCCAAATCCACCTCCATCCCCAAGAAAATGGACCGCGTCCGCGACCACGGCTACGACAACTACATGGAAATCGAGAAGAAGATCCGCAAAGTCCTCAAATTCCAGGCCCTCATTCTCTCCCAGCCCCACCAGATCATCCAAGCCTCTCGCCTCGACATGCTCGCCCGCCGCCTCGGCTTCAAGCAGCACGAGGCCGCCGCCTTCGTCCTCAAGTTCCCTCACGTCTTCGAGATTTACGAGCACCCGGTTCAGCGGGTCCTCTATTGCCGGCTGACCCGAAAAGCCCACCTCCAAATCGAGCAGGAGAAGCGGGCCCTGGCGGCCCAGGTCCCCGACGCCGTGACCCGGCTCAGGAAGCTGGTGATGATGTCCAACACGGGTCGGATCCGGCTCGAGCATGTTCGGATTGCCAGGTATGAATTCGGGCTACCCGATGATTTCGAATACTCTGTAGTTCTCAAGTACCCTGAGTATTTCAGATTGTTTGATGCTGATGAGAGTAGGAGTAAGTACATTGAGGTAGTTGAGAAGGACCCAAGTTTATCTGTTTGTGCTATAGAGAAGCTTAGGGAGAGAGAGTATAGGGAGAAGGGGGTTGATGCTGAGGATATAAGGTTTTCATTCATTGTGAATTTTCCGCCGGGGTTTAAGATAGGGAAGTATTATAGGATTGCGGTGTGGAAATGGCAGAGAGTGCCGTATTGGAGTCCTTATGAGGATGTTTCGGGGTATGACATGAGGTCGCTTGAGGCGCAGAAGAGGATGGAGAAGAGGGCCGTGGCGGTGATTCATGAGCTGTTGAATTTGACCGTGGAGAAGAAGATTACGTTGGAGAGGATTGCGCATTTTAGAATGGCGATGAATCTGCCGAAGAAGTTGAAGGAGTTTCTTCTGCAGCATCAGGGGATTTTCTACATTTCGACTAGGGGGAATCACGGGAAGCTGCATACGGTGTTTCTTAGGGAGGCTTATAGGAAGGGTGAGTTGGTAGAGCCGAATGATTTGTATTTGGCGAGAAGAAAGTTGGCTGAGTTGGTGTTGATGAGCCCAAGGAAGGCGAAAATGGATAGTGAATTGGTTAGTTACCATAGAGACTGGGGAGATGATGAGAGGGGGTTCGTTGGAAGAGAATGTGTTGAGAATGCTTTTGAAGATTTTGGGGGTTGCAATGATGATAGGCAGAGGAGGGACTCAAATGCGGGTGATGATTATGACTCCGATACAGACGATGGTTCTGATAAAACTCTGGATGAAAAGGATGTCTGTGTAACGGATTGATTGAGACAACATTTATTTGCTCTTCAAAGCATCAAAACCATGGGTGTTGCAATGTGTTGATGGTACTAGGAGATTGAAGTGAGGGAGAATTTGATCACCATTTTGCAGGCCAAGGTTTTAGGATTGAAGGCTGCAGTCACAAGAAAAAGCCACAACAAGGTTGTTTTGGGTTTTCTTTCTAGGTTTGATTCTTCTTTCTCTAAATTTATTGATGATTGTTTGGATTTCTGATTTGGGTTTTTTCTGGGTTTGATGTAGATTGTTTCGTTGCTTCTGGAGAATGGAGCTCATGTGAATTCCAGAAGTTACTGTGGCAGGTGGATACTTGGCACTTTTCCAATTGAAGTTTGTTTATTTGATTGAGTATTTGTGCATTTCAATCTCTGTTTGAGTAAAATCTGGCTCGTGGGTAGTTAGAAAGATTTGTACTTTGTATCTTTAAATGCATAAATTGGGACCTGGAATTGAGAAATTGTAGCTCATGATGGGCTTTAATTAGCTTCCTGTTTTGAATTCTACTAGAGGTGGATTGCCGCTGTCCAGAGGGAATGCGAGTCCCTGGCTTTCCTCATGTCCTTTAAAAATGAAGTTCCTAGAGGTAACTCCCTTACTCCCTATAGCTAGCTTTTTGTAATATTTCATATTTCATAATTACCTATGCTCTTCAACAGGGTTAAGTAGGAATTCAAAGAAAAGCATGCTAAGGCTGGCACAGTGTATGATGCAAAGATTTTGTAGGGGGGTTTGTGGCTCATCAGTGTACCCATGGGACAAACTCTGTATTGATAATTTTAGTGACAATATGAGGGTTATGGTGCATCAAAGTTTGGTGGCCGGTGAGCCATCTGGTTTCGTGTTGAGTGCTGCAACATCTGTTCGGATGCCAGTGTCAAGGTCAAGGCTGTTCGGATGCCAGTGTCAAGGTCAGCTGCCATCCATTGCAAGCCATGGTACAGATTGACTAGGATCACGGATGTTGCAAACAGTGATTCTCTCTTTAATGCCAAGGTGAGCATAAGAGTAGTGTCTTTTAATGTTCTATGTTTATTCAATTTGTTTGTTCATGAGTCTGTCATCTTCTTGATATTTCAGTGTCTTGATATCAATAACAATTATTACATGCTGATGTTCCAAGAGACGAGGACGGACGCTTCAGGGTCAGCAGTTGTGTATGCACTGATTACTTCAACAAGTTCAGATATCATGATGGATGCCGTGTACGAGGGTGGTGATTCTACTTATGTAAATCTTTTACCATCAGGATTTGCAATCCTTCCTTGTGGTACATCTGACTATGCCAAAGGCGAAGGAAATGGCTCTGACGACGGTGAATGTCTGCTAACAGTTGGATTCCGAGTCGTGTGTGATGGTGGGCAACCGACTTCCAAGCTCACTATGCTGTCGGTTAAGACTAAATTGATCTCATCTCCCCCAGCATTCAGAAGATCAGAACTGGCTCTTCAAATAAATGATGGCCCTTGAAATACATGATGTTTATGATCGTTCAGCTTAGTTTAGTTTCCCTTGTCTTTGTCTTTTGTGCTTTGAGAAAAGAAAATACAGGAGATGGATGTAAAGTAAAACCTTTGCATTTAAGGGTTTCGAGTCAAGAACGAATCGCATTTGGAATACTGTTTTACGCTGATACCGGTGCTCTTGCTTATTAGGGATTAATGGTCTGATTTTAAGCTCAAAAGAACAAAGGTTCGGGTATTAACTCAGTGGACCTGGGATATGATTATCGCATTTGTTGGTTATACCATACAGAACTGTGGAATTGGAGCAGCGGCCGCTTGTTTTTGCTTAATGTTATTGTTCTCTAATTTTGTTTGGTTCGTCTACTTTATTGTATTGGCTTGGTCTGCTTGGAGACTTGGAGCCTTTGGATTAGTTAAATATGTTGGTAATTGTCTTGGTTGGAATGGCAGAAGCTAAGCATAACGCTAATAGTGCTTAACGCCTTAACTAAACCTTTCTTTTGATTGAAGAATCAGTTAATAGATTTGTAAGAACCTTACTGTCGACGTAAGATTGTAAGAATGGAGGAAAGTCACAATAATACTTGAGAGAATTGATTTGTATGCTAAGATCTAATAAAAAAGATGAAGAAGAAAATAAAATATATAAAAATGGGGAAATGTCCAAATAGACTAACTTTAGGAAAATTAGTCCCCTTTACCTCACCAAACTCATGAATTTCCCCATTACCCGTAAGATAATTGATTTTGTTCCCTAATACCTCCAGAAATTTTTTGTTTATTTGTGGGACTATTTTGTTCTCTCCCCCTTCGTCACATAGAGATAAAGTCGGAGCTAGAGAGAGTGACTCACTGAGAGTTTGCCAGAACTTCAATGGACTTAGTCAGAAATCGCTAGAACCTCGTCGGAATATCGCCGGAGCTCACTGGTTGTATGAGGTCGCCGGAGGTCCACAAGGAGATCTTCAGATATCTTATAGAAGTTTTAGGAGGTTTATTGACTCCCACTAAAATTTTTTATTGCCCCTATAACAATTTTATTAGGTTTTATTACTTCCCAATAAAAGTTTTATTATGGAGTCTTAGCCTCTGATTTTTGTAATGGCTAACACTTATGACTTGGGTTTTTGCTGCTGCTTTGATCAAACTCAGGGACGCGGACTTGGGAGGATTTTACTCTTGGTGTTTATTTTTGAATCATCAACAATGCAAATGTGCGCAGAAATACCAAACTATAGCAGAAGACGGTAAATCTTAAGAAAAATTCTTATATACAGCAGCCGCACCACGTGGTCGTGCTGCTGCCCAATCAGAACCCACCAAAAATTTCCTTCATTTCAAAACTGCTCCTACTTTTTAAAAGTGAAATACTCAAAATAGGCTCCTATGTCTGATTGGTCATCCCATACCAAGTGTTCCTTGCATCTGCCTTACGCAAGACTTTCTCAAATCTTAAATAGCAGCGACACCTAGCAATAAAGTTTTGCCCTTTAAATAGCTTTAGAGGAATGTTAAAAAATAAATAAATAATAGCTTTAGAGGAAGTCTTGCCCCTTTAATCCTTTGGAAGCTACGTGTTGCTTGGCTCAGCTTGACTGAATTTTATTATTATTAAAATAATTGACACGTGGAGCGGTGGAGGTTACACGTTCAATTTTCAACTCAATTTAGTAGGCCTGGGCATTTTAGCCCGAAAGCCCGAAAACCAGAACCGGATCGATCCAGACTGTAAGGTCCGGGCCGGGCTTTAAGAGAAAAAATAGACAAAAAAATAAAGCCCGGACCATTTGAAATTAAATGGTCCGGTCTCGGGCCCTTGTTTCCATAATCCCAAAAGCCCGAAGATAGGCCCAATTCCATATACCCTTTGGGAAGGGTTCTACTAGTCTTTGTCTTAAGACAATAAGACTTTCAGACTTTCAGTCAACCCGAAACCCTCAGCCATCAACGCTCAACACAACACCTTGACCCAGCTTCGGGTTTTGATTTCCTTGGAGCGATCGAAACCTCAGAAGGGATTCCAATTCTAGTTTCCCTTTGAAGCTTGAACTCGCAGCACTCTCCAAGTTTCCAGTACCCCGACCCTTTCCCAGACGCAACGCTCTGGGAAATTTATTTGCAGCCTTCTTCAGTTCTTCAATTCCCTTCGCATCACTTTTCCAGTTTCCCTTCGCAGCTCGAACCCACTCAAAGTCCTCAACCTCTTTTCCTTGAATTGGTTAATTTTTTTCCGAATTTGTTTTGTTTTTATTTTGTATCCAGTGGTTTGTGTTTTGAGTAGTTCCAGTTTATAACGAGAAGATTGGGTTCATCGTGAAAGCTTGGTGAGATTTGGACTAGGAGTCGGTGTTGGTTTGGCTGGGAAGAGGTGGGTGCCAATATTTGGATTCACTTTGGGAAGGAGTTTTCAGCAAAAGAGGAAGGAGTTTTATTTTCAGCAAAAGCAATGTAAGAGTTGGGTTTCTTTTCATGGTTGGATTTGGATGTTCTTCGATTATGTCAGATTGTGGTTTTCATTGAGTTATTTGTGTATGAATTTTATCTGACATTAGACGGTGGCTTACTTGATTTCATAGATTTGTTTTTGTGATTTTTGATCAGATTGGTTAGTATTGGTTGTTATTGATCTTTCTTTTGTTAATTAAAGCTTATCTGATTCAATTGTTAATGTATGCAATATGGTTTTGTTTTGAAGTTTGGGTTTTGTTTTGAAGTTTGGGTTTTGTTTTTAATCTTATTCATCTTTGTTATCGTTTAGTGAATTGTCACTGGTTTCCATGAGTAAAATATTTTCTTCTGCTAATAAGTGATAAGGTTGTGAGTTTGTGTTGACGTGAAAGATCCATTACAAGTTGTATATACTTTAGAGTTAGCAACCGATGTATGTTATCTAAAGAAACTAATTCATTAAAGCAACTGGTTGTTTGAATTATAGAATGTAGGAAGTTGTTCTTAATTGGTTTTCAGAGTGACCAGCTGTTCCAAATCAACATATGTCAATAAATGATTAAGTATTGGCTTTCAGTTCTTTAATATGATTTTATTTATTGCTCAAGGGTTCTGTTATTTCTTCTTTGTTCTACAGTTGTATAATCTGAAGCCTCTCTTTATCACTTTGGGTCTTTGACAATGGAACCCGAAGCAGCTGCAGTTTCACCAGTTTGTGGGGACGAGATGGTGGTGGCTTTCAACCAGTCTGAGGCCGGTGATGAAGAAGCTATGGAGTTAGGATGTTATTCTCTTCATTTTATAGCTTAGTTTGTAACTTGTATGATTTTATATTCTTCTTCTAAACCCAGAAAATCAGAAACATGATGAAACTATGGAGAAAATCTGA
The DNA here is from genome assembly GCF_002994745.2 of Rosa chinensis. Lineage (NCBI taxonomy): Eukaryota > Viridiplantae > Streptophyta > Magnoliopsida > Rosales > Rosaceae > Rosa > Rosa chinensis. The sequence continues at coordinate 27,537,290 of NC_037092.1, forward strand.
AAATGAAGGTAAGCAAAATTTGACTTTTGGGCCCGAAAACCCTGCAGGACCGGCCCGGGCCTATTTGGTCCGGTCCTTCATGGTCTCTATAACTGAAAAACATTATTTAAGCCCGGCCCGAAAAAAAGAGGCTTGGTCCGGGGCCTAGCAAATTGGCATGCGGTCTCGGCCCGTGCCCAGGCCTACAATTTAGGATGAGTAAGCATGGATAAAAAAAACATACGTAGACAAAATATTAACAATTAGGCAAATACCGATAAACTCCTCAACTTAGTACTACCATGACAACATGACTAAGGTTTTTCTAACTCAAATTCATGTTTTGCACTAACAAAAATTTCACTTGGACGATTAAAGTTGGTATGATTTGTGATTTTGACTGCACTTTGAAGTCCAAAAATGGATGGCAGATACGGCCCTAGGTGTAGGCCAAGTAAGCCTCTGCCGAAGGTCCCCACATATATAGGTCCCAAAATGTTGATGCATGTACTTTTCAATAATTTTGATATCTTATTATTATTCTAGCTGAATGTTCAGATGTCATTTCAGACAATAGATTAGGGCTGGCTCGGTACCGGTAACCGACATTATTTGGCCAACACCGTTACCAAACCGAAACTCATCGGTTTGCCTTTTTTACAACCGCTGCCAATACCGATAAATCGGTTACCGATGAATCGGTACGCCGATGTTGAGGTCGGTTTGTTGACCGACTGTCTCAGCAGCACCGGCAGCGAGGAAGAACGGTGGCTAAAACGACGGCACGACGACCCTCCTCATTCGAGATCAAGAGATTTAGCTGTAGATTTGATTTTGATTCAAGTCTGAGAAGGAAGAAATGGAAGAATGAATAAGGAAAACAAGAAGAAAATGGAGGAAGAAGCAATAGAATGGAAGAAGAATAGAAGTCAAAAATGAAGAGAGAAAGAGAGAGTCATTTCTGGAAGAAGAAGGAATAGCGAATAAGAGAGAGAGAGAGACACCGGATATGTTTCTGGAAGAAATGGAAGGTGAGAACCTTTTTAATTTTTTATGAATTTCAATTAAGTGTGTGTGTGTGTGTGTGTGTATATATATATATATATATATACGTCTTTTGCTTAACTTATCAGAAGTGAGCTTGTGGTCCAGTGGTAAGTGGCTTGAGTTCGCATTGAGGCTGCAAGGGTTCGATGCTTGGCAGACGCAAAAGAGTGGGAGTTTTTGGAATTAAACCAAAAACTTTTATGTCTGGCTGGTTCGGTAATACCGAACCTATATGATAGGCTGTACCACTGCCGAGCTGAGCACCTACCTCTGGTACGGTACTACCGGTACAGATCGACTAGCAATCGTATTTATCGGCGCCGACGGCGGAGGTTCGACCGATTTCCGGCCGGTTTCGGTAGGTCCGGCATTTTCAGCCACCCCTACAATAGATCAAAGTCAGTATGATTTGTGATACCAACTGTATTTGAAGTATAGCATCAACTTTTAATTGAGCTAAAGGCAAAAGTTGAACACGAGATGGGTAGCAAATTTGGCCCTGGCCATTATGCCTAGGTCCCCCATATGTATAAGTCCTAAAATTATAAACTACATATAGGATTTTTGTTAAAAAAAAAAAGAAAAAAGAAGAAGTTTGGTTAATAGTTATTATTAAATCTACTTTAAACTTTTTCTTACCATGTTACTTTCATTTAAAAAAAAAATTTCTTTCAATTTCAATATTTGTCTATTTCAAATGTGTGTCAAAAGATTAGTAAGTTAACAACTATGAGCAATGAAGAAGAGATTGATTTTTTTTTTCCGTGTTTTCTACTTTTACATACGGGGTTCACAAAGGGTAGTGCAAATGATTTAATAATCGAAGTTAACAATAATGATTTTGTGAATTGAATAACGAATTAACGACAATAATGCAACAAAAAGACAAAAAGTTAATAATAAATTCAAATTTGGATGGAGAAAATGAAGATTAATATTATCCAGTGACTACTTAATTATTTAATTAATTGGTTATGTATTTAGATATCCTTACATATTTAGATTTTAGACAATTAGTATACTTATTAGTCATTTTACACTTGGGTAATATGGTCTTTCAATAATTTAAATATTTGTAGGGTGAACTAAGCAAATGATAGGGTGACAATAGCCGCACCCTTATTATAACAGGACTATTCACATTGGCTGAACTAATTTCATCAGAAACTCAGCAAAATTTTCCACCTTCTACTAATTTCCCTAGTTAAGCTACCATATTTTAAATTGAGCATGCAATCAAGGGATGTGGAAGACATACGGCTATGGTATGCTTCTTCTTGCACTTCTACTGTTTGTTCCCAATTATACTACTTGTATTATGAAAATAAAATTATATCTTAATTAATTGCTTTTTGTAGTAGTCCCACCCTTGTCTTATTAGTAGTTATGGTTTGTAGCATTTGTTGAATCTGTTCGGTGAAAGTTTCCTCATTAGACTATAGGCTAAACCTATTCATGTTTGTTCATCCATGGGACAAAAATCTGCTATTGCAGATAAACTAATTTAAAGTTAATTTGGTAGATTTTTAATTTATAGGTTTTCTTGTCTATATTGATAGGCACTTGGCTTCTACACGCTTCAATTGAAATGGTATGCAAATCACTTTAAGGAAAAGCTATCATGCATCAGCCTTCTCTGCACACATTTTCTAGGTCACTTATTTTACTGAACCATTTTCATTTTGGTTGTATGTTAGGATATCATTAAATAATAAATAAACAAGCATGTTTAACTAATTATGATTCATTGATTTGGATAGCCTGCAGACTCTAATTGAGATTTTTTCTTCTTCTTTTTTATACCCCCCCCCCCCCCCCCCCCCCCCAAAAAAAAAACACAATTTAGTTATGTACAATTGCCTCCATTGTTTCTTTCTTTGACTATGCCTAATAACTTTCGTGTAAAGCTCAATGATGTCTTGAATTTGTTCCTTTTCCCATGAGTAAATTGTAAATTGTTTGTTACCTTGTTTATTTCAGAGAAATTCTAAGTACTTGCCATCTGTGTCATGGGCATTTCTCTGAATGTGTGCTCACGGCTTGGCTTCTGTTATGCTATAACAAGGATCTCACATGAGGATAGTGTTGCCTCTGAAAATCACCTCGGCCGAAATAGCCGAGAGATCAAGCCGAGAGATCAAGGAACAAATGTCCTTCTCGATGAATATATTGCGGGGCGTGCCAGTACACGACCAGAAGACCAAGTGTGCAATTGTAGATGTAGTGCGTGTGATTATGACTTATCAAGCAATTGTTGGCCGAGGAAGGAACTGATTCTCGGCAGATGGTTCGCTGCCTTTGGATCAAGGACTTAATGGCTGAAGGTCGGGTGAATTGGGTGTGGTTGTGAGAGTATGAGTGAATACGAATTGTCTGGTCACAGGCTTAGGTCAATTGGATCCAAGTAATAATACGTAACGGTAAAAGTGAAATCATAACGAATGAAATTCTCAATATTAATAGCCACTATGCGACTACGAACAGTAAATAACATGATCAAATCAACAAAGCATAAAAGAAATAGAAAGCAAATAAAAGACAATAATAATGAGATAGAAATCTGGAACGGCTGAAAATTATTAACCATTGTTTGAAGGAAAACAACAAAAACAATTCAAAATCCATACTCGGTTACAAGAAAGGTAAAGCGACTGAAATTGTAACTAGCAGAACAAATTAACTAAGGAAACAGATGGAAATTCTACCTAAGCAAAGGGTAAAACGAAAACAAGAAAACCTTGATGGCTTGAGTTTTTGGAGTTGTGTGTCTGTATGTCTTCTATCGATGCTTCTATTTATATTGGCTGTCTTGCAAATTGAACTGATCTCTTGACTCTTTGAAGTTGAGTGGAATTCGACCTCCCCTTGGCTTACTAACTCTATCTTGATTTGGCTCCAACGCTTATCTTCGACTGACTTGATGTTGGACTTCGTCTTGATCGGTTTTGGTGATTATCAATGGCTTAAATTAATCTTGACACAAACTGTCTTGGATTGAACTCCCCTTATCAGCTGACCTAAACTTCAAGTCGATTGAAATACTAACTCGATCAAATTTCTTCTTTATCACTTATCGACCTCTTTATCTATCGACTGCTTTCTTTCCAAATTGAGTCCAAGTTGGAAACTGACTTGTATGATTTGAACAACTGGCCGAAGGGCTTTTAGACAATAGATTTTTTTTTTTTTTTTGAATTGATGACTACGGGCTGGTTGATAACCAAAGGCCTAACTTTTATCTGACTTGTCTTAGACCAAATGAACTGTCCAATTATTCATCGACCAATATTTCTGGCTATCGGCCCAGTTACTTGTTGAGCGGTTCATTGTACGTAACTCAGAACACTCAATAACTATATACACATTAGCTATGTCTGAGTGGACATGCAAATGTGGGTACAAACAGATAGATGAAAGCTCCCATCTTATGGCTTACATTAACGAATAAGTGTGTTTCTGTGAGGTTGCATGATTAATCATACACATTTTTGTGAGAGGAGGCTTTGCTAAGCAAAGAGGGAGATGAAGTTTGAATACAATTGTTTTGTTTTCAGTCGAATGTTCTTTTTACTATGATGGGTACAATGTAAATTTTTATTTATTTTATTTTATTTTTTATTATTTTTTTATCTAATAAAAGTGGTTTGATTGTGTTCAATAATGCCCTTTCTTTTTTTTTTTTTTTGAAAGAAGGCAATAGCCAGTATATTGATCAAAAGCCAGAATGACCCTTACATACCCTTCCGTTGCCATCTAAGACAGACAATAAGATGTGTTAGTACTCACAGTAGTACATAGAACTAGGTCACTCATTTGACATTGAATACATCATAAACATAGCAGGATCCCCCTTTGGTACTACGCCGGAGGCGCTAGAAGAACTAAATAAAATAGAAGGACCCAGCCCTCCCAACCTAACTCGGAAAACAGTAAATCTAGTCGCCTAAAGACCTCAATTAGTGTACAACTAGATACACTGAGAATTAAGTCAACAAGACCAAGACCCAATACTAAAACTAGATAGGAAAAAATCCACTAGACTGCCCCATTAAAGGCCTACAGAAAAACTAGAAAATGAAAACTAGTCCAAAATAATAATGGACTAGGGCAAAACCCTAGGCCAAAACTTAAGCCCAGTAGGGTCACCAAAGAGATCATCAAGCCCGTCCTCTTGGTTTGGATCAATCCACCAGCTCTTCCCAAACCTTGTTGTGCACCACTGTCTGGCCACATTCCATCCGACCATGTCGCCGCATTGCCATGATCTGCACCGCTACACCTTTGAGATCCAAACCGCCGAACCACGCTGCTGCAATCTACATCGCCACAGAACGCAATCCCCAAGCCAGGCCTCACCATCCCCATTGCCATCGAGCAAGACCCATGGAGCTATCGATCAAAGAAGCCATCAGCGGGGATCGGAAAAAACCGACCTATGACACGCGACCACCAGCATAGAATCCCTTAGATGAAGCCCATGGCCAGTAGATCTCCCATCCGGCAGTGAAACCCAAGGCGATGGCAAGGCCGGACGTCCAGGCGCCGCCGGACGAGAACAAATTGCAATGGAAGAGGCCGCTCTAGGGTTTCTCAGAGAGAGAGATAGTTGGGTGACGTGATAATAATGCCCTTTCTTTGTAATTGGTTTATTTAATTTAACAAGAACTGAAGAAGAAAATATTATACTTGGGATCCAATCAATTTTGCGCCATATATCATGAATTCTTGGGAATTCTAGACAGCAAGGGGGACAACTATGAAGTGAATTAGAGGAATAGAATATCTTGAATCTTCTGTCTTGTGTTTTTCCTTGTTACTGTTGTGTTAAGTTTCTTGGTGAATGAGTAAAAACAAATTGCCGGTTTATTTTTAGAACTATCTCCACTTTTCCAGACAATTTGGAGACTTATACTAGCTAGGTACAACCTTTGGCTTTTGTATTGATGCTCAAAAACCCAATCATGACAGAGTTTCTTTTGAAGGTGACACACATAATCAGAACAGCTTTAAAACATGAAATATTATATAATTAGACTAGCCTTTGTCCCCATATAGGTGTCATGTTCATCTGTTAGATTTTTTGATTTTTTTTTTCAATAAAGGATTAGGCGATATTAGTTCCTCGGAAGCAGACGATGTAGGGAGCAAGTCCCACCCTCAATCTCGAAAGAGAAGGGTCTGCCACACTTTGGGAACCCACCGCCCGTCCCACTATTCATATGTTATGAATAAAACAAAAAAAAGGAAGAATACAAAAAAAGGGGGGGGGGACATAAACCTTACCCCAGAAAACCAGAGAAGCAAATAAAGCACAACTCTAATCAAGCATTACACTGATAAGGAATGCCCATAGCATCCCTAAGCAAGAAAGGAGACAGAGTAGATGGTGCAATTGAGTACCAAACTAATGCAGTGGATGCCAAACCCATGTTTGTCAACCTATCAGCAACTGTATTCCCTTCACGGAGTACATGAGAGCAATGAAAGGTCAGCGAAAGGATACGCGCTAAACAAGTCAACCAAGCAATCCGTAGAGGCCAAGGAGGGACAAATGAAGAAGAGACTATGCAAGTAAGAACACTAGTGGAGTCACTTTCAAGCCATATGTTATTCCATCCAAATTGAAAATCACATTCAATTCCAATAATGACACCCATTAGTTCAGCAAAAAAAGTTGTCTGATGACCAAGTTCTTGACAAAAACCACCAAGATAATGGCCATTCTCATCCCTAAAAACTCCACCACATGTAGCTGGTCCAGGGTTACCCTTAGCTAAGCCATCCGTGTTGAGTTTGATCCATGGAGTAATTGGTGGATGCCAAAAAACCAAGCGGGGAGCTACTTGTCTTCGTGAAATCGGTTGAATACCCAAACCCACACGCAATTGAGAATCCACCAAACTAACTGTGTGTCCTGGTGTATGGGGTGTGATAAATCGAAGCCATGCTCTTATGGAGCGAAAAACACGTAATAAAGAAGGAATCTTATTGTCAAAGCGAAGCTTGTTACGCACTTTCCAAATTGCCATGAGTGCATAAAGACGGCCGGCTATCCAAAGATTCTTTAGTTGAGGTGAGAATGTTTTACCCTTGATTGCATTCCATAAATCAACAATTGTACCATGAGATGGCAAAGAGCAACCAAAGCAACATGCCAACCATTGCCATACCTGTTGAGCAAAGGAACAAGAAACAAACAAGTGGGTGGAGTCTTCAACAAACCTGAAAAAGCAAAGTTGACAGACTGAAACCGTAGGGATGCCTCTTTTTTGAAGTTGCTCATCTGTAGGAATTCTATTATGGAAAAGACGCCAGGCAAGCATGGAATAGCGAGGAGGAATAAAGTGTCTTCATATAGTAATGAATTCGGCAACTGAAGCAAAACATTGGCGAACCACATTTTATCCCTCAGAAAAAGAGAGAGTACCTGAGCTTGATTTTTCCCAAATTAAAATATCCTTCTCCAGTTCAGATGGAAAAGGAAGGTTGGTAATGTCAGCAGCCAAACCAGGAAAAATATTTGAAAATCCATGTGGCAAAACCCATTGTTTATTTAAATAAACAACTCAACCTTTGTCACGCCCCTGATTTTACACACATGAAAATAGATATATATAATCCCATAATTATACATGCGTGAACGTTCAGTCATCAATACAAAATACCTGGAATCTTTTTCCCTTTAAACCAAGTACAGACTGATACTCTGAACCCTCAAAGTTAATATACACTCTCTCCATAGAGTTATTTATTACACGAACTTACGAATTAAATTGTCAGCAACAAAATAAAACGTAAAGGCTGCTCAGAGTAACTATACAACGGAAGTCCTTATCAAAGGTAAAGTCACAAAGATGGCTTCCTACCGTAAAGCTGCTAGCTCACTGCCTCAACCTAGATTATCCTAACCTGCAGGATTAACCCCTACACCGTTGGAATGGTGCACCGGGTTGCCACACAACAAACCCGGTAAGCTTTTGCAAGCCCGTATGAGTAACTCAAAACACACATGCACAACTCACGCCAAAAATGAGGAAAACCTTTCAACTCGCGAATAAAGAAAACATACCATGCTTCTAAAAACAATACTCTTTTCCCAAAAGAAACAACGAAAGTCACACCGTGACAAAATCATATAAATCGTTAACCTAACAATTCAAATATGATAAATCGATCCAACATGGATAAAACAATAATTAGGTCCAACCTGGACAAAACATCAATACAAATCAATCATACCTATCGTTAACCTAACAATTAGAATATGATAAATCGATCCAACCTGGATAAAACAATAATTAGGTCTAACCTGGACAAAACATGTACCCAGGAGTCTTAAGTAACCTACTTAGATCCATGAAGTACGATGGCAGACAGACTAGAGCTCTAACTGAATCGTAACCTGTCACCCGGCCAAGGTTCAACCTTACGATATAATATTGCCATGAGGATGCAACCTGCAACCCCGGATCCTTAGGCCAACCTGACCCTCAGATCAAAACGTTAAATCAAATCAAAAGGAGAAATCACAACCTGTGACTCTCAAATCCTCAGACCACCGGTCGTCAGATCAAAGCGTTAAATCAAATCAAAAGGAGAAATCACAACCTGTGACTCTCAAATCCTTAGACCACCGGTCGTCAGATCAAAGCGTTAAATCAAATCAAAAGGAGAAATCACAACCTGTGACTCTCAAATCCTCAGACCACCGGTCGTCAGATCAAAACGTTAAATCAAATCAAAAGGAGAAATCACAACCTGTGACTCTCAAATCCTCAAACACTTTTCAAAACAATAGAAATACCATTTCCCACCATTTGTTTTCCAAAAGCCACAACCCAAAACAATAAAAAGCATCATTTCATGCATATTGTTTCACAAATCCACAAACCACCAAAACATATATATTTCACATAAATATAAATATATACGTAGTCATCAGCTCAGGAATGCCTAGTAATACCAACTATAGTTTGCAGTTAACTAAATAACTCTCAAAACGATAAAGGTAAGCCCGTTCGTGAATGAACTTCGTGAGATTACTCACCTCAGAATCCCGCTGCGTCTTCTATACAGAACCGAACTAACACTATCACCAACAACTCGTCCAATTCACCTTTAGAAGCACCTAATCACCAATGATCTCAAATCAGTAACGATTCACAAATGATTTAAGTCTGAAACCCTTGTTTTGAACTAAAATCCCCAAAGTGGCGCCAATCGAGGTGAAACCACATCCGAGACCTCCCAAAGTCTCCGGAATACGTCCACGATCGATGTGACCAAACCACAAGTCGATCGGACGCTCAAATCCTCATGGATAGAATAAATCGATCGGTATGAAACTGCAAAAATCATAACAATTCCAAACGAACTCCAAAACTTGCATATTATATATCGAAACGCTCGTATCAACGAGTAAAACATATATAATACCAAAAACAGTTCCTTAAGTAGCCGGAACGCCGCCACAGGCTGTGGCGCACCGCCGCCGACCAAAACTCAATATTTCACAAAACTCCCAACATCAAAGTTCTTCATCTAAGCATGCTTGTGAACTCTCATAACTAGCTCGAAGTCAGAAAACAAGCACGAGGGGTCGAAAACTACCTCACAAGCCGTGAACAGTAATCCAAACTGACTTGAACAAGGTTTCACGTGAATCGATCCAAACAACCACCAAGGATCGATCGACGAGGCTGCTCTGAGCTCAACCAAGAAGACTTGAAGCCTTGCCGACGTCGGAACAATGATTTCCGACCGGGTCCGAAATCCACAAACTGTACCGCCTTGCAGCACCGCCATGGAGGAGAATCAGCGCTAGAGGACACAAGAGGGACGACCAGACGGAGGAGACGATCCTATTTGGAAAGTTTCGTCGCCGGAGACCGTCGCAGTTCGCCGGAAAAGTCTGGTCGGATCAGCTGGATATTTTTGATTCTGAAGGTGCAGCCGAGAGAGAAGAGAGAGAAAGGAGATGGTTTCCGGAAAAGGAAATAATGAAAATAGTAAGTTTCTCCTTCGGGAAACTTCTATTTATACCAAAATGGAAATTCCTTCCAATTGCCATAACTTTCTCATACGAACTCCGATTCTAGCGTTCCATATGTCCACGAAATCGTATCGACGCGCTTTACAACTTTCATGAAGGAAGTTTTCTGAGAATCCCAACGAATAAAAAGTCAACCTTTGCGTCACCCCTAAAGTCACATTTTCCGAATGAAAATTCGTCCGAAACACTTCCGCTCCATCCACGAGCCACGAAACCATCCAATAACCATAATTTAGATTCTGGAAAATCCTCGGTAAATAAATATGAATTTCTGGGGCATCACAACCTTAGTCTTTAAAGGAACTTGGAAATTATGAGCCTGAAGCTTATCAATAACAGGAATATCGAGCAGCTTATCTGACCAAAAGATGATTGACTTTCCATCTCCAATTAACCATCTAGAATATTGAAAAATTAGAGGAACAACAATTTTAAGACCATGCCAGATAGAAGAGGCACAGTAACGATACCGCATCTGATGACATATAAAGAATGGCTGACAAGCAAAAGATCCCCATAGCGATGTTGATGTGATAGTGCTCCAACCTAAGCTCAAAAGAGCCGCTTTGTTAAGGGACTGCAGACTTCGCAACCTAGGACCACCCTCTATCTTTGGAGCACAAACTTGTTGCCAAGAAACCGTTACAATTTTCTTAGTGGCTAAGTCTCCTGACCATATAAAGTTTCTGGCACAAGCAGACAAATGCTTTAGCAATGAAGAAGGCCACAGATAAACAGAGAAGCTATGAAGTAATAAGCTCTGAAAAACATCATGAACTAGCTGCACTCGCCCTGCCATGGATAATAATTTACCCTGCCAACCTGCCAAACGAGACTTTGCTTTATCAGCAATACATTGAAGATGAGCACGTCTTGGCTTTCCTTTAAAAATTGGTACTCGTAAGTAAGTGAAGGGCGCAACCCCCAATTTGAAGCCTAAAACACGTTGGACATGGCTACGCCGATGTGAGTAGGAAGCCCCTACAAAAAAAGTACTTTTTTCTTTGTTTACCAATTGACCTGAAGCAGCGCCATACTTATCAAGGAAGAGTTGAGGTTCTTGAGAGACGAGTTATCACCACGACAAAAAATAAATAAATCATCAGCATAAAGCATATATGTGAGTGTACAACCCCGTGGCAAGGAAATAAACTTCACCCGCCGAGTAGAAAATATAGATGAAAGTCCCCGACTTAAAGCTTCTTCCGCCAGACAAAATAGAAGAGGGGAGAGAGGGTCTCCTTGCCTCACACCACGAGCACAAGAAAAGAATCCATGAGAAGACCCATTCAACAATACAGACAACCTAGCAGAATGTAGAATAGTGCTAACCAAGTCCATGAATCTTGCAGAGAACCCGAATCTAGCCATGACATGAAATAAAAATTGCCAATTCAATGTATCAAAAGCTTTAGCAATATCAACTTTAATACCCACATTGCCGCCAACTATTTTCGTTCCAGTAAATTAAATCCTTCTGAAACAAGCCCAATGCAATTATCTATTCTGCTCCCTCTAAGGAAAGCTGTCTGCTGAGGAGAAATTATTCTAGAAGCAATAGGACTCAATCTATCTGCCATGATCTTCGGAATAATTTTAAATAGGAAATTGGCGAGTGCAATGGGCCAAAATTGGGAGATCTTATTAGCCCCTTCAATCTTTGGAATCAACACAATGAAATTGGAGTTGGCGTTAGGATATAATCAGTTTTGCTGAAAGAAGAACTGAACAAAAGCAATAACATCCTTACCGACAACATCCCAACAATTTTGAAAAAAGAACCTGGAAAACCGTCAGGACCGGGAGAACTAGTAGGATCCATAGAAAATACCGCACTACGAATCTCATCTGAAGAAGGGACAGAAACCAAACTGGAGTTCTCATCATCAGATACCATATTAGGAATAACTCCGCAAAAATCAGCCACACCAATAGTGGTAGCCCCTGGGCCATACAGATTCATATAGAAATTAACAATATGATCAGCAATGCTCTGCAGGGATGAGAGTAAAGTAGCCCCATCTTGTAAACTATGAATTATAGCTCGAGAACATTTATTTTGAGCATACGCATGGAAGAAAGAGGAGCATTTGTCACCTTCTTTAAGCCATCAAACTCTAGCTCGATCTCTCCAAAAAGCCTCAGAACGACTAGTAGCCTCAAGCACAGCAGCTTTAGCATTTACTTCCGCCTCAAAATTAATATCAGAAGCTCCATTTGAAGCAATTTCTTGTTGAATGGCAGTCAGATTAGCATGAGCCGTGTCAAGGATTTGATGGACATTCCCGAATATTGTGGTGTTCCAACTTTTTAGACAAGCCTTCAAGGCCCTCAGTTTCTGCAGCGTAACATACATCGGGCACCCTACTGACATTGTAGTGGACCAACAACTGGCTACTAGTTCTTTAAAAGAGGAATGGAGAAGCCACATAGATTGGAAGTGAAACGGCTTTGGACCACTTAGCAGAGACTTACTTACCGAGAAAAGAAGACTGTTGTGATCAGAGACTACACGTGGAAGAGCCAAGCAGCTAGACAATGGCCGTGCAACAAACCACCGGTCATCACATAAAGAACAGTCAAGTCGTCGCTCCAAATGATGTTGGCCCTTCGCTTTAGACCATGTATAGAAAGGCCCAGAAGTATCCAAGTGCGTAAAGTTGCAAAGAGTAGTAGTACTCCGAAAATCCTCACAAGAAGAACGATTTGGGATGCCCCCTGCCATAGCTTCATGAGTCCCTAAGACTGCATTGAAATCTCCAATGACCATCAAAGGGACAGTGGTACTCTGCCAGAGAGTTAACAATTCGTACCACAGCGTCCTACGCTTGGCAATTATGGTCGCAACATAGACAAATGTAACCTGAGTGAGAGTCCCCTCTATAATGCCCCGGAAATTCGTATTTATTTTCTGAGGATTTTCCGGAATCTAATTTATGGTTATTGGACGGTTTCGTGGCTCGTGGATGGAGCGGAAGTGTTTCGGGCGAATAAATATTAGAAAAGTGTGGAATTAGGGGGGGGGGTGTTCAAGGTTGACTTTTTATATGTTGGGATTCTCCGAAAACTTCATTCACAAAAGTTGTAGAGCGCGTCGATACGAGTTCGTGGACATGAGGAATGCGAAGATCGGAATTCGTATGAAGAAATTATGGCCATTGGAAGAAGTTTCCATTTTGGTATAAATAAGGAATTTCCGAAAATATTTTCATAAAATCCCATTTCCTTTTTCGGAAACTCTCCGTTCTCTCTCCTCCGCGCAACCCAGACCTGACGGAAATCCGCCGACCCGACCCGACTTGTTCTCTCACCTCTGGTCACCTCCGGCGACGGGACAAGCCGAAAACGACTCAGACCAGCCTCGTGCTTTGCTCGTGGTGTTGGTTTGCATGGTGGTTCATCGAAAAGTGGAGATTGCAGATGTGAACAGTGGCGCCCGGCCTGACCTGACCAGAAATCCACTTTTCCAGCGACGTCTTGGCCGATCCTTCTCAGTTTTGGAATCTCCTCCTCTTTCTGATCATCCTCATACCCGCCTTGAGGGACGATTTTGCGTGTGGAGTGGAAGATCAAGGGTTGAAGATCAGTGGTGCACAGTGAATCTGGAGCTTGATCAGACGGCTACGATTGGTCGATCTTGCAAGCTTGATCTAGGATCGATGATCTAGACCGATCTAGGCTTGGCTCCAGGTATGAAAGTTTCTCTACTCTTCATGATGATCATGTTTGTTGGTCATAATTTTCCGATGGTCGAGTTTGACCCCCCGGAGGCACCACAGCCTGTGGCGGCGTTCCGGCCATGTAATGGATAGTTTCTAGTTTTATATATCATCTACTCGTCGATACGAGCGTTTCGATATATAATATGCAATTTTTAGAGATCGTATGAATATATTGTGATTTTTACGGTTTCAGACGGTTTGATGATTCGATCCGTGAGGATCCGATATCCAATTGACTTGTGGTTTTGTCACATCGATCGTAGAAGTGTTCTGGAGACTTAGGGAGGTCTCGGATGAGGTTTCGCCTCAATTGGCGTTACTTTGATACTTTAGTTCGATTTGGGGATTCGAACTATAGTTATTTGTGCTTCATTGACTGAATCAAGATTGTACTTTCCTTAGGTACTTGACGAAGTATTCTTGGACGGTTATTTTGTGGATTGCCTGCTTTGTTCTATATTGAAGACGCAGCGGGAGTTTCAAGGTGAGTAAATCTCACGATATTTGTTATAAGCATGATCGATATTTGTTATGAGCAAGATTACCCTATTGTCTTGGAGTTATTAGGTTAACTACGACTATAGTTGGTATTAGTGGTATTCCTGAGTGAATGACTACGTATATATATATATATTTACGTGAAATATATATGTATTGATGAATCTTTGTGATGATTGCCATGTAAAGCTTGTGTAGGAATATCTGTGTAATGAATCGTTGAAATCAGTATGATGAATATTTCTGATGATTGCCATGTAAAGCTTGTGTAGGAATATCTGTGTAATGAATCGTTGAAATCAGTATGATAAATCTTTGTGATGATTGCCATGTAAAGCCTGTGTAGGAATATCTGTGTAATGAATCATTGAAATCAGTGTGATGAATCTTTGTCATGATTGCTATTTGCGTAATGACCGGCAAAACCTATGTGATGATTCCCTGGATCATGGCTATTTGCATGATGACCGGGAAAACCTATGTGATGATCAGCTGGACGATTGCTATCTATGTGATGATCCTTGAAATCTATGCGATGATCAATAGGACAATGGCTATCTGTATAATGACCGGCGAAATCTGTGTGATGATCAGCTAGACAATTGCTATGTATGTGATGATGTTTGAAATCTATGTGATGATCAGTAGGACAATGGCTATCTGTGTAATGACCGGCAAAATCTGTGTGATGATCAGCTGGACAATTGCTATCTATGTGATGATCCTTGAAATCTATGTGATGATCAGTAGGATAATGAATATCTGGGTGATGATCAGTGGAATCTATGCGATGATCAGTGTGATGACTGTTTGGTAATAGAGCTGAATTGTTATTAAGTTAACAACAATCGAGAAGACTGCTGTGATGGCCGGGGCTACCTACAGACGTCAGAGTGTAGGATTACGTTGATTTCTATGATTTGAATTGCTTGACTTAGTGTGACCTCCTGAACTAAATTATATGCAGGGGTTACCATGAATTGTTTTGCTTGTTTTGAAATGTGATTGCTTTGTTTCTTTTTGATTGTATTGATTGATGGTTTGATTTATCTTAAGAGCCATAGTGGTGACGAATTGTACTCTGTGGTGAGGATAGGAATGTGATTCATTGATTTTTCACCTTTGATGTCATGTTGATGACAAAAGCTCCTAGGGGGGAATGGGGAATGAGTGTGATTCTAGAATTCGCCATAGGGCGTTAGGATGGCATCAAACATTGCTTGAGGAAGTATTGTTTGACTGAAATTTGTGTAATTGGATGCTAGGATTAAGGATCTGAGCATGAGGCTTTAGTTACCAGTTAACTTACGTAAACACGATATGGAAGGATATGGAATTGATGGTCGTAGGTGTGGGATATGTGCATATCATTGTTTAGGTTGAGGTGACTTAAGAAATGTGTTTTGCTTTGTGGTTTTGAGTTTACTCATACGGGCTTGCAAAAGCTTACCGGATATGTTGTGTGGCAACTCGGTACACTATTCAAATGGTGTAGGGGTTAATCTTGCAGGTCAGGATAATCGGGGCTGAAGCTGAGTAGCACCTTTGCAGCTTTACGGTAGGAAGCCATCTTTGTGACTTTATCGTTGATAAGGACTTCCGTTGTATAGTTACTCTAAGTAGCATTTACGTTTTATTTTGTTGTTGACAATTTAATTCGTAAGCTTATGTAATATGTGACTCTATGGAGCGGGTCAATATTGTCACAGTGGGTTCAGAGCATCAATATGTAATTGGTTTAAAAGGAAAAAAGTTTGCAGGTATTTTGTATTGATGGCTGAACGTTTACGCATATATAATTATGAGATTGTATATCGATTTTTATTTGTGTTAAAAATCAGGGGCGTGACACCCTCTACTGTAAACTGAACAGTAATTTGTTGATCTGAAATAGAAACAAAGGAGATATCGCAAAAACTTAAAGAAACAAGAAGCCAAATATTAGGAAGGAGATCACCTCTGTTGTTCAAAGAAACTAGTTGAAGATTTAGTGAAGCCCAAAAAGAGGTTGGCACAGAGTCAAAAGAAACCATCGGCTCAGAGATGCAAACCAAGTCTGGATGATGCTGACAACAAATAGCTGATAACTCGGAGCGAGAATCCGTATTACCAATACCTCTAATGTTCCAATAGAGTACCTTCATTGGAATCGCTTTGGTTTATTGCGATCCCTAGATGGGTTGAAATCTGTAACTATTTATTTAGCTTTAGTTCGTAGAGTTATATATAGGTCAATATCTATAACTAATATACATCCTTAATAACTTTTGAAGGTCAGGTAAATGAAAGATTTACAGTAGCAGTTTCTGGTTAACCACAATGCATAAGCTTGTAGTTTACTGGGTGATTTAGAATCACTAGATCAAGGATCGATTTTTTTATATTGAATGCCTAAAACTCTCATACTCACACAGAGTGATATTTTCAAAGGTAAAATGAATGCCTGGCACCCACATTGACTGTGAAAATATTTAATGATCAAATACAGATCAGTAACCTTTGTACAGGTTTTTATTGATGGATATTCAGCACCATTAACAGCGGGTAATTTCGCAAAACTGTTAAGGTAGTTAAACACGTGAACCTCACATTGGCCTCATGCAATTATCTACATTTTGTGAATAGATGTGCTTATCGGTGCTTTACCCCTTTCAATTTTTCATCCGCACTGGTTCATCGATCCATATGTTCTAAGGCCGACTAAAAGTGTCTAGAAATGTTAATTTAATCTTGTAAGATCCACATCATATCCAACATTTGGTCTTTAATGTTTATTTTATCACACTCTATTTGCCTTTATTTCTCAAGCATCCTATATCACATTATTTCACCAACATGATCGATGTTACAATTTGGGTACTTGTGGTTTTGCAATTTATATTCTGTGAAATTTTTGTCCAATGTCTCAAACTGACAAGTTTATAACGAGGTTATGTTAACTATTAATAAGCTTCATGTTTAGTGACTTGGTGTCTTGGTCTATGTTGGAAGCAATGATAGGGACATCCATTTATACAAGTTCTGAGAGGAAGGTATAAAAACCTCGGTATTATCGAACAGATGGCATAAATAGTCCAAAATGTAGAGATTAAATTCGGTTAAAGTAGATAAACTCAAGCAATTTTTGTTGAGTTCACTTCTCTTTCTTCTATGCTATACATCATCAAATCAATGCTTAACTATGCCAACCCATTTTTCTTATCCCTGTTTAGTTGAAGGATTAATTACTGGTTACTCCCTATAGTTATATGGTTTCGTCGTTTCAGTCCCTGATCTTCGAATTTCACCTAAAAACTCCTCAAACTCTCAATTTCCTCCCAATCAGTCCCTGTCGTCCAGCTCCGTCCAAATAGTCCGTTAAATTGCTGACGTGGCATTTTTTACACAGCGAAATGTCAATTATACCCTTACCTTATATTTTTTAAAATTTATTTATTTTCTTTTTTCTCTCTCACGTTCCCCCCCGCCCCAACCTCTTTCTACCTCTTCTTCCAGCTCTCTCTCTCCAAGATCCAAGATCCAAAATAGACGAATAGTCTGCGCCAACTAACCAAAACGACCAACCTCCCACCTCCCTCATCTTCTTCCTCACCGTCGACTCATCATCATCACATGAACCAATCTCTATCACCACCTTAGCCCGAAGAGAGAGAGAGATGCAGACCCGGTTCTCAGCCCTGACCTGAACCCTAAACTCCATGACCCGATCCTTCTCCTCCTCCACGCCGTCAACCACCTCCTCCTCCCAATTGCCGCCTTCGTGCTCAACTCGTCGCCGATCTCCCACTCACGGAATTCATCGAAGGAGAAGGTCCGTACTCCGTGGAGGTCAACACGAAGAAGAAGTCGCTGCCGAAGCCAAAATGGATGGAGTCGATCCCGGCCGGCGATAAGTACATGCAGATTAAGAAGAAGCTTAGGGAATTGAAGCTCCACACAGTCTGCGAGGAGGCCAAGTGTCCCAATCTAGGCGAGTGCTGGTCCGGCGGAGGTTTATGGCGGCGAAACCGCCAATGCCACCACCACTATCATGATTCTTGGCAACAAGTGTACGCGCGGTTGCAGGTGAGGTGTTCGACGAAATGTGTGAGAGAGGAGGCTTTCGTGTTTTGTGGTTGAAATGTTGATTGGAAATGTGTGCAGGTTTTGTAATGTGAAGACTTCTAGGACTCCGCCGCTGCTGGACCCCAATGAGCCGGCGAATGTGGAGGAGGCGATTGCATCGTGGGGGTTGGATTATGTGGTGAATACTTGAGTGGACTGAGATGATATGTCTGATCAAAGGAGTGGACATTTTGCTAAAACTATGATCAAAGGAGTGGACTGAGATGATATGTCTGATCAAACCCAATATGCTTATCGAGGCTTTAAATATGTTTTCACTTTCGAGTAGCTGATAGATAGGGGTGTGGGATAACTGTGAGCTGATCTTTCATGGTCATGGGAGCATTGGTAGCGGCGGCCATGACGCCTGGATCAGGTCTTTGAAGGGATGGACCAATCCTCTGAGAGAGAGAGAGAGAGAGATAGAGAGAGAGAGAGAGAGCAGATCTAGTAGTACAGAAGAGAGGACAGGAGAAAGGAGGCCTATTCTTTGGAAGATCACTGATCCGACGAACAACGAAGAGGTCAAAAGGAAAAAACAAAAAAAAAAGGTGAGAGAGAAAAAAGAAAATAAATAAATTTTAAAAAATATAAGGTAAGGGTATAATAGACATTTCGGTGTGTAAAAAATGCCACTTCAGCAATTTAACGGACTATTTGGACGGAGCTTGACGGTAGGGACTGATTGGGAGGAAATTGAGAGTTTGAGGAGTTTTTAGGTGAAATTCGAAGGTCAGGGACTGAAACGATGAAACCCTATAACTATAGGGAGTAACCAGTAATTAATCCTTAGTTGAACTAGCTGATGATAATTCTGCCAGCCTTCATTTAAGCTTTAGTATTTGGCTATGATAGTCCCTGAGAAATTTTATTGTTTTTCAAATTGACGCAATTGGAAAGTAACTGTAGAAAATGGTTTTCATTGATTCAATAGGATTACAATTTACAGATATATATAGCTAACATATGGACGACTGTTACAAGAGGTATAATAGTATTCAATGTAAAGATTACAAGTTGTTACAAATGCTATAAACACTACTGAATGCTATGATTACAAGAAATCAAAACTGATGTGCAGTTATGCAATCAGTTTTGAATAGGAGAGGAAATCTCTCTAACACCCTCCCTCAAACTTGGCGGTCCGGGACGAACAAGTTTGCGTGTGAGTAAGACATGACGGTGCTTATGAAGAGGTTTGGTGAGAAGGTCTGCAGGTTGATCAACAGAGGGAACAAAGCAAACATGATGGCTTCCAAGAGCCACTTTCTCATAAACAAAGTGATAATCAAGTTCAATATGCTTAGTGCGTGCATGAAACACGGGATTAGAGGCCATATGTGTAGCACTAAGGTTATCACAATGCAATAGTATAGGATACTGAATGCTAGTACTGAGTTCATAGAGTAAGAAAGCTAACCGAGTGGACTCAGCACTAGCATGAGATAAGGAACGATACTCAGACTCAGCACTGGAACCAGTAACTTGCGTATGAAAAGGAGACGCAATAGGCTGCTGGGTGACGTGTTGCTGGTATTGACGGCTTCGTCTGAAGAGGCCATTATTGGGACGACCGCCAGTGGGAAAAGGACGACCAGAGGTGGACCAGTGATCACGCCGGGCAGATGGAGCTTGGCTCTGATTGAAGAGTGCAGTTGTCGTAGGAGAGTCAGCAGGGCGAGATTGCTGGGCATCAAAGGAGACAATTCGAGCCCGGAGTTCAGTGAAATCAGAGAGCGGAGGCTTTTGAGTAAGAGCAGTGCGGAGCATGCTATAATCGGGACCAAGACCATGGAGAGTGGCAATGACTAAATCCTCATCAGGAACATGCTTTTTAATGGAGACTAAGGCATCAGCAAGTGATTTAGCATGGCGGAGATATTCGTCAACAGATTGGTTGCCTTTGTGGAGGTCGAGGAGCTGCATCTTTAGATTGGCCGCACTAGCTATAGACTTTTGGGCAAAGTGACGCTCAAGGCAGTCCCAAATCTCCTTTGATGTGTCATAACCAATGGTAAGCTGGGCAATGCTTTATGTGAGAGTGGTGGTGATAATGCTGACGATTAATTGATCCTCCTTATCCCATTTTGCATAGGCAGGATTTGGTTCTGGTGTGGCAGGTTGATCATTGGTGGGGGTTGAGGTGATGAGAGAAGGAGGAGCTGTTTTGGAGCCATCTATGTAGCCCCATAGATCATTCCCTTTAAGATAGGGTTTGATTTGGCGCAGCCAGACAAGGTAATTTGTTTCGGTGAGTTTGATGAAGCTAGCAGAGGGATTGGAGGAAGGAGTGACATCCATGAGAGAGGGAAGGCAGAATTGTGGCAGAAGACGAAGGTGAGTAACCTAAACTTCTGATACCATGTAGAAAATGGTTTTCATTGATTCAATAGGATTACAATTTACAGATATATATAGCTAACATATGGCCGACTGTTACAAGAGGTATAACAGTATTCAATGTAAAGATTACAAGCTATTACAAATGCTATAAACAGTATTGAATGCTATGATTACAAGAAATCAAAACTGATGTGCAGTTATGCAATCAGTTTTGAATAGGAGAGGAAATCTCTCTAACAGTAACCCTACGTTTACAAGCAATAAACCTAAACAAGAATTCTTGAGCCCACTAGAGTTAAATGAGAAAACTCTTAATTTGATTGATAATATGATAAAAGATAGGTTCTGCAGCTGTTTAAAGTTGCTTATATATGAGGAAAGAAACCCTAGGGCGACTAACAATGAAACCCTAAAGCCCACGGGTAAAAATAAAACAAACTAGATAACCGAAAATTCTGAAAAAATAGCAAATTACAGTTTTCAGGCCCTAAACGATCTCGAAAGCCTGAAAAAGCCCACACATCGTGACAAAGCCACGAGTTTTGTTTATGGCTTCGTTCCCTTTCCGAAAAGGTATAGAAATCACGATTCGGACACCGAATGCCAAAGTTGCAGCAAACCGGGTTTTCCTCCTTTTCCACGATCGAGCTGTTCATCAATTCTTGTCACCGTTCATTCTACATCACAAATAATAACCAGGATGAAACATGTTTGATAATCTAAATCTTTTCAGGTAAGTGATGGGGCATACAATGGGGCAAAGCTCAGCTCAACCGACCAAGCTATTCTCTCAGATAGTGGTCTTGACTAGAACCGTTCTAGTGTTCCTTTAGAAATTAAGCCATCTGGGCAATTTGAGCCCTTGTATAGAACAAAATTAGATGTTCAGGTATGCTTATGCTTTATGCATTACAATAAGCATATGCTATTACAATCATCAATGGTGATCAATATGTGATATCTGTTTTCATAATTACTTTGATTAGTTGATTCATGCTTACTTTGTGGCCATTATCTTTTCTGTTTCCCGTGGAAGGACGGGGAATTGCCAGTTCTTCCGCTATCTGTTTATGGATCAGTTGCTATGACACATAATAAAGCCTCTGACGAGTACTCCTCACCATATCAGTTTTTCTTCTATCTTTATGATAAAAGAAATGTATGTGCAGGCGACACTTTTTAAGTTAATCATCGAATTGGAGCTCTGAACCCTAACATTTAGAAGTTTGAATCCATCAGTTTTTTCATGATTCATCCATCTCATAGTGACACTATTGTTTTCTTCTTCATCATTTCATCTACATTATGATGTAACTTTATCCTATAGGCTGGCTTGGGAGGATTATCATTTGATGAAGGAGAATTCTCAGTTTTTGGGTAATGTATCTTGACTCCTAAATTTCTTGTGGGTAACTAACTTGGGTATTTCGATAAAGAAATTCCCGGTTTTCCTTTTAACTCATTATATACAATTTTTAATATGCAGATACACAACAGTTGGGAAAGATATTGTTTCACAGATAAAAACTGGAGATGTGATTCGATCTGCAAAGCTGGGCGAAGGTCAAGATCGTGTAGTGTTGCCAAATGAGAAGTGATTTGTTCTCTTGCCACACCAGGACTTCTTTCATTCTTTACATCTGTTGTGTTTTAGTCTTTTATAAGGTAGCAGCAGCAGCCTGATTTTCTTGGTGCAGGTTGTACGTTGTACCTGAACTTCTCCTCCCCTTCCTCTTGTATGGACAATAATATAAATATTGACTAAAAGAAGTGTTATAAGATTACAATCAACTATACAGGATCATTATTCCAAATTCCAGCTTATCTTTCTTTTCCCCTTTGTATTGATTTTCCTTTTTTATCCATTCAGTTTACATTTTTTATCAGGATTCTAGAATTCACCACTACAATGAGTTAGACAGCAACCATCTGCCATTATTTATTTATTTGTTTGGTCGAAGGGTAGCATCAATTAACAAGGGACATGGCCAAACAACAGTACAATGGACACAGCCCAATACAGACGAAGTCCGCAAAGCATGATTCACACAGTCAATTGCCAAAACAAGCAAGACTAGAGAAATCAAAGCAAAAGAACGAACAACCGAAAGCAGAAAGCAAAAGAAGAAAAGGGACTTTGAATTTACATTGCGGATTGGAAGACTGCTGACCGGAAGACTTGTAAGATGTCACCGTCAACTTGGAAGCTTCATGCAAACTCAGAACACCAAGTTCACGTCACTGACCGGAAGGTTCAAACTTTAGATATGTTGAAGTGATGAACGGATCATAGACTCACTTGTCATGTGAATCCATTCTCAGATATTAAAGCCAAGCCTTGATTATTTATTTATTTATTTTTGGTTCAATAAGTCATCAAATTTTTTCACATGGAATGATGAAATGGAAGTGTTACAATTAGGAATACAGTACCAAGGGGAGCCATAGACAATAGATATCTTCCTAACGCTACAAGCGCAATAACAAAATATGGAGCTTACATTCTCCAGAAGCACCAAGAGGCAATAGACAGTCACTAAACCGAATTTCGTACAGGCAACAGATAGTCCCGTACGAGACGCCAAGTCTTGATTAGCGGGAGTACATAATCTTCCGCGTCTTTAGAAGTTGAATCAGAAATTTGGACTATATATAACTTGTGCTAATTTTCCACATAAAGATATCATTTGTATATGTAGAAGCGTACAGAAATTTGTGCCAATTTTCCACATAAGAAACGAAAACATCAAATTGTATGTTTATTCTTGCCAATTATACACGTTAGGTTTCTCCCATATAAACGCAATACTATAATATATACTTGCTTCTTCACAGCTTGCTTGCCAATCACTTCATAAAACAAGCCATTGTGGCATTGTCACAAAGGTAACCCGGCCTCCGGTACTAAAATTGTGAACAATGGCTTTTCAACGCATTAACCTTGTGTTTATTTCCATATTCATTACCTTGGGGACTTTGGCTTCTCATGCCACATCCCCTTCGTTGTATGAAGCTTCCCTTGCTGAAAAACATGAGCAATGGATGGCAAAGCACGGACGCGTTTACCCCAATGCGGCAGAGAAGGAAATGCGTTTCGGCATCTTCAGGAAGAATGTCGAATACGTGGAGAAGTTCAGCAATGAAGCGAATAAGACCTACAAGTTGAACATCAACAGGTTTTCTGATATGACCAACGAGGAATTCCGGAGACATCTCACCGGATTCAAAATGCCCCCCGGCTTAAGTTCAACGTCCTCCAATTTTAGCTACCAAAGCTTGGCTGCTACAGATATTCCAACTAGTGTGGACTGGAGGGAACAACAAGCTGTCACCCCCATAAAAGATCAAAATTCATGCGGTAAGTGAATCACGTGCACCTTGCATATAAATAGTGCCATGCATACGTCAAACCTACTCGGTCGATCGTATATTATCCCTTGTTACTAACTTTTGTATATATATACATGTAGATGCTAGCTGGGCATTTACAGTAGCAGCAGCTGTGGAAGGGCTAACCAAAATCACAACCGGCCAATTGATGTCACTCTCCGAGCAGCAACTTGTGGACTGCAATCATCAGAGCTCTGGGTGCAACGGTAGTAGCTTAGAATCCGCCTATTCCTACGTAGTACAAAACGGAGGACTCGCTCGTGAAGCAACTTACCCCTACCAGGCAACAGACATGGGAACATGCGATACTAACAAGGAAAGTGAGCATGCGGGACAGATCACTGGCTATGAACGAGTCCCTTCCAGAAGTGAAAACGATCTACAGAAGGCTGTGGCCATGCAACCAGTATCGGTTGGCATTACTGCTAATGGACAAGATTTTCAAATGTACCGCAGTGGGGTGTTCTCCGGCAATTGTGGGACGGGGATCGACCACGCCGTCACGGCCATTGGCTACGGGACGACTGAAGATGGAACCCCCTATTGGTTAATGAAGAACTCATGGGGGAGGGTTGGGGTGAAAGTGGGTATATGAGGATTCTTAGAAACAGTGATGCCCCAGAGGGTATGTGCGGCCTTGCTCTGAATTCTGTCTATCCGACTGCTCCAGGACTTCCACCTAAGCCGACTGCTCCAGCACTTCCACCTAAGCCTACTGCTCCAGCACTTCCACCTAAGCCAACTGCTCCAGGACTTCCACCTAAGCAACACTATGCCAAAAACTGCATCAGACGACAGACAGAAACTGTTGTCTGATTTGGAGTGCCACCGTTGTAGAGCGAGCCGTTGTCTGTTGAAAATTCAGACAACGGTGCAACACAGTTGTCTGATAAACAAACAGGCAACGGGTATGTGTTATAACTGTTGTGTGATGGTTCGACAGATGGCTCGGCAGATGCCATGCGCAGCTGCGCAGCAGTTGAAGCGCTGCCTTCAGACAACAGTGCTTGGTTTCAAGCTGTTGTATGTTAAGCATATCAGACAACATACTTTTATTTTTTGTGTTGTCTGATTGATCCTCAAACTTCAGTGCTTAGACTATATCTGTTGTATGATCAACATTTGGGACAACGGAGTTCAATTGCAACTGTTGTCTGATTTAGTTTTTGGACAACAGAGTTCAATTGCTTCTGTTGTGTGAGTATAAATTAGAAGAGACTGATTTGTTAAAAACTGATGTGTGATATGAACGATTGCAGTGTGTTTGTCCCAATTTTAGCCATTCAGACAACGGGCAGTTGTCATTATATCTCTATTCTGTTGTCTGATTATTTGAACATCCCATTCCTGAATTAAATTGTACATTCATTTGGTCCATTTACCAAATGAACAGTAGTTCATCAAATATAAACATTGCAAACCATCAAATATAAACTTTGCAAACCACTAATCATTGAAGCCAATATTTCAAATAAGAAAAGCATTCTAGTGCATGCCCATCTACTTGGGACATCAAAAAGTTGATACATATATATCTATTGTTCCAAAACATGCCACACATGGTGCATGACAATCTACCAGCAGAGAAGCACAAAAAAGATGCTTTCTTTAGCAAAAATGTACCAGCAACAAGCGCGCTACTTCATGGCTTATGCACATGTGTTGACAACAAACTTCCCCCACTCATTTCGCACTTGATCCGCTTGGGTGTATTGGTTGTTGCCTCTCCTCTCCCACTGAAATCAGTTTATTATATCAAAAGGATTAGTTAATCATTTTGGTGAATGAGGCATGGACATGATAACAAAGTTATGAGAAATTGAGTCAAGTGACTATATTTACTTAGTTGCATATGAACTGTTAATTGACATTTTACAAGAATGTAGAGAAGTTATGATCCAGATCTCTTCACTTCACATAATAAAACACATTCCGGTGGAATTCAAATATTTGAATTCCACAATAAACAGGAGGAAACCTGAAAAGAAAGAATAAAGAAGGTTGGATGTAACAATGCTGTTCATGACAGAACAAGACTTACCAAGTGCCAACATCTTATTGTGCACATAAAAGGTTAATCATTGTTCGTTTATCAGGGGGAAAATTTTAAACTTTAAGACAATTTACCTTGATATCTTGACATTCATAAATACATTCATGAATCGTCCAACCAGGTCCTTCTCTTGATCTGCAAAACAAGAAAAACAGAGTTAGATGCCCTTGAATAGCACTTTCATGTTACTCACATTCATTTGTACATCTACCACAGGCTCAAAAACAGAGTTAGATGCCCTTGAATAGCAACCTGGATCTTCTTCCTACTCAAAAGTAAGGCAGATCAAGATATATTAATTAAAGCTCTTGCTGACATAAAGAAAAAGTAAAGATCTGAAAAATCTAAAACCCATGGGTTTAACCCAACTGGTTATGAAGGGTGGGTAATAGATTGATAGGGTTAGAATAGATTAGGTCAGGGGTTTGATCCCCTCCAATGTCATACATAACACACACACACAATAACAATTTTTGTGTTTTTATAAATAATGTTTCATAATTAGAAATTTTATATTTTGAAATTCTCATGGAAGCAACATTATATTAGTTGTCAACCCTCATATAAAGCTTCCATTTGGAAACTTGTGGGTGTTGATCTTCTCAGTTCAAGGGGGATTCCAAAAATCACACTGTTCCCTTTGCTGATGTTATGAACTTGCCATGAAATATCAGTTTATCAAATGTTTAGCAATAAGCCATACCGAAACCGGCAAGCAAATGTTTAGGTAAGCACAAGGAAACATATATAAAATTATATATGAGCAGAATTCAAACTAAAATATCAGATCAACATCAAAAAATCTTCCTTCCAAACATAGTTTGCCTTCCACAATATCACAGCATACCAAAACAACCAGCCCCAACCAATTTTTCGATATTTAAAGAAAAAAAAAAATAAAGTACCAAACAGGGAATGAAACAACTTTCTCAGCTAAACAATTAGGCAACTGGACACGGATATAAGCACTAGGAAGTGATGAGAAAAAGTGAGGAATTCTCTTATTATATAAAAGAAAAGAAAAAATAATACATACCAAGACATGAGAGAAGTGGAGAGCCACAATAGGGACACAAGCCAAGCCCATCAAGACAATACAGAAGCCCAGGAGTAGGCCATCAGAGGGAGCTCTTCCATTCCACCTTTGCAAGGCTTCAAAGATTGTTTCACGACAAAACCAAACTGATAAGGAAACCACACCTGCGTGTGTATAACCTTGCCAAGTTTGCATCTTTGAGGCTGTCCTTGACTTATCCCTGTAAACCCCAGCAACCAATTAACAAATCCAATTTCAGGAAATAAATAGAGAGCAAAAGTAGATAACAAATCCAATTAACACATATATATATCAGATGTCCGCCACCAAGTTTCAGTCCTCCCACCTCTTATTCAAGCATATTCTGGTTCACAAGACAACTCCTTGGATTGTACGGAAGTTCCTACATGTTCTCACCTTATTCAACGTCTACATCTTGCTTCTGCTCCAAGGCCTGACTGCACACATAGGGGTTTAAGTTTGCACCACAAAAAAATTGCAGAGAGAAAGAGAGAGATGTACGGCCTCGGCCACGAAGGTAATCTCCATGTTCTCTGACAAGTGAGGTGGTTTTGCTTGACAAGTAAAGAGAGCTAGACAAGACATGTGCCATATAGATTATCTAAAGATTGAGTAGGAGTATGAAATCTTTATAAATCTTGATTCTACAAGAAGAGTAGAACAATGTTCTTTTCGTTAAAAGTAAAATAAAGATGACATGGTAACCAATTTCAATTAGGTCTTTGGAAAACAGAGTAATGTATCCACATTTGTTTCTAGTCTTCTCAAGACCCACATTTCTTTTTTGGCAGAGCCCTTTAACTAAGTAGAACATTGTGAGAGCAGCAAGTGGAAATGGTTTACTATCCTTTAGTGTCATTATCTTCTAATGCATATGAACTACCAAGCAATTTAAGGGACAACAGAAACCTTCTTGTAGTTATGCTTTGTATGTAGGTTTAATAGCTTTTAAGTTTTAACCTTCCGATAAAAAAAAGATAAAAAATAAAATAAAAACCGACTAATGTAAAATGCCTAAACGTTGAGAAAATCAAACAAATTCAAAAGAGTAAAAATAAAAAGTACAAAACAAAAAACAAAAGAAAGCGCCATACCATGACTTTGGACCTCCAATGGAAGTGTCTGGGCCTTGATAATCATATACTATCAGTTCGCTATCAAAAGGCAAGGGAACATGAAAAGTAAAATATCAGATCAAGAAATGCCCACATACTATCACTGCAAGATAACCCCGACTTCTCTGTAATAGAAATTTGCTTATAAGAATGATGTAGCACAAACATCTCAGGATTACCAAGACCCTCATGATTTATACACTTAGACCAACTCTATTAGAATAGACTGAACAAAAGAATTTGAATCCTCAAGCTACAACTATGTAATAAGCAAACATGAACGACGACATTCTGAAAATGCAGAACAACAATCCTGGCAATGTTATTCCCAAAGATGAATCCTTATTGAATTCTTATAGATCTAAAGGGTTGTCTCTATGGCAATCAGCCACTCCGAAACAAAAGGCACCATTCATCATTGTATTGTCCACCTCTAATATTTACTTCTTTTCTACTATGATATAGTAAGGAAGACAGATTACCTAGTTCCAGACTACAATCATCAGCAAGTGAATCAAAAAATTTAAAAATGAAAAATCTAGACCCTTTTGCATAGACATAACAATTTAGATTCAACAACTTAGGAAGGCTCCCTCAAATTGGAAACTAAACAACTTGAAAAATAGTACCATAGTAAGAGATGACATGTTCGAAAGAGATTCATTGTCTTTCTTGATCTCACAATTTCTAGATCAAGTGATTGAAATAATTTACACAAAAGACATAAATAAAATAAGAGTATTCTGTTAAATAAAATACAGTACCAAACAAAACCACATGGCAATGATCAAAATCAAGCTGGAGAACCCCCCTTAGCTCACTATCTTAAACATTTAATGGCTTCAAGTGTATCCAGAACCTTGGTGCCCAACCACATCCTTTTGTTATGACCGCCCACGATTAAAATATGTTCTAAGTAGATAATGATACTAAACTTTCATGAATTATAAGAAAATAAATTGCCTTTATTTAGGTAACTTCCTATCTCCTATGAAATTTACAATATCATGATAGCTCGACATTTACTACCTATTTCAATTTGGTTAAATTTAACCAAAAAATACATTACTATGAAGTATAATATGAACATTATAATGCAGTCTCATTCGAAACCAATAAGGGAAAACAAAGCATAAAATTGGAAAATTGTAAGTAGAAAACCTAAGCTCAGAACAAAAAGTTATGGGGGAAAAAGAGAACACCTAGCAGAACCCATGTCATTTCTCTTGGCAACATCTTCAATTGCTTTTCTATTCTCTTTGTATATCTGAAGCAAAAGCCCAAAGAAAACCAACATTCAACACACCCATTAATCCAAATTCCATCATCCAGAAATCCAAACCATCATACAGGCACGCACAGAGTACCCAAATTTAAACACAACTGTACAAAATATAGTACATTCAAATATTCAGATATTTACAATCATTGGAAAGAGAAATTGCACCACAATTATCAGTACAAATCGAAAAGAAGACAGATCAAAATGAATCCAATTTCAATCAGTCGAGATGGGTGTTCACAAAAGGAGCCAAATTTACCTCAGTACTCAAGCAGAGTAACCTTTGATTCTTAAAAAGAAACGCAATTTCACCAAAGCTAATGATGAAACAAGTAAAACTTACAAGACCCATTGATTATACTTGAATAAAAGGCAGCAAGAAGCAAACCAATTCATGCCAGCTTGGATCCACTGCTGTTCTTCCAGCCAAATCGGAATCGTCCCTCAACGTAAGACTCCATAGCCCAAGAAGTCGTTTCTCTTCGCTGCTCGAAGAACAAGAATTGAAAACTGGAAAAACAGAAAAAAAATCGAAGTCGATTAATTAGTGAGATTGCAAAGATTGTAGTACCTTCGGCTTCAGTAATAGAGATAATGGAGAGTCTGATGAATCGATCTCTTAAAGCTCACTCACTGAATCGAAGTGAACGGAGTCGAAGATGAGGTCGGAGAGGTGGGTAGTGCGGTGGTTTATGAGGGGGTCGCGAATGAGTTTGAGAGAGCGAGCAATGATTGAAGAAGCCCGAGAAACCATCCCCCCCCCCCCCCCCCCCCTCTTTCCTCGTCCTTCAAATCTCCAAATTGAAAACCCTAATTGAGTATATCGAACCCTAATCGAGTGTATTTAGAAGATGGGTTTTGAGGAGAAGATGGGTTTCAAGAAGAAGATGGGTTTGATTCTTTAAGAGAAGAAGAGGGGATCTGCTTTGAGAAGAAGAAGATAGGTTTTGTTGTTTCTCTCGAAGACTAGCTGGCTAAGTGGGATGAGGGAAAAGGGACCTTGAACTTAGTTTTTGATTTGTATAACCAATTCAGACAACACACAAAATAATTTCGGTTGTTTGATAATATACAATGAAATTTCAGCTTAGAGATCCTACTAGCAAATCTCCCGCCTAGTGCAAAGGGACAAACTCATTTTTCCCGCCTAGGATTACCATCGCACATTCACACAACAAAAATAAGTCATTCCGTTGTAGGAGATTACAATCGTGTACCAGCATTTCACTCAAATATTGGCCTTTTTGGGGTCATGTGATTTTCTGCCAAACTTGCACAACGGAAACAAAAAAATGCGTTGTATGTTATTTTGCAACTTACTCTCATACAACATATACAACAATACTGTTGTGCAAGGTGAGTCAAAATTTCGACCCAAAATTGAGCAAGGTGAGGGGGAAATTTTTTTTACATTCAGACAACAGACAAATCCTTAAAACTGTTGTACAATAATCTTAGACCCAAAAAAATTGATGTACGACCTCCTTATACAACGCCAATCTCATTAAACCTGTTGTGTGAAGCAGATTCAGTGATCACACAACGGAAATTTTTTTTCGTTGTCTAAAAAGTGTAGTGTGATGCAGTTTTTGGCATAGTGCAAGGTACACACACAATATATGTTCGTATTATATTATAGATGTAAGCAAACCATCTTTTCTTAGAGAAAGTGCATCCATCCTCACTCCGATAACCATACAATACACAAGGTATTATGCCTCCGAATTATTTACGTGAACCGTGGAGTGACCCGTATACCCCCCCTTCTGATTTGATTTTCTGCAGGAAAGAAGAGTAACACAAAAAGAAATATCATCATAATTGTGGTTGTGATTGCTTTTGTCACGATGCTTCTCGGTGGCATATACATTTTCTTTAGAGTCAAGAAGCCAAGGGTAAATTAAACTTGACGGTAAGTGGAACTGTCACTATTGTTTGGAGAATGTACGTACGTATTTGTCTTACTCTGGTGTTTCAAACCATTTTTTTTTCAATATCTAAGTTGTACCTTTTCAGATGTTTTTTCTGGAGAAATTAGTCTCGTGGAATCGTTACAATATAACTTTGAAGATATTAGATCTGCAACGGATGACTTTTCTGATGAAAATAAGCTTGGACAAGGTGGATTTGGAGTTGTTTACAAGGTAAAAAAACTGAGCCTTACTTTTTCAATTGCAATTGTGCTTCTGCTAATTTGTTAACCTTTGAAGTAGTAAAAACTACTTTTGTTGTTGTACACTATATGATAACCCAAATAATTGTTTATTTTATTTTATTATTTAATAAACTTACTTTCAGGGTAGGCTATATAACGAACAATATATAGCTGTGAAAAAGCTATCTAAAAGTTCTCAACAGGGTGATCGTGAATTTAAAAATGAAGTCACGTTAGTTGCTCAACTTCAACACCGGAACTTAGTGAGGCTTTTAGGCTTTTGCTTGAAAGGAGAGGAAAGGCTCCTCATTTACGAATATATACCTAATAAAAGTCTTGAACACTTCATTTTTGGTATGGTATCCTAGCCTCTACATCCTCAGTATATGTATTTCATAGTTATAATTTCTTCAGATTTTATATAGGGTAGATAAAACTAAGGTACACAACACATAACACCGGCACACATTACATATGTACTAACAAAATTGTTTTCAGACCCAACCAATCATGAACATTTGGATTGGGAAACACATTACAAAATCATAGAAGGAATTGTTCGTGGTCTTCTTTACCTCCATGAAGATTCTCGACTTCGAATTATTCACCGTGATCTCAAAGCCAGCAACATTTTGTTGGATGAAGATATGAAACCTAAAATTGCAGATTTTGGTATGGCAAGGTTGTTTGTGATGGATCAAAGTCAAGGAGATACAAAAACCATTGTTGGGACCTAGTAAGTAAATGTGGCACTCTAACTTACATTTTTCAATTTTTAGAATCAAAATAATTGAATTTCTAATGTGGATGCAATTATATAGTGGATACATGGCACCTGAATATGCAAGTCATGGGCGCTTTTCTGTCAAGTCAGATGTCTTTAGTTTTGGTGTGTTAGTTCTTGAAATAATTACTGGCAAGAAGAGTGGTAGTTTCCGAAATGGTGAAAATGAAGACGACCTATTAAGCTATGTGAGTAGGAATATATAATCAACTTGTTACATTACTTCTCTATTTATCCCTATGGCCTGCAACTAAGTAATTTTTTTTCTGTAATATTTTTGAAATTTTTATAGGCCTGGAGAAATTGGAGGGATGATACAACTCTAAATATCATAGATCCCATGTTAACAACAGGCTCAAGATCTGAAATAATGAGATGCATCCAGATTGGATTATTATGTGTCCAAGAAAATTTGAATGACAGGCCAACCATAGGTTCAGTTGTTTCCATGCTTAATAATCATTCTCTCAAAATCTCAGTACCTTCACGGCCTCCATATTAATTATTGGCCTTATAACACTGAGACAGACACATCAGGGTCGAGATTCCGACTTACTGAGACGTCTGATAAATCCCAAAGCTCTGTGTCAAGAGGTATAGTTTCAGATATTACTGAACTACATCCACGCTAGGGGCCTAAGTATTTTAGTTTACTGCCATTAATGGAGACCCTTTATTTGTTTAAGTGAACGTTTGAGATTGATGGTCCCATCAAAATCAATATTGTTGCAGAAAGTCTATGTATCAACTGAGGTTGAGGTCAAATGGTTAAAGTTGATGTCCTTTATCTTATGTGTATAATAAGTGACCGCTACTAGAAAATCTCTAGTAGCCACCCCCTTTGGATACACTTTTCTTCTAACCGTATCATTTGAGTAGAGCAAATAGCACATTTTTATATTTTTAGTGTTATTTGTTTATTATTGATCTATTTTGAAAGAAATGTGGATTTCATTAAGGCATGCCAAGAGGGCCATTACATATCCTTCTGCTGCCTTCAACTAGACATATCAAGAAGTTGTAGTAAGAGAACTACTGTGATACATAGAGACAGACTATCTATATTTGAACTAATCGCTCACTTATTAAAGTGAGCCTATAAACTATGGAGAATAGCAAGACATAGTATATAGGCCCCTACCACACCTACCTATATTTTTTCATTGCCCTTCAAGCTAGGGCATGGATATTTGGTGGTCAACAGCACCACTCTATATTGGCCAACATCCGCAAGTCGCTGGTGCCAGAAAAGAGAAGGCACCCTAGCACTCCAGCTCGAAATGGACCTCCAGATCCAAAGTTTCCAAATTCCAAGGGTCTAGAAACCAGAAGCCCAATATTGGGTCCAAAGTTTTGCAAAACCCAAAAACAAGGAACTCCAATTTACTATGGACACCCCAAGAAGAGATGTCCACAACCTTTCACTAGAGGTCGGACAGTCGACACCCTTCTGCATCTCCTCCGCCATAGATTCTGGCCAGCCCAACAGCCATCGTCCAACCCACTCTGGCCAAATTATAGGTACTCTCGCCGTCACCCTTACCACTGAAGTTATCAAAAACTTGGCATCGATTGGAGTCTGAGTACAACCCAACCACCCCACTGATCTGGGCACCCAGACATCCGGTGTTCTTTCCATCTCTAGCCATGATTGGAACCATTCCGACCAAAGCACATCCCAAGTATTGTTCTTCATGAGTCCATAAGACGCAACATCCTGTGAAGCAAGCGCATATATTGTAGGCATCATCCCTACAATGCCACTGTCGATTCGAGTCCTTAATGAGCGATCCAGATCAGCCGTAGCAAAGCCACCCCCACGAAATACGTGGAGGTTGGCGTAGAGGCCATGCTTGGTCAGAGCAAGATTGATGTTCTCAGAGAAGTGAGTAATATCGACGGTGAAGTCGCCGGCATAGTAAAAGGCTTTGCCCCCGGCTTTGGCATCGTAGTTGAATTCTTGGTTATTGAGGTTTGGGCTACTATCAAGGTCGCCATAGATGCCAGCGCATAGCCCATGCCCATGAAATAGGAGGATGGTGATAGCAAGGATCAGAGGAGTCGATGGTGATCAACGTTGAAAAGCAGTAGCGGCGGAGCAGACTCGATGAGCCATGTTATCCAATGAGAATTTAAGTAGCCTAGTGTTATTTGTTTAATAGATACCGACGGCAGGAGGTGTGGTCGCCTGGTGGTGATGAGAGGGTGGAGCTAAGGACGGGATCTAACTGGTTTAGATCGGATCGGACTCCGATCCTATTTGGGTGGTCTGTGCCTATCCAGTGGAGGGGAATGGTTGGAAGAGGCAGTGGTGCTTGCTGGCGTGCAGTTGAGGTAGGAGGGATGGGGAGAGGGCCAGTGTTTGCTCGGAGAGGCGGGTATGCCGCCGATGGAGTGCAGGCGGGGACTCTCTCTGTGAGCAAGCGACATGGTGACACAGGCGGTCTTCATGTTGGACTGGGGTGTGAAGCTTTTTGGGCCTAGGCTTGGACTCACGTCCCAAATTGTTTTTATGATATTTTTTAGGGAAAATTTCACAAACAGTACACCAAGTAAATGCCACTAATAATTCTTATACATAAAGTTCCTGTAGAATATTCTGTAATTATTTACTTTCCTTGTACATTTAGATTACATCTCTCTGTATAATGGGAGGAGATCGTTTCCTATTAGGATAACTCTTGTATCACTTTATAAACCCTATTCTGTGAGGTAAATAATATTGAAGCATTCCAAAATCCTTTGAATTCTTATTTTCTACTTGGTATCAGAGCCAAGCACCGTAATCCTCTGAAACCAGAATCTCGAAAATCTTTACGAACCACCTAACAAAGTTATCTTTTCCACCATCACAAGTCTATTTCAAAATTACACCAGACAACCTTGAAATCGCTGCATAGCTACATCAAGTGGGGACCAATTTATACCACCATATTCTGCATAGCCGACAAGCTTCCCTGCCCCACTGACAATCCTGCTGCAGTCGAGCCAAGCCGTGGCCCTCCTAGCCGAAAAGACTGCTGCAGTTGACAAACTTTGCTGTTCTGCTACAGTAACTCTGCCTGCTACAGTAACTCTGCTCTGCTACAATATTCTTTATTGATTTCGTACAGGCCCTTATTTGCTAGATGGAGGACGACGCTGCCACCCTTGCACTCCACAACATGCCACCAATTATTAACCATTATCATACTACTGCTCAAGATAACTCGGCGTTTCCAACTGGCGTTGCCTTGAATGAATCCAACTATACCATATGGGCACCTCTTATGAAGATGAGGATTGGAGCACGAGGAAAAGTTGGCTATCTCACTGGAGCTAAAGCTGCACCAAATGTAGATTCTGCTGAATTTGAAGCTTGGACCACAGAGAATGAAAAAGTAAAGAGTTGGTTAATCGATTCCATGGAACCATCACTCATGAATCGGTATATCCGACTCCCAACAGCCAAAGATGTGTGGGAAGCGGTTGAGAAGACATTTTATGATGATTCTGATGAAACCAGGATTTTTGAATTAAACAAGAAGTGCTTTGGAGCAAAACAAAATGGTCGGACTCTTCCTACCTACTATAATGAATTGGTGGGGATGTTTCAGGAGATTGATCAGCGTATGGCCTCTCAGAATAATCCAGTGGCTGCAGTTGTTCAAGAGACCACTGCCATGGCACGAATGAGAGTTCACATGTTTCTTAGTGGACTCGATTAAGAGTATGATCAAGTCCGTGGTGAGATTCTGCGCAAAGACCCGAAATTCGACTTGGAGCAAAGCTATGCATATGTTCAAAAGGTGCATTCTGAGAGATAGGCAATGGGACATGCCTCTGAATCCTCTGCCATGGCCGTCCAACGCAAACAGGGGTCTTCCTCAAGCTTCTCAACTCCCTCACAACGTCGCACTCTAAGTAAAACAAATTCATATGCAAATACAAAGTGTCCGGTTTGTGGAGAAGTGGGTCATAGCAAGCAACGGTGTTATGAAGTGATTGGCTACCCTGATTGGTAACCCTGATTGGTGGGATTTCACCAAGAAACCGCGAAAGAACCTTGGAAAAGCTACTGTGGCTACTACAGAGGAAACGCAGCCATCTAGTGCCTCCGCGAATGTAGCACAGTCAGGTATGAAGGGTAAGATATCTATGAATAGTTCTTGGATAATTGATACAGGTGCATCTGACCATATGACTAATGATCCTAGTCTCTTAGAAAAGCTCAAACCCTCATGTCAAAATATTGTTTCTACTGCTGACGGTACTCCAACTCCGGTTACCGGGGAAGGTTTTGTTGTCCTATCTAATACATTAACCCTTGATTCTGTGTTGGTTGTTCCTTCTTTAGCATATAATCTCCTATCTGTTGGCCAAATTATTCTAGCACTAGCATGTATTGTGACCTTTTATCCCTCTTTCCGTGTGTTTCAGGACATTCTGACTCGATGGATTCTTAGTTATGGTGTTAGAAGGGGGAAGCTCTACTACTTGGATCTGACAGATAGTGGCGAACAACAGTTGTTAGGACAAGTGAATCAAGTCAATGGAGTAGAGAGTGCTAAGGAAACAGTGTGGCTATGGCATCGTCGTTTGGGTCATCTATCTTTTAGTTATCTTAAGAAACTACAACCTCATTTGTTTTCGGTTGTCAGTGATTCAGTTTTTCATTGTGATGTATGTGAACTGGCTAAGAGTCATCGAATTTCGTATTCTCCTAGTCTTAATGAAAGTCCCATTCCATTTATGAAGATTCATTCGGATGCCTGGGGTCCTGCCAAGATCCCTTCTCTTTCTGGAGCTCGGTATTATGTGACCTTTATTGATGATTGCACTCGTATGACTTGGGTATCCCTGTTAAAGAACAAGAGTGATGTGTGTTCCATGTTCCAAGATTTTCATAAAATGGTGTCCACACAATACCAACAGTCTATTCGTGTCTTCCAATCTGACAATGGTGGTGAGTATGTTAATGGCCCTATGCAGGAGTTTATGCAATCTCATGGAATTCGACATCAGACTTCCAACTCATATACTCCTCAACAGAATGGATTAGCAGAAAGGAAGAATCGACAGTTACTTGAAGTTGTCCGTGCATCTTTGTTTGGCATGCATGTACCTCGTGAATATTGGGGAGAAGCTGTCAAGTCCGCCGCCTACCTCATTAATCGTACTCCTTCTCGGGTCATTGAATTTCAAAATCCTCAGCAGAAACTTCAGAAACTCTTGTCACTTCCATCACTACCAAACCTCGAACCTCGTGTGTTTGGATGCGTAGCCTATGTTCATACTCCCAAGCCTCAACGCAACCAGCTTGATCCCCGTGCCCGTAAGTGTATATTTGTTGGTTATGCGGAATTTCAAAAGGGTTATCGTTGTTATGATCCTTTTACTGGCACTATGCATGTTTCTCTTGATGTTGCGTTTCGCGAATCTGAGCCTTATTATTTAGGGGGAGTTTCCGAGTGTTCCCTTTAGGGGGAGAGAGATTGTGAAGGAAATCCTCGGGATTTATTTGCCTTTGAAGAATTCGAGGAATTAGAGGCGTTGGAAACAAAATTTGGAGTTGGGAACGGTGGAGTAGGAAACGAAAACGAAAAAGGAACTGGAAAAGAAGACACAATAGGAACCGAAAAAGTTGGAACCGAAAAAAAAGTTGGAAAATTAGGGGTTGGTGAACAGCCCGTGGGACCACTAATGGACAATAGAGGTGTAGAAGGTGGACTGATGGACAATAGAGGTGTAGAAGGTGAACTGATGGACAATAGACAAGTTGGTGGATCTGTGGGGTCCTTGGATGGACTTTTTTGTGACCAACGGCTTGGCTCCAGCCACACTCTTGGCTCTAGCCGACTGATTAGCAGGTTGAATAGCTCTGATGACGCAAGTCACTTTTATGATTTGTCTGAAGGAATAGATGCAGCACGCCAACATATTAATGTGCAGCCCCAAAGTGCTACTGACTTGTCAAACAGAGAGCCTACGCGCCAGGAGACTGACACACATTCTGGAACATATGGAACATCACGAACTAAAGAAGTACTCATTGACCGGCCCGACTGTGATGCACCCAATGAACAGAAAATTCAGAGCCCTCATCTGTCAGAGTTCTTCCCCCTCTCTACATCGTTAATTGAAGAATCCGCTGCGAGAGTTCCTTCTCAGGTACCTTTATTTTCGAACGAATCATCTGGGGTAGGTAATATTGAGTCTAGGAAATCACAGAGGGCTACCAAGGGTATTCCTAAGAAACAATATGAACCAGATATCAAAACCAAAGCTAAGTATCCTATAGCTAATTATATGTCTAACCATAGGTTGTCTGGGTCACATGCACTTGTTGTTGATCAATTATCCACTGTATCTATTCCTAGTAGTGTACAGGATGCTTTGGCGGATCCTAAGTGGACTCAAGCAATGAATGAAGAACTAGAGGCTTTGCAGAAAAACTTGACTTGGGATATTGTGACTATGCCTGCTGGAAAGAAAACTGTTGGATGTCGATGGGTGTTTACAGTAAAACTTAAAGCTGATGGGAGTATTGACAGGTACAAAGCCAGATTAGTTGCCAAAGGTTACACTCAGCGCTACGGAATTGATTATGAAGAGACGTTTGCCCCTGTAGCAAAAATAAATACTGTTCGAATCTTGATTTCACTTGCAGCAACTAAAGATTGGCCTCTGCATCAGTTTGATGTGAAGAATGCTTTCCTCAATGGTAACTTGGAGGAAGAAGTGTATATGGACATGCCGCCAGGAGTAAAAATTTGCCATATGATACTGGCAAGGTCTCTAAATTGAAGAAGTCTCTTTATGGTTTGAAGCAGTCACCGAGAGCATGGTTTGGAAGATTCTCCAAGTCCATGAGGACGTTTGGATATAAACAAAGCAACTCGGATCATACCTTGTTCATCAAGCGTAGTCAGGGTAAGATTACCGCTCTGATAGTATATGTTGATGATATGATTGTCACAGGGGATGACTTAAAAGAGATGGAGGCTCTACAGAAGTATCTTTCTAAGGAGTTCGAGATGAAAGATCTTGGGCAATTGAAGTACTTTCTTGGAATTGAGGTCGCAAGGTCTAAGAAGGGGATTTCATTGTCCTAACGTAAGTATGTGCTTGACTTGTTAGCTGAAACTGGTATGCTTGACTGTAATCCTATTGAGACACCGATCGAGATGAACCACAACCTTGCCATCTGTCCGGATCAAGTTCCAGCTGATAAAAGAAGATACCAACGTCTAGTAGGGAGGCTTATTTATCTTTCTCATACTAGGCCTGATATTGCTTATGCTGTGAGTGTGGTTAGTCAGTTTATGCATTGTCCCAGTAAAGAGCATATGGATGCAGTATATCGTATCTTGAGATACCTTAAGATGGCACCTGGAAGAGGTTTGTTGTTTGAAAAGAAGGGTGAGTTGGAAGTTGTGGGGTACACGGATGCAGACTGGGCTGGTGATAAGACAGACAGACGGTCTACATCTGGGTATTTTACATTTGTTGGAGGAAACATAGTGACTTGGCACAGCAAGAAACAAAAGGTTGTTGCTAGGTCAAGTGCTGAAGCTGAATTTCGAGGTATGGCACATGGAGTTTGTGAGATGTTGTGGATTCGTAATGTGTTGAAAGATTTGGGTTTTAAACTCAAGAAACCTATGGACTTGCATTGTGATAGCACATCTGCTATTGAAATTGCTCACAATCCTGTTCAGCATGACTGGACTAAGCATGTGGAAGTAGATCGACATTTCATTAAGGAAAATCTGGACAAAAAGATTATTCGTTTTCCTTTTGTGTATACGGAAGATCAATTAGCAGATGTTCTTACGAAAGGAGTGTCAAGGAAAGTGTTTGACAACTCGATTGACAACTTGGGCATGATTGAGATCTATGCACCAACTTGAGGGGGAGTGTAGAATATTCTGTAATTATTTACTTTCCTTGTACATTTAGATTACATCTCTCTGTATAATTGTAGGAGATCGTTTCCTATTAGGATAACTCTTGTATCACTTTATAAACCCTATTCTGTGAGGTAAATAATATTGAAGCATTCTAAAATCCTTTGAATTCTTATTTTCTACTGTTCCAAACCAATCATTTCGGTACACGAAATCTGAAACTCGACCCACTATCAGTACACGACGTCATTGACACCGTTAATTTGATACCAAAATGTCTATTATGCCCTCAGTTCTCTTTCTTCTGTTTTTTTTTCCCTTCTTTTTTTTTTTTACCAAAAAAAAAAGAATTAGAGTGTGAGAGTACCAATTTTTTTTTTCTTCTTTTTTCTTTTTTTACCAAAAAAAATGAATTAGAGTGTGAGAGTACCAAATTACCCTTTTTTGCAAGGTAATATTTAACGGCGTCATTGACGTCGTGTCTACATAGTGGGTCGGGCTCAAAAGTCCATGTACCAAAATGTTCAGTTTGGAACTTTATGTATGGAAATTATTAGTGGCTTTTACTTGGTGTACTGTTTGCAAAATTTTTCCTATTTTTTATCTAATGTTTTATTACTTTTTATGTTTAATTAGCTATGGCTTTCTACCGGCAATAAATTCCTATCTCTTGTGGCTAGGGCGAAGTGGGCTTGGTCCCAGTATGCATACTCAGTGTGCCTTGTCTGGCCTAGCGAGGCGGCGAGCCATTTACTGGATCAAATGGACGCAACCTCCTAGTGGCAAGATGAAATTAAATGTTGCCTGATTTGTTTCCGTGTGGCAACATAGTGGGAAAGTTGTGCTATTTGTAATGATGCTTCTTTGTGATAGAGTTATTTTTCCGGTATGTCACCGCTATATCAAAGCAAATAGAGTAGCCATTTGTGCACTCTTTGCTAATTGGTGCTTGTTAGAATACATAGATTTTGTGGAGAGTTTTGGTATTATTTCAGGATGTTCTCCTTATACTTATTGTAATAAGGGGTTTAAGCTCGATGTCCCCCCTTGTATTCTGCAATTTCATTAATCAAGGCTTGAGGGCAGCCGCACCAATCCCCTTCCAATATATATATATATATATGTATATATATATACAGATCCTATCCAGAGCGGAGCTCCGCTTTGAAATTAACTTGTGAAGTTTGAGTTTTGGGTCACTTTTCGGTCGCATATCCACATCTCGACCCTTCAGTTTTTAGGTATTAGTGTATAGATCATCTCTGCAAATTTTCAGCCAAATTGATGATCGTTAAGGTATCTAACTCGCTTAAACCAATGGACGGACTGAATCTGTCAACCTGAACCGTACTAGCTTTAAGGCAGTTATCAATGCCTTAACGATCATCATTTTGGCTGAAAATTTGCAGAGACGATCTATACACTAGTACCTAAAGACTGAACGGTCGAGATGTGGATATGCGACCGAAAAGTGACTAAAAAATCGAACTTCACACGTTAATTTTCAAAGCGGAGCTCCACTCTGAATAGGATCTGTATATATATATATATGTATATATATATATATATATATATTTATAATCAACAAAATAATCTAATATATCTATTAAAGACAAAAATCCGTATTCATTGCTAAGTAAAATACTAAATTGATGTATTATATTAACTATTTAGATAAATATATTATATAGATACGGTTAAGGGTGTGAAGTAATATTATCTAACTATTTATTAATTTATTTAAAATTACAAATTAATCATCTTTTTCTTGCAGCCGTATCAATAGATAGAGAAAAATTGAAAAATAATATTATGAGACTTTATGATATGCAAGTTCGTATTTATTAGAAAATAAAAAAATTAAATTAATATATTATCCCTGTCTTTTGATTTTGAACACTGTTTTAAGTGTCTAAACTATACACCGAAAATTGTGACTTTTGCCATTTGATACTTTAATCGGTATGGAAATATAATGTCTTTGAATATTAAATAATTAATATATCATTCATAATAACATAAAATAATAAAATTTCATTTAACATTCAAATTAATGGTATTTCTAGAAGTAATTTTTGTATATAATTACTATTATACAAAAATCTTAATTAAAAGCTGATGGTTATCCACTTATCCGTAATAATTTAAATGGTGGGTTTAATTCTTCAAGGCAAATTCCAATTAGGT
This sequence comes from Rosa chinensis, assembly GCF_002994745.2. Classification (NCBI taxonomy): domain Eukaryota; kingdom Viridiplantae; phylum Streptophyta; class Magnoliopsida; order Rosales; family Rosaceae; genus Rosa; species Rosa chinensis. Next base: position 27,579,947 of record NC_037092.1, read on the forward strand.
TGTTCAGTTGTTCTAGGCCTCAATAACATTTTCTTTGCTGCATCTGGTTTCATTCTTAGCAAAGATCTGCCCAGTGAACATCAAATCGTCGATCAATCCACGAGGTATGTAATGTGTAAGCCCCTGTCCCCTAATGAAGTTTCCGTAAGAGATTACAATGATTTTGATAAGGTGTGACGTGATTGTAGGATGGATCAATCTTGGTGGGCGATTGTGGCAGTTTGAGAAACTTCAAAAGTCAAAAGCAGTTAAAAACTTCCAAGTTTTCAGATTTTGACAAGAAAGAGGAAGAGAGAGAGAGAGAGAGGATCATAGGTAATTATTATTTTTGAACAGTGGACATAGAGAATTTAGAGGCTCAATCTGGGAGAGAGATATGGTTGGGTGAATTCAACAACGGAGAGATATGGGTACGTTCAGCGGAGGAGATTTGTGTGGAGGAGGAAGTTAAGAAGGGGGAGGAGGGAGAAAGAGAAGGAGGAAGAGAGAGAGACGGCGGAGCTCCCGATGTCGGCGGCTTGATCGAACAAAAATTAGAATTAAAATTATTTCGACCAAAAAGAAATACAATTAATATTGTAAAATGAAGCGGATATAATGAAAAGAAAAGAAAAAAGATAAAAAATGATAATTAAGGTGGACCCCATGAAGAAATTGAAATTAAAAGAAAATGAGAAAAAAATTAATACAATATTTAAAATAAAAATAAAAAACTGACACACCAAAGTTAAAAGCGTGGCTTTTGGTTAGTGGAGCTTGCTATAGAGAATACTTTTTTTCATTCCGTGGCTGTATTGTATCTAATGACTTTTAAATACAATTATTCGTATCCTCAACAGCAAAAGATACAGAAAAATGACAGTGTCCTATAAGACGTATGCTAGTAGTGGACCAATTTGAATTTTCTAGTTACTGGTTCTTTGGTAACTAGGTCGTTCTGTTTGTTGCACTGCTCTCTAGTTACATCCCAGTAGCTTGTATTTGTTTTATTGCTTTGTTGTTTTGCTTCTCTTGTTTTCTCCAGCTCTTCTGAATCCATTGACTAGAACCAGTAAAAGGCACACTAGTGAAAAATAAAAAACCATTAAGAGCATAAATAAAAAGTCAAGAAATTGACTAGACCTTGGGGATGTAGATCAAATGAATAAGCCACCAAATTGGGAGGGGAACTGTAGAAGAATAATCGGAGGAAGAAAGATGATAGGGGAGGGCTTGGATGTACAAAGTGAGGAAAATAAAAAAAGAAAAACAACCCAATCTTTGAAGAAAAAGAATTGAAGCACTAAATTTGTACCTTCTTTCTGGTCATTACTCCAAAAAAAGCTTAGCTAAAAAGGAATTTGAATATTTGGAAGTCACGGTTAAGATAGAATAAAGCATGTAAAGACAAGTCTGGGGTGGTGGATCCCTTAGCGTCAGAGAATTGAAACGAGTCGCAATTTACTATATAGTATATACTAAATCCGCTGGCACTGTTCATATTGTTCACTGGAGCTTGAAATTATAGTTCTGCCCGTTTCAGTTTTGATAATTTGCAACCTTGCCATTTTTCCTCAATAAAAAATGGCATCATCCACTACAGCCTCGCTTTTTTGGGTCTCTCTTTGCGCTCGTTCTTTTCCATCAGACCTTGGCCTTTATTTTTATTTATTTATTTTCTTACAACGAGACCCAAAGGACCTAGGCAGAAAGAAAACTAAATAAGAAGAGATCCAACTTGGACCTTGGCCTTTTAAATTAGAGACTTCTGTTAGATATCAAGAAAAAAGTAATCATCTATCCTACCCATAGAAAAGGTAATCATCAATTTTTTGCTCTACTCATTTAAATTGGATTTAGTTGCACCAAGAAACTTAAAACTAATCGCTTACTTCAGATCAGAAGCGTGGTACCTGTAGAGATAGATGAAGAGGAGGCTGATCGGTTGAATTGGGATTTTCATCAAACAACAAAAGATTTGGGGGTCTGTAATTTCAGTTTAGAGGGCTAACTCTTCATCATCTTTTTAGGTATAAACTCTGCATTATTCTTTACCTGATTTTGATATAGAGCTAATGTGTTTGTGGTGCTTGGATTATTGGCTTATGCAGGGCCGGTCCTGAGATTCTAACGGCCTGAGATGGAGAATTATAATGTGGCCTCCTATATATATACTAGCAGGTCTCACCCACTATGTGTGTGGAGAGAAATTAAAGGTAGTGGAAAAACTTCTCGTACAACTACCACATTTTCTGCTTTTTAAAATTCTTTTATTTTCTATTTTACAATTTATCATATTATCCTTATTGATTAATTATATTTCATAGTTTTTTAATATATAAAGGTTAAATTAGTAAAAATTTTCAGTCTTGGAGAGCAAGCTCTCTTCTCTTAATAATAGTGTGTGTGTGTATATATATATATATATATATATATATATATTTTATCTAGAGCAGAGCTCCGCTTTGAAATTAACATGTGAAGTTCAAGTTTTGGGTCACTTTTCGGTCGCATATCCATATATCGACTGTTCAGTTTTTAGGTACTAGTGTATAGATCATCTCTGCAAATTTTCAGCCAAATTGATGATCGTTAAGGTATCTAACTTGCTTAAACCAATGAACGGACTAAATCTGTCAACCTGAACCGTACTAGCTTTAAGGCAGTTATCAATGCCTTAATGATTATCATTTTAGCTGAAAATTTGCAGAGATGATCTATACACTAGTACCTAAAAACTGAATGGTCGAGATGTGGATATGAGACTGAAAAGTAACCCAAAACTCGAATTTCACACGTTAATTTCAAAGCGGAGCTCCTCTCTGGATAGAATCTGATATATATATATATATATATAAATATAAATATATATATATATATATGTATATATATATATATATAAATATAAATATATATATATATGTATATATATATATATTGTCAAATAATAGTATAAAATCAAGTGTTTTGAATAAAAGTAAAGGGAAATTATGGAACAGGTCATATTATAGTGTGAAATGATAAAAATGTCACATAGTTTCCCACTTGATAAAAAGGTCCATAATGAATTGTTAGTAATATTAACTTAATCCTTATGAATAATGAGGTGATGTTAAAAAAGGTCAGTTTTTAATTTTTTTATTCCGATTCTACTCTTAAAGTCTAATACATGTTTATAACCTTAATACACTAAACCGCAACCTCTCTACCTCCGATGTCCTCCAAATCCTATGCCTCGATCCCGTCCTCCAAGTCCAAATCGAGCAGTTGCTAATCACCGCCACGCTCTCCAAGTTCTTCTCCGACGTTCTCCCTCAGAACCTCACCGTTGACCTCGCGGACTTATTCGATGCCCTGAAACAGTGCGGTTCAGGTTTCGGAGGTAATTCACTGCATCAAAGTAGAGAATTGGCTTATCGGATTAGAAATTTGGCAATTGTTCATAGCTTCGTGAATTCTGGAATTTAGTTTTAGATGAAATGACTGTAGGTAATTCAGTATGAAGCTTCCACACTTTCGTTTTTGCACTTGTTTTCTCAGTAATTCAATTTGTGTATACTATGGATTTGATCCATGTAGATCGAATAAAGACAAAATAAAAATTTATGAATATTTAAATGATTAAACAAAAGTGAAAGGATGGAGGAAGTAGGATCCGAACTGGGACCAAGGCTGTGATTCAAGAAATTGAAAAATGAAAAATAAAAAATAGTAAGTGAAAGGAGGAAACGGGATTCGAACCTTGGTTCGGGTGTTCTCCGGCAATTGTGGGACAGAGATAGACCACGCCGTCACGGCCATTGGCTACGGGACGACTGAAGATGGAACCCCCTATTTGGTTAATGAAGAACTCATGGGGGGAGTGTTGGGGTGAAAGTGGGTATATGAGGTTTCTTAGAAATAGTGATGGCCCGGAGGGTATGTGCGGCCTCGCTCTGAATTCCGTCTATCCGACTGCATAACTCTACGTATAATCAAAATCAAACCAATAACATCAGGCCCCGGCCTTTTCCATATCCCATCTATGAATTAAGTATGCACTTCCAAATTCTACTATAATTTCGGCCGTGAAAAGCCTGTATTGTATTTTGTACCAGCATGTATTTGCTTAAATAAGTTGGGTAGCTCTTGTTTCAATATAAGAGGATCCCATTGGAGGAAGATCAATCATTGTCAACTCATTTGTGATAATTACCATTGCACTATAGGTATTATTTAACCAACTACGTGCTCGTATATGCAGCCAGTTACTTGGAATATTATGCAATATTTGTCAGAGACATTGTTCAAATCCTCTCAACCTAGTCCCAAATTCCAATTCCCAAATTCTCAAACAGAGTTGCAATCAGGATAACAGAAACTGAGCACAAACGACCAACCGAGACAGAGACAGAGACAGAGACATGTTGGAGGAAAAGAAACGAGGCCTCCGCTATTCCATGTGTTCGGGTTCTTCATGCCGATTTGGGCCATGAAGCGAAGATGGTTCCCAGGAATTGGGACTTGGTCTCTAGTGGTGTTCTTCAACTTCATTGTTTATGAGACGAGAAGACAGAGAGCTTGGTGGAGAGAGAGACTAGAAAGTTTATTTGTTATAATAGTGGAGAGGCATAATTATCATGGCTGAAATTATTTTGGCCGAGAAATGGTCTTATAAATGAAGACAAAAAAAATTATGTAAAACGTTTCAAAATGACACTCACGAGTAATTTTCTAAATCGGCAAGGTTCTGGTATGTTAATATTTCTCATACATCAACTATTTTTACTACTTTAAGGACTCATTTTACCACTTGAGGACTCATGTAGTAATTAAGAAAATTTACCGCTTGATGATTTATTTTACCACTTTAAGGACTTATGTTAAGGCAATTATATGCATGTCATACGTTAACACATTGTAGATTTCCCGTTATCATGAACTTTCAAATTGAAAAGGTAGATATCTTATTTCCAATATGTGTTAATAAGTGTGTCAACCAAATATCTTATATCTTCAATAATAGGAAAAATATGAATCAAGGTACATGTTGTAAATTCTTCTTCAAGTCTCTTTTTTTCCAAGGAGTACAAAATATATAATTGGTTCGCCAAAGTCCAAAACTATAGTACTTTACTTTTGGATTATCGATTGTTTTATTCTAGAAGATAGACGCCTTCTGAACTGTAAGCATAACACGGGCAAAATCTTTCTTTAGTCCATTGCATTTTTTAAGCCTCAATCGAAAAAAAAAAAAAAAAAGTCAATTTTTTATTAATCTTCTTCCTCTATTTTATGAACTTAGGTTTCACATATTATTGAGTTTTGTGTTATCATTGAAATTTTTGTTATAATATAAATCATATTTATAATTGTAATCAACATATATGTCTCGATGCTCAAAATCAAGATACTAAATCCTTTTATAGGCAACTCCCTTCATGCTTGCTTGGCAAAAACATGGGGAGGACAAGGAAAAGGAAAGTCAAGCATCTTTTCAATTTCCGGTCATTGTTTCTACACCAGATTTTCTTACCAGTAGTAGGCACTATTAATATCTCTCCATAGAAAGAACACCACGTGGATGAGCATTGGAAACTTGGAAATTGATGGAACAAAGTGACCATTCTGTAGTGGAGTATAAGAGTGACAGTTGGGAGCCTGGGAATGAAAATCGATCTAGCTTCTTCAACTGTTTGAAATAGATCTAGCTTCTTCAGTCGATTGCATACGGACGGACAAAAAAAATGTTTGTTTTTTTCGTAACTTTTGTGGTCAATAATTGTTCTTCCTATTTTACCCTTTTATAAACTATGGGCATAACAGAAAGTTCAAAACTTAACCATTGTAAATGAGAATTGGCTTAATATAATAGATGTAAGATTATTATTAATTATTTTTGATACATGGTCTTAACTCTTTTCAAATTAAGATACATAACAATAAAGATAACATGACCAGTCATTTTGGCTAGTTATAACATTTCAAACTATGGACATCGATTCCCCGAGCACGGATTAGTTTCTGGACCTAAGAAGCTTTTGAAGACACCGCGTGATTGATAAATAAAAAAAAAAAAAAAAACTATGGACATCGAAGTTCTCCAGTTATAACACTTTAAACTATGAGCATCGAAGTTGTGCATGCATGGGCCGTTTGGGGGAATAATCCACGAACCATTACTACACCTTTGTTGGCATCGAATATAATGAATTGGTGATTAATAGTCCTGGAACCCAACTAAATACGCACGTGAATACTGTATTGTGCCAAAAACCAATTTGAAAGCTAAATTGAAAGGAGGCATGAATAGGGAGGGTACGGAGACCAAGATCATCGTCTAAGGACCATCAATGAGCTTGGAGAACCAAATCTCCACCTAACTCATTAGCAATTGTAACATGAACTCTTCTAAATAGCCCGCTAGATGCTGCACAAGTAGTTAGGAAGAAGAAAAGCAGCGCTGCAAGTAAATTGATGTTTATGCAATAAGCCATAACTGTTTGAGGGCCACTACTCTTCTTCTTACAGTGAATTTCATTCATCTAATAGAGGTTTGCTTTTTTATAGTGCCCCACATTTAATATATGGGTGCGGCTATTTCCACCCTATTAAACACTCTGTTCACCCTACAACCAATTTTTTTCTTTAAAATCCCAAAATGTCTTTAACTACAATTATTAATAGAAAAACAATGAAAATGAGAAATCTGTTTTAGAGAAACTGAATTTGAGAGGAATTTGCTGTGTATTCTCATTGATAATAGGGGCCTCTTTATATAGAGGATTACAATGCATAGAATCTCAATCATACAAGGAAAGTAATTCTACATTGAATAGGATTCTAGATCTTTCTAATTAAATCCTATTACCACTAGGTCAAGTAACCTAGAGTTTGGGCTAAACACAAATTAGGTTTTCCTTGAACACTCCCCCTTGTGTTGCCCAAACGCGGTGCTTCTCTCGTTGCCTCGTTAAAAACCTTGCCGAGTAACAAAAACCCAGTGGGACAAAAATAACCTCGGTCGAAGGGGAAAAAGAGCACAACACACCCTTCACGTTTCGAGGTGAACATGTAGACATCTCCCCCTGATGTCTGCGCCTCCCCCTGATGACTACGATCATGGGAGTTCAGATAATTTCCGCAAGCCAATTCTTGCCACATGTTTCTCGAACGTGGTATTGGGCAATGACTTAGTAAACAAGTCTGCCTCACTGTCCTCAGATCGAACCTAGTTCACTTTGATCTCGAGGAGTGTTTGTTGTTGCTGATTATGCTTGGTGTTATCGCTTTTGATGTAGCCTTGCCTCATTTGTTCAAAACAAGTAGCATTATCCTAAATGCTCGTAGGCTCATCTGTGGTAGACTTCAAACCACAATTGTTCGAACATGCGTAATTATGGATCCAATCCATATACATTCACGAACCACTTTGTGAAGAGCAATGATCTCTGCATTGTTCGAAGATATAGCGACTACGGTCTGTTCTGTAGACCTCCAAGATATCACGGTCTTTTCCCATGGTGAACACTTAACCAGTTTGGGAATGACCATTGTGTGGGTCAGAGAGATACCCAACATCAGCAAAACCTTCCAAAACACATGTCGTTTTGGGATGGGGATAGAGAACGCAGGCCAGCGTTGGCGACGTTTCTGGTGTGTGATGGGTCAGAATCCATCATCTCTTTGTAGGGATAGAACAAGCCCATATCATTCATACATCTCAAGTATCGAAAGATATCTTTTACACCAATCCAATGGCGTCGCGTTGGCGCAAAGTTATATCTAGCTAACAAGTTCACAACATATGAGATGTCCAGTCTTGTGCATTGGGATAAGTACAATAATGCGCCTATTGTACTAAGTAAGGCACTTCTGCCTCTAGCACATCTTCGTCATCATCCTTTCGACGAAGAGGATCCTTTTCAGGATCAAGACTAAGGACGATCATGGGGGTGCTTGAAGGCTTGACCTTGTCAAAATGCCTAAGCATCTATCGACACGATGCTCAAGTTCCAAACAAAGACATAATCGTGTTCTCCCAAAATCCTTCATCTCAATCTCGGATTTCAAGTGTTCAGCGGTTTCCCTTAACTCTTTAAGGGCTTCTAATGAAGATCATGTCCAACATGAACCGCGATAAAATCCGAAACTTGTCATAGAAAAGCGTGGGCATATCCCTTCCCAATCAAGTAGTCACATTAGTGAGCGTTTCAACCTTATTGTAAACGCGCTCCGTGAGAGCCTCTTGACTTGGGTAAATGAAGTTCACCATGAACCTTCATGTATATTCCGTATCTAGATCCCTATAGAGATACGTAGTGACCACATTTGTAAGCCGCATGTTCAGTTATTCGGAAACTACCAAACTAACAAGGTAGTGGAGTGCAGTGACATCCATTACTAGAGAATATGTTTCATCGTAGTCAATTCCAGGGCGTTTTGTGAGAAGCCTTGCGCCATAAGGCGAGATTACCATCACTTTTTCTCACTACGCTTTCTAACGAAGACCCATTAGTCAACAGGTTTTATGTTAGGAGGTGTTGGCATCTCTAGCTCGAAAACCTTCCTTTTCGTTAGAGAATCCATCTTAACCTGGATCGCATCTTTCCATTTAGGCCAAAAACTCTCTATGTTGGCATTCATTCATCAACGGAGCGTGGTTCGATATCATCTGACTCAAAAACTCATGCGCAACAAAATACGCAACTACATCATCAATTCTGATAGAGTTCTATCCCACGTCTCATGTACACTAGTGTAAGTTTCATAGAGCTCTATATTCTCAGGAATAGGTTCTAACGTTGAGGCGTCCCCCAACGATAACCATAACCCGGAAGATACTCATGAGACGGATTTTGAGTCTTGATGATCAAAGGATTGGAATGTGCCAAAGTATCCTTCGAACCCACGGGCCTCCCACGCATCCTAGCTGGGGCCATGGCCTGTAACGCCAGAGTGCCACTCTCTTTGGTGTTGGCGCCATGCCTACCTCCGTGCAGGGTGGCGCTACGTCCTCTCGTAGGGACGTCCTTCCTTGCAGGCATGTTTGCAGCATATTTGTGTGATCTCGTCACTTTAATAGGGATCAAGATGAGACATAGTGGGGACAGACTACGACAATTCCTGTCGTTCCTGTTGAACATTCGTGTTCTTATCTCCCCCTAACGACGGGAAGACTGTCTCATCAGAGTGACATCCGCAAATCTAGCGGTAAGGAGATCGCCTAGCAAGGGCATTTAAGTGGCGGACGATTGTTGGAAGTCTAAAATCCAACGTAGTTGCCCATTCGTCTGTAAGGACCCATCATAGAGCGCTGTGGCGGCGCAATTGGCACAAAAATGGCTCACTCAAATGTGCGTAAGTACAAAAGATGTGTACCCAGTCACTAGCTGTAACGCAGAGGTACATTGAGTGGCATTAGGTCGTAGACGAATTAGCATAGTTGCATGCGATATTGCATCACCCCAAGCGGATGTAAGAAGATTGGTGCGCATTACCAATGTTCAGACTACCATCGTAGTCATTTTCGTGAGACCATTTGGGTGTGTTCAGGGGAATATAATGTCCAACATTAGTCCCAATGCAATAACCATCGAAAGTCTTCGATGTAAACTCTCTAGCATAGTCAAATCCAATTGACTAAATAGGATGATTTGGGGAGTGAGCCCATTGTTGTATGATATGTGCTAGGAGTGTAGCATAAGCAGCATTACAAGTGGACAATGGCACAACACGTGACCAGTGTGTTTGCGTGTCAACCAACATCATGAGATATTTAAACGTCCGCAAGTTGGTTGAATCAATCCACAAAATCCCTACGGATTCTTTGTAAGAACAGAATGAGTAATGTCATATCCTTTGCATAGGACGGTCTCAGTCCTAATTTCCCTAAGGAACAGGCTTAGTAAAAGATGTCCGTGTGAAGTCTTTTTGTAGACGGATCATCATATCATGACCAAGATGACCTATCCTATCGTGACAAAGCCAATATGTGTCTAAGTCCAAGAGATCTTCTCTCATAACTTTATTGGATTTAATAGCTCGAATAGTGACATAAAGTCCACTAGAGCGACACATAAACTTCTCTAAGATGCGTCTTTATTCGCAATCATTAGAGGTAATGCAAAGGAACTCATTTCCGTTCTCTACATGCATTTTCACATGGAATTCGTTGGCTATTCATAGGGTACTATTTGCCCCAAGAGGGTAGAGAGTTTCTGTGACAACTGTAATCAAGGTGCCATTTGGCAAGTGGAACTTGGGCTATTCCATGTCCTTGAAGTAATACTGATGGCCCAGCCATCGTAGTCACAAAGTCATATGCTCAGAATCAAAATTGAGTCATAATGAAAAGAACTCGAAATTTTATTCATAAGCCAACGGAATACATCATTGTTTCTATGATCAAAGAAAATCTAATCCAATAAAAAGTAATATGGCAATCGCCTACAACTCTTGGAAAATAAAAAGACTTAATCAAAATCGCCAGTTTCTGGGTCTTGATCCTTGTAGTCTTCCACCCTTAGATCTAGATCGCCATCTTGATCTTCTTATGCCATGTAATTCGCTTCCCTTGCTTCACGATACGTCTTGTATGCGTTTGCAACATTCTGGGGTGCGGTACATGATTTGGCCCAATGTTCAGTTGATCCACATCGAAAACAAACATCATTATGGTCAGGCTCCCTTGATCGAGGCGCCATTGGGGCGCGATTTGGACGACCTATCCTCTTGGTGGCGTTACCACCATGGTCGGAGGCTCCGCCTCTCTCTCTCTTCACACGTTGACCTCCACGGTTCCGTGCACGCCTCTCTTGGCGATTTCCTTCCTCTTTAGGGAGAACATATGGACCAGAATGTCCAGAATTGTCCCTATCCTTAGGGTTTCGCTCCTTACGTCCTCCATTAGGGGCGCGACTATAGTTAGACTCCGGAATAGGCTTAGTTCCCACGGGTCTAGCATTATAGTTCTTCACAAGGATATTGTCGTGCTTTTCAGCTACGTTCATGGCGCCAATGAGCTCATGAAACCTTGTGATACGTCCTGCATTTACATCAATCCGATAATTCTTTGAAATCATCAGTGCAGAGACGGGGAAGGTAGAGAGAGTCTTCTCGATCAACATCGTATCAGTTATGGCTTGGCCACAAAACTCCATCAGAGACTTGATACGAAGAGCTTCCGAGTTATAATCAAGCACAGACTTGAAATCACAAAAGCGGAGGCTATGCCATCGCACTTCTAAATCAGGAAGCAGGGAGTCACGAACGTTGCCAAATCGCTGCTCAAGTTCTACCCATAGCTTTCTTGGGTCTTCCTCATTGAGGTATTCATTTTGGAGCGCGTCATTCATGTGCCTTGTCATGAGAATTATGGCTTTAGCTTGTTTTGCTTCGAAAGCAGTAGCTTGCTCAATGGAGAGCACGTTCTGACCAGGCTCTTGGATGGCTCCCAGAAGTCCATCAGCCTTAAGATGTTGGCGCACATCTCGGACCCACCTATGGTATCCTGCGCCAGTTGTTTCTAGTGGAACGAAGTTCAACTTGTTCAGGTTACTCATCCTGAAAAACAACACAAGATTAGGGTTAGTTTCGGAGCGAAAATGCTACCACGAAAAACTATTAAATCTCTGAGCGTAGTCGCTTCCAAGAAATTAGGAATTTTCTGAGCGTAGTCGCTTCTAAGAAAATCCGATTCCAAGAGGGATTTTGGATTAGATCGAAACAACGATATATGTGGTCGATCGTTTTCTTCTCAACAAACTCTAAGTTTGGAGGACTCTACAAGCTCCAACCTTGGAGTGAGCACGAACCCCCACAGTTCGGCTATTGGTCTCCCCTATGAAGAAGAAAGGGGGGTAGGAGAAGGGATTTTGGAAGTCCTCGAGAAAAGAAGAAGAAATTGAAAAACTTCAGTTAAACGGGAACTTTTAGAAAAGTTTACCTTAAAAAGATGCCGAAAAGTGGTTGCCGGAAATTCATTGTAGCTGCCGGAAAGTTACTGTAGCTGACCGGAAAAGTCGCCGGAAGTTGGCCAGAAAATTCGCCTGAAAGTTGCCGGAAATCGGCCGGAAAAGTCGTCGGAAAAGTGGCCGGAAATCGGCCGGAAAAGTCGCCGGCTGTGGTTGACCGGCGTTGACAAGATTGCTGACGTGGCACAAATGCTGACGTGGCAGCTGACTGGAGGTTGACGTGGCAGCTGACTGGAGGTTGACGTGGCAGCTGACGCGGCAGCTTGCGTGGTGCTGACGTGGCAGAACGTTTGCGGCTTGGCGGCTCGGCGGCTAGGCGGTCGGCGGCTCGGCTGCTTCACTTGGGCTGGGCTTGGGCTTCAGCAAGTTTCTTTCCTTTTTTTTTTTTTTCTTTTCCTTTCGGTTCAGATCTGCTAGACTCTGGTGGCCGGTTCGGTTGAATTTTGGCCGGTTCCGGTGGGGAAGTTTCCGGTTCCAGATTTCTGGGCTGTAAATGCTGCAGGTGGCCGAGTATGGCGGCAGGAGGTGGTGAGGAAAGCTTTGAACCGGGCAGGGGGATTTTTGCTACTTCCGGTGGCCGGTTCTGATATTTTCCGGCCGGTTCTGTGGGCAGGGCCTCCGGTTTTGGACTCCTGGAGTTGAGATCTTCAAGGTGGGCGGCGGTGGTTTCTGGGATTTGAAGGCTACGAATTTAGGGCTTCAGGGTTAGGGCTCGTGCTGATAACATGTTTTAGAGAAACTGAATTTGAGAGGAATTTGCTGTGTATTCTCATTGATAATAGGGGCCTCTTTATATAGAGGATTACAGTGCATAGAATCTCAATCATACAAGGAAAGTAATTCTACATTGAATAAGATTCTAGATCCTTCTAATTAAATCCTATTACCACTAGGTCAAGTAACCTAGAGTTTGAGCTAAACACAAATTAGGTTTTCCTTGAACAAAATCAATTTTATCGATAAATAAAACTTTACCCAACAGACATCCATTTTATTATCTCAGCTTTCTTTACCCCCAAAAAAAAAAAAACTATCATCTCATCTTCTTCATCGCTAGCCTGCCAAACAATTAGTTAGACAAAATTTTCATGCTTTTGGCAACAAGTGAAAAGAATTGTTGGTTAGTATTATTTTATTCTATTTCATATGATTCTACATCATAGTAGCTGATGAACAAAGAAGATAGAGAAGAAGAAAAAAAAAAGAAAGAGTTAAAAGAAACTAGAAGGCATCGGATTCCAGCGCAATCGTGTGCTTATTTTTTTTTTCTTTTCCAGTTTCACATTTTCAATGGTGATATATATATTTTTTTATCTAAATTATTTGAGGGTGAAATTGGAAGTTTCAAGATAAAAATTTAATTACAGGGTGAACAAAGCATTTGGTAGGGTCGAAATAGCCCCACCCTTAATATATTTACAAAACTGGAATTCTGGATGAGGTTCGCTAAATCCATATAATTATACACTTGGGTGGACTTTGCCGGAAAATTCAATTTAGATTATGTTCAATATTTATTCTTTGTAAATTAGTATTAAATCTGATTACTAAAGTGGGTGCTTTTTTACTGGAGAATTTAATTTAAATTCATGTCCTTTATATTTTTTTTTTTGACCAAATTTGATTACCAATTGATGTGTAGTATGAATTACATTCTTACCATGTATGAATATATTTGATTTTTTATTTCCAGATGAGGTTTGTTGGATCTATATGTGAATTTGAGTGGTTTTTGCTAGAAATTTTAATTTAGATTCAGGTTCTTTAGAGCACTTTAGAAAACTGTCCATATTCGCTTTGGATGCGGCTATTACCACCCTACCATTTTCTTTGGTCATCCTAGTTACTCATTACACTTACATTTTAATTTTAAATTCAATATTAAATTTACACCCATTTATTTTTTCAGAATTATCTTGACATATCCAATAAAAAAAGAAAGTTTTTAAAGGAAAATTCTTATTTAATTTATACCTATAATAAATGAAAATTTATTAAAGTTTCCTAACAAACTCATAATCTGATTTATTTCCATTTTTTTAATTTTCTTTTTGAGTTTTTGTCCATTTACCCCATTTCTAGGGATTTTTTTCCCACTTATCCCATTAAGTTTTTTTAAGTCCCTCTTATCCAAAATACTCTAAGGAGATCTTCCCTAACACCCCATTAAGATTTTTTATTAATTTTTTAAATACCATTTTACCCTCATCCACTGGCGGACCCAGAGGGGGGCAAGTGGGGGCTCATGCACCTACTCATGTTTTGTAAATAATGTATTTAATCTAATAAGATAGTATTTTGTCTTCATATTTTGTAAACATGCCCCCACTTGTCTGACTTAATCTAATACTTTAACAGTTATATATATATACTTTAACATACACGCCCCATAGAAAAAGAATGCTGGGTCCGCCACTGCCCTCATCCCTTTGTTGTTTAGAGAAAGAGAGAGAATGGAAGAGAGAGAAACCATAGGCGCCGGAGCCCGTCACCGGCTGCCGGAATCTGGCAAATTTTAGCTGGATTCCAGCCAACTTTTGCCGGATTCCTGTCACCGATCGCCGGATTCGGATCACCGATCACCAGAATCCGGTCGTCAGCCACTGCCCACCAGACTTTTCTGAAAACCTCACTGGAAATGTTTATTGCCCCCAATAGACATCTATTGCCCTTCCAATAGATATGCAATAGACGTTTATGGTCTCCAAATAGACATCTATTGACCCCCAATACTTTTATTTTTCCTTTCCTTCTGCCCCATTACTTAAAAAAATAATAAAAATGCTCTGGGCACCCAATCTTCTTCTTCTCCCTTCTTCCACAGTTGCAGACCGGAAACCTAACTTCTTTGTCATCGTAAAATTAAACCCATTCAACAAAACTTTCAAATCACAATGGCAACTCCGATCAAATACTGAACCCATCCAATGAGTTATTGGACAGATCAGTGAAGTCAACATACCCGAGCACATCGCCAGAGCAATTCACCGGAGCTGCTCAAGCCGTTGCTTGTTCAGATCGAAGTGACCCAACGCTCACTGCAACATCAAATCGACCGAGGAGAAGCCTTCATCGGTGTCGTCAACAAAATCGAGCGGAGAAGAGGAATCGAGGAGAAGCCTTCGGTGGCCGCAGCGACACGTTTGTCGTCAAAGCAGAAATTGGACAAGTATGGCAAGGAGTCCGGATATGACTTCGTTCTGGTTTGATACCCGAGTCCGAGAAGAAGGCAGCTCGATCTCGGAAACTGCAGTCCATAAATGTCGCCGGAGCTAACAGGGAGAGAGAGAGAGAGAGAGAGAGAGAGAGAGAGAGAGAGAGAGAGAGAGAGAGAGAGAGAGAGAGAGAGAGAGAGAGAGAGAGAGAGAACTGGCAGCATGGAGAGAGAGGAGAGAGGACAGAGTGGCATCATGTAGTTTTTTAATTAGGTGAAGGGCAAAGTTGTCATTTCTCTTTAAATTGAGTTAGTGAGAATAAAAATCTATTGCTGGGGTCAGTTGGATAACTTTGGCTCATTTTGGAGCTTTTGGTCAAGGACCCTTTCTTTTTCAGTTTCATTGTTAGTATATTTTAATGCATGTTAAAAGACCAGTAAGTTAATTAAGAGAGCAATGAAGAAGAGAATGATTTTTTTTTCTTTCATGTTTTTGTTTGAGGACATCTAATTTATGTGTTGCCTGGCCCAAACTCTAGTAACTTGTCTAAGTTGTAATGAGGAATGATCCGATAAGAGCCATGTAGATGATGGTAGTGGATACACACATGGATGATTTACTTCTTGTTCTACCATTAATTCTGAGTTTGAGATTTTAAGTTGTGGTGTTGCTAATTGCCAGCGACCAAGTCTGGGCAGGAAAAAGGGGTTGGGTAACTGATAAAATATTTTTTTCCCCTTAATTTTAATTTAATACATTTTAAATAATTTTTATTTAATTCATGGGTAAAATAGGGTTTTTATGGAAAATATATTGCTTGTAGGGTGAAATGAGTAAACAGTAGGGTGTGTATAGCCTCACCCTTTAATAATTAAGCTGTGCTTTAATTTGATTTTTCACCCTTAGATGGAGTGAGACAGAATTTTAATTTTTTAGTGCGGTAAATAAGAATGTTTTGGATAAAATTTGGGACAATGGGTCAAATAAAAATGGGTTATTGTCTTTGCAAGTTGATCGTTCGTTATGAAATTTTGTAGCAGTGGGTGTTGGGTTCGACTAAAGGGAAACAAAGTCGGAGGCCCATAGGCCCACAGCACACCAAACTTGCCTTATTTCCACGCCCCGGGGTCATCGTTGACACAGATCTTTTTCACTTAAGACTCGAACGCGGCCCAGTTTTAGCCTCGAGAATTTTAGCGGCCACTTTACGCTTCCAGAAAAGCACACCTTTGAACCTTCTTCTTCTTCTTCTTCTTCTTCTTCCTCAGCGTTATTTTCAAGCTTTCAGTTTGATCTTCCCTTTCTTATTTTCAGCGGTAAGTTATGTCTTCTTCTTTCGTGTATATTGATATTACTTCGATTAATTTTTGTTTCAAGAGCATGGTAGATTATGTCCACAGTCTCGTGGTTATGGCGATTTTCTAGTTTTGATTGAAGGGGTTTACTTTACTTTTGGGTTTTGGGTTTGCATTTATATATCTGGTTTACTCTGGTTTTTATCATTTTATGAATGGGTAATTTGTTGGGGAGTATTACTAAACGCCCACCATGTGTTTGATGAAAAGCCCCAATGGGTGCTGGCCAGAATGAATCTGGGTTTTCTGTTCTTTGGGTTGCTGCTGATTATTGTATTTTTGTTATGATGGTTGTTTCTGAATTTTTGGATTTCCTAATGCGTCAGTTTTAATTGTAATGGATTTCACTGACTGAGATATGAGGTTTAGCCGTTTAGAACATCTGAGCTCATTGCTTTGTTAAACAAACAGTTTACTTTTTGTGGTGGATGGCTCATCTTTTATATGATCTAGGGCTCTAGGCTAATAATTAGATGAACAAATTCAAGACTTTGGTGAACTATTATGTTACTCTTCCATTCTCTGTGAGCTGAAAATCTGTTTTTTATTTTATTTTTTATTCTTTGCTTCTCTGAATATTTCTAGTAGGTACTGTTTATATTCATCGACGGCTTTGAGTAATGGGTGGACTGCCAACTGAAAATACTTCCTCTGCCTTGGCTCTGCCAGCCTTGCAGCCAAATCAAGGGTCGGCTGTCGCAAAGTCCGGCTTGGACACTAAGCCAAAGAAGAAGATCTGCTGTGCTTGCCCTGATACAAAGAAGCTGCGAGATGAATGCATTGTGCAGCATGGTGAAGATGCTTGCGCAAAATGGATTGAGGCTCATAAGACGTGCCTTCGTGCGGAGGGCTTCAACATTTGAGATTGCTGGACATGATTAGGAGAATAAAATGAGCATTAAACAGTTTTGAAATGAAACCATTACTTTAGGGGTACACATACAGAATGATATCTGAAAGTTCAAGAATAATGTAAGGAAGTGGAACTTCTGTTAACTGTTACTTTGATATTGTTTCTCGATCTATACCCTTTTAATTGATTCAGTTGGGGTAAACATTGATTGATGATTTACAATCAGATGACTTTTCTGTCTGCTATTGTCATATTTTATGTTAGTAATTGCTTGCTTCCATATGGGTTGATAATCAGATCAATGCTAATGAGAATTGAGTAATGATCGGATTGCTACACACTCTCCAATAACCCGCAAGGCTCATTGTTCATAGCCTACTTCATTATTATTTTTGTCAATGTGTTTCATGAACTAATGACATACAAGTGGGTCCTAGCTGATTTAACTAAATTAGAGAGAGTGACGAAATGTTCATTATCTGAAGCCTGAAGAAGACTACGACGTGTCGATCGAGTATCCCCTCTGAAATATCAGTAAGCAATTTTGTTCATGTGTCTCTCCAAAGCATGATTGTGGTTCCGTTGGAAATTAAGGAACAAGTAGTATATGATACCGAAGAACAAGGATTGATTTATGTACTTATGTAAGTTTGATGAAGTCGTGTAAGTTGTGCTCAAGGACCGCTCCCAACACAGCCAACTTGTGGCGTCAACTGAACCTCAAGTTGTCTAAGTTCCGAGTTCTGCAAATTTTTACCACAACCACAGTCCGATATCACTGTGTGCTAAGATGAAATCATCTTTCATGGTTTTTGAAAAAGAGCACTTGGGCACTCTGATGCAGGGTCATGCTCCTGCATACTTAATTGTGGATACGGTTTCAGAGTTTCTTCACGAACAGTTAGTATTCTTGTCTTGGAATATAAGGATTCTAATTAGCAAGAGGATTTGG